>NW_008342586.1:0-12130 GCF_000622305.1 Nannospalax galili
CTCCCTCTCCTCCCTCCCTCCCTCCCTCCCTTCCTTCCTTCCACTTCAGCTCCTGGGCAGCTTGGTCATAAAGCCAGTAATCTACACAGTGTGAGTCTGATTCTATTCTGTTCTATTTCATGGATTTATTTAAGAATGTTTGTACAAACCCAACACTGCTTTAGGACTGCAGCTACTGTAAAGGGGTTCAACTCTTACAATCAGATAATGGAATTCCTCTTATTTTACTCTCTCTCTCTCTCTCCCTCTCTCTCTCTCTGTATATATGCATATGTGCATGTAATTATGTACAAGTGCTTGGGGAAGTCAGAGGTCAACAACCTTGTATCACCCTCAGCCATCCACCGTGTCTAGTTTTTAATAACTACATTATCTAATATTCATATATACATATAATATGCCTGGATCCAATCTACCCCCGGCCTCTCCTCCAACTCGCCCCTATGTGCCCCCCACGTTTACCTCTGAACTTTGTGTGATCTGCCTCCTCCTTGTTTTCAAAGCAGGGTCTCTCACTGACCTAGAGCTTACCAAGGAGGTTAGAGTGGCTGGCCAGAGAGCCCAGAGAGCCCTGTCTGCCTCCCCAGTGCTAGGATTACAAGAGCAACGGCATGCCACCATGCCTGGCTTCTTAAAATAGGGGTTCTGGAGAGCAAACTCTGGGCCTCACGCCCTTTACCAACTGAGCCATCACACCAACCTCTGACTCTGTTTCTGAATGTTTTTCCTCCTTTCCCTCTCTCGTTCTCTCTCTTTCTTCCTATTTTGATGCCTTTGTTTTCTTTATAGATTCTAGAATTATGGACAGAAGTCCACTCAGGCACATTGAGAGAGATCATATGTGAAACCATTGGTCATTTTGTAGACATTTGTGCCTTGACTACGGTGAGTCTCTGCACAAATGGAGCACACCTCACTACTTTTTAGGATCTTTGATTTCCTTAATTTCATAGATATTGCTCGCCCTGAGTGTTTTTACTTGTTTGTTTTGTTTGGGGTTATTGTGTGGCTGGTTGGTTGGTTGTTTTTTAATTTTTAATTTTATTTTTTTGATTTTGTTTACTGAGACAGGGTCTTCCTGTAGCCCCAGCTGTCCTGGAACTCACTATGTAGATCAGGCTGGCCTTGAACTCACAGAGCTCCGCCTGCCTCTGCTTCTGAGTTCTGGGACTACAGGCGTGGCCACCACACCTGGCCTGTGGTTTATATTTTCGATGCCTTTCTCGTTTCTCATCTTCAGTGTTCATGGTCCAAGCTCATACACAGTGACGTCTTCTATTTTGCACACGTGTCTTCGATCTGTGACCTCTCTAAGCTCATTTTAGCCTGGTAACTGTCATAAATTCCTCTTAGTGGTAGCGAATGCTTCCAGCCCTTCCACTCCTGGCCAAGGCTGACTTTGCTTCCACTTTCGAAAGCCTCTTTCTCAGGAGGCTCATATCCACCCTGACACCTGCCAGGTTGCAGAAGCGGCTCTGGCGGCTTCCAGTGTGGTGTGCTCTGGTAGGGTCCTTCCTGATCAATTTCAGGAGGGTGTGTTTTGACATTTCCTCATGTCCTCATCTTGGGAGTTCACTGAGTGCTTTGAAGATGCAAGCATACGGTTTTCATGAAATACACAAACAACCGAGCCACGATTGGTTCAGGTCTGCTTTTTTGTGTCTTCTGTCTCTCCAGAAGGTCTCCGCACACCTATTCAGGCTGCTTAATGTCTCTAAACTCAACGGTTCTCTACAGATGTCTGCAGTGTTTTCTTGGCATTTTTATTATGAAGAATTTCTGTTGCCTTGATTTCCAATTCACTAGTGCGTTCTCCACTAATGTCTAATCCACTTTGATCCCATTCAGGGTATTTTTCATCTTGTACTCTGTGAGTTCACCTCCAGTTTCCTGCTCAGTTTAGGGTTTAGAAATACTTTCCACCACCCCCCGCCAGGTCACACACCTCATCTTGTACTTTGAGCACACACTGCATATAGCTAGCACAACTAACTTCGAGTACTTTTCTAGTTCTGAACTCTGTCACTCATCAATCTGGTTTCACGGGATTGATTTTTTTCCCTCTTCTCATTTTGGGCTGAAACTTCCTAAGTCTTTGTGCAGTTGGCAGTTTCAGGTCGGCTGCCAAACATTCACAAATTTTACCTTGGCTGTTGAATATTTTATGCTCCTAAATTATTCTTGAGGTTTGTTCTGAGGTGCAGCTGGTTACTCAGAGGCAGTCTGTCCTTTCAGGAGTGTTTTCCACATTTATAGGCCAGGAACAGAACGTTTAGTCTGTGGTTCATTTTTCCCTGTTACCGAGGCTGCCCTTTCTGAGTAAACCACCCAGCAGCCCGAGCATGAGCTATGGAAATTTCCATCTGCTGGTGAGAATGGGCAACGATCCTGACTGTGTGAGTTCAAGGTGCTGTTTCCTCTCACTTTGTGGGTTTGGGGCTCTGTTTCCCATCACCTGGGGGCGTTTGTTCTGGTGTGGGGTTGCTTCCTGGCATGCATGCACTAGTCACCACTCTGTTGAGTGCTGGGTGTTCTGGAAAACTTCAGAGTTCTTTCTGTGTCTTCTGTCTGGTACTCTGTTCTGCAGACTACCCGCTTTGACCTTGAACCAGCTGTATACTAACCCCAGGGAGCCCCTTCACTCTAGGTGGGTCCCCTTATGAACCATGGCAGGAAACTGCTGGCAATGGCAGTACCCCATCGCTTCCAGCTCCCAGGAGTCCTTCTTCTACATGTCTTGGCACTAGGTCTTGAAATCCATTATTTTTCACATTATGTTATTTGACATTGTTATTGTAGGCAAGAGGTTGACTCTGGTCCCATTTATTGCAGCTCAGTAAGAGGTGAACAGGAACGCTGGTTTTTTTAATTGAAATTTTGTGATTTTCATACTATATAGTTTGATGGTGCTCAGAACCACTCCCCTCTCTGCACCTCCCCCCAGTCTTCCCCACCCAACTTAACAAACATATATAATATATATTGTATATTATATATATATAAAATATGGTCTACACAGTATGATTGTGTCTCCCAGTGTCCATCAGTGTAGCTCCAGCACTTTTGAATCCCTAGCCCTTGTCAGAGTTCTTCGGTTCTTGCTCTAGTCTTCTCCATTCTCAGTAATATCAGCACAGAGTCATTTGTGTGAGGAAGGTTCCCTCCATCCACCCTACTCTCCTTGACCAAGGAATCCACTCACTCACAATGTATCCATATTTTCCCAACCATACAGGCACATGTGTGCTTCACAGAGCCCTGGTGGGCTTTGGGGAGACCCAGTATACCATGGCATCCACCAGGAAGGTTGGCAGATAGCTCATGGGGAGGTAGAAGAGCTTGGCATCCCAGCCAGGTGAGTACCGGGTACAGGGATGACAGGCAGTCAGTGCTCCATGCAACCTGTCACCCAGAACAGGTCCTCTGTGCACTTTTGGTACCATGATCTTGCATTTGTCAGATAGGGTTCTAAAAATGTCCCTCCATAAGTCTCTTTCATGTCTGAGCTGGCCTTGTCCCACAGCTCCTTTCTGCTGAGTAATAATCTTTCATTAGCTATATTGGTCTTGAATGCTCCAGACTCTATTATAGCCACTTTCATTCCAAAACAGGAGAGCTCCCTCCTGTGTACCATACTTGGAAATGCATTGACCACCACCCGGGAGGGACACCCATCCCAAGACCCTGGAAACGTTGCTCACATGGCCCTTCACCTTCCTCACTAAGGACAGCGTGCTCAGAGTCACCTTGATCACCCTCGACAAGTTCACACTGAGTACTTTTGAAAAGTCCCCTTTGTCTAGCCACTCATTGGGAGCCATGGGGATGGAGATGCCAGCATCATTCACCAGGACCTTTAATACTGATTGTGTGTGTGCACTTGTGTGTGTGTGTGCACATGTGCATGTGCCTCTGTGTGTTTGCACGTGTATGTGTGTGTATATGTCTGTGTGTGTGTGTGTGTGTGTGCACGCGCCTGTGTAGGCCAGAGGTCAACCTCAAGAGCTTCTCATCTTTATTCTTTCAACACTCACTGGCTTGAGGACCAATGAGTTGGGCGGGCTGGACGGCCACAAGCCCCAGGATCCTCCTGTCTCTATCTACCCAGCCCTGGGATTACAAGCATGGGCTGCCAAGCCTGCCTTTTTATATTTTAAATGTGAGTTCTTAGTATTGAACTTGGTATTGTGCTTGCAAGACAAGCATTTTACTGACTAAGCCATCTCCCCAGCCTTAACACTGAATTTTTAAGATGATAATATAGGAACTAAATATGCATGCATCACATGACCTTAAATAAAGACCTGAGCAAATGAGCAGGCAGGTAAAGATCGCTTTGTTCTCGGATTTCAAAGGCAGCAGCGAGACATTCCATCTCAGGTGGGGCACATCAGCAGAACCCCCCCATCTCTAGAAGCTAGACATTCCATCTCAGGTGGGGCACATCAGAACCCCCCATCTCTGGAAGCTAGACATTCCATCTCAGGTAGGGCAGATCAGAACCCCCCCCATCTCTAGGGGAGGACTGGTCTCCTGGTTCTTCAACAGCTCCTAAAGGCAAAAGGGAAGAGACCTCTCTTTGTGGGGAGTGGTCCAGCACCACGTCCACCAGCTGTCGCACCTCCAAAGCCGCCACTGGGAACCCAGATGCAATGTGCTGTGAAGGGCATTTCCCGTCAGTGGTGTCACTTCCAAAATGCAGAAGCCTCGGTCTGTTTGTGAAAGACATCACAAACAAGAACACCTCAGAGACGGGCTACAGGCGGCCTGGCCACCACTCAGGAGGTCTGCCAAGGTCTCGTAAACAAGGAAAGTGCAGACCACTGGGGGCTGGAGGAGGGACGTGATAGCTGAGACCCCGATTAAACCCTAGAACAGAAAGAGGACGTTGATGTGGAAACTGTGACTACACTGGAGTTTCATTTAAAAGAAGAGATTTGAAATAAAGCCATGACTGCGCTAACAGGAAAGAAAGAGTCAACTGTTGTCTGTACAGCGAGCTCACCTCCTCCCCCCCCCACACACATAAAAATCAATTTCAGATGGATTACAGGTCTCAATGTAAAAACAAGGGAGCTTTTAGAAGGGAGCTCATGGGTCCATCTTTGCGAGCTTAATGCAGGCACATTTCTAAAACAAACCTGGCTCTAGGAAAAGGGACGACTTGGGTTATTGTAAAACTAAGACTTTCCATTTATCAGAATACACCATTAAGGGTGTTGGAAGACAGCTGACTGAGTGGGGCGGTATTCACAAGAAAAGCATTTCTGGTCAAAGTGCCAGAAGTTTCAGATGGGTCTCAATGTAAAAACAAGGGAGCTTTTAGAAGGGAGCTCATGGGTCCATCTTTGCGAGCTTAATGCAGGCACATTTCTAAAACAAACCTGGCTCTAGGAAAAGGGACGACTTGGGTTATTGTAAAACTAAGACTTTCCATTTATCAGAATACACCGTTAAGGGTGTTGGAAGACAGCTGACTGAGTGGGGGGCGGTATTCACGAGAAAAGCATTTCTGGTCAAAGTGCCAGAAGAATTCAAATTATCAGGACAAAAGAGAGGCCTTAGAAGCTGTCCCCTCGAGGCCCACGGGCACCTTCACAGAGTCACTCCAAGCAGCATCGGTGAAGACACACAGAGGCCCCAGGTCTTCGTTGCTGCAGTGGAGGTGATTGCAGCCATCCCTGTGGGGAGCCCAAGCCAAGTGCCACTGGGGCCCAGCTTCCCATCACCAGGCAGAAAACAGAGCCCCACCTGGAACATTCCAGAGGCTCTTCTCCCAGCCCTGCTTGGGGCCTATGGATGTGTCAGCCAAAGACAGGCACAAGGACACTGCTTCACTCACACGTGGAATCCTACCATTCAACACCAGGATGCACAAGTCATGCCATGCCACGTCCCAACACAGAGGAGTGCCCACAGCACTGAGCAGACACTGCATACAACAACATATGACCCCGTTTGCTCAAGCTGTGCTCTGACTGTAGGAGTAGAGCCGCCCCGCGAGGGAGGACACCGCGAGGAAGGACCGGGCTGGGAGAGAACACTGGGGTGTCCAGGGTTGCAAGTGGGTCCTGCTTTCTGATTTGAAGTTTGGGCAGAAATGTGTCTGTGGGAAGTCAGCTGGCTGCTCTCTTTGGTTCAACATTCTACAAGAAAGTGTTTCCCTAGGAGAGTTTTGGAACAATCATTGCTTGGTTTGCTGCAGCTAGGAGGGCGCCAGGCGCTCACTCTCCTGTGTCTTTCTTCTGTTCTTGCCTCAGAGTCGGAATAATTGGAATAAAGCAAAAGAAATATTTGTGAGAAATGACTATGCCTTTCCATCTGTCTATAGAACCCTGACTCCCAAATTTTGACCTCAGCCTTTTAAAAAACCAATTCTTTGAGAATTTCTCACAATGTATTTTGAGCATACTCACCCCTCCCCCAACCCCCTCCTCATTTTTATGTAAACCTATGGAGTCTGATTTGTGCTGCCCTTATACTCTGGGGTGGGTGGCTATCCACTGGCATGTGGTAGACTTACCAGGAATCACACCATTAAAGAAAACTGACTCTTCCTCTCCTGGTAGCTGTTAATTGCCAACAGCTCTTCAGTCAGGGCTGAGGCTTCCTGGCCTTCCCGTCCATGCGGGGATTTGTCTGGCTTCAGCTTACTGGAGGTCCTGTGCTGTTACCACTGTGGGTTCGTGTGTTCAGCTGCCCCGCTGTGTCCAGAAAACACGGTTTCCTTGTGCTCACCCACCACCTCTGGTTCTAACCATCTTTCCACCCCCTGTTCTGCAATGATTCCTGAGCTTTGGGAGGAGGGGGTGTGAGGTAAATGTTTCTTTTAGGACTGAGAAGCTTTAAATCTCTTCTCTGCACCTTGACCAGTTGTGGGTCTCTGTGTGAATCACTATCTTCTTCCGGTGAGAGTTGAAAGATGCACAAATCTATGGGTGGAAGGATAAGTCATTAGGAGTTAGTTTAAACCATGACCATCTAGCAGAATAGCAGTAGCAGATTCTCTTCTAGGGTTTCTGATCTGTCGATGCCACAGGTTTTGGCCCCAATGACAGTACCAGGTATGGGTTCCATCTTGTGAATGGGGCCTTAAATCAATCAAAAGTGGTTGGTTACTCCCATGACATTGGGGCCACTATTACAGCAGTGTGTCCTGTCGGTTCGGTCGTTATTGTAGCTCACAGGGTCACAGCTGGGTAAGACTGAGGTTTCTCTTTTGGTAGTGTGCATGGCGCCTTCCAGCACTGTGGAAGCTATCCGAGCAGCAAGGAAGCCTCTGTCTGACTTCGATCTTGTGCTCTAAATTCTCTCTTTTTATCAGGAAGATTTTGGTCACCAGAACATAATATTGGAGCTGGGGAATATTTTAAGAATTAACCTTATCAAAATGAGTGATGGCGTTGATGATTTCCAGATTTGTTTCTAGTTACTTTTTTAAAGTCTCATGATATTTAAACTACTTTGGAGCATACAGAAGATCTGATGTTGAGGTGTGGGAATTAGTCTTAAGAAAACTGGCACATGACCCTCATTTATAAATCAAAGAGTCTCTAATACACTCAGAGCATGGGAGGGAGTAGTGTTTCCTCGTTTGCTTGTTGTCTTGAGACAGTGTCTTGTTTTGTAGCTCAGGTTGGCCTCCAACTCCCCTTCCTTCCATCTCAGTCTCCTGAGTGCTAGGATGATAGGCACATCCTGCCAAGCTTGAACCCAGGAGTGCATTTAGAAGGGGCATCTGCACAGGCCTGTGAACAAATCCAGGAGTGCATGCCCTGGCCTCAGCCCACCTACACCCGAGAGCAAATGAGCCAAGGAGCCAGCTTGGCCAGCTGGAGCTCCCTTGTCCAGCCAAGACCCTGAGCAGATGCCGTCATAGCTCCTCTGGTCATTTGCAGGTGTTAAAATGCCCAACCCACTCAGTCCAAAATGTCACCTCAGGCTCTCAATGCAACCTTTCTGCCCTGATGCCGCTCTGCTGGAGGCTGGGCACCTGTAGGGAGGCTGTACCTTCACTGCTCGCTTTCTGCCATGTTGTGGTACCTCCGCTGGGCTCTCCCATCTGCCCAGAGTTCCTGTGGTCAGACAACGTGGCTCAGGATTTGGAGGTATGGAGCTATAACGTGCAGCTGGTGTGCTCCATGCACGTCAAGAACCCAGAAGCTAGTTTGCTTTCAGGTGCAGTGATTGGGTGTTGCTCGGATGTCCCTGACCCCACGGGGAGCCTGCTGAAGTGACCCTCTTCTGCCCGGCCTGCCATACCACTTCTGTCTCCCCTCCCTTATTGTTTGTAAGCCTCTCTCATGGTTGGAGCCCTTGGCCAGGGCTTTCTCAGGATGGCTCGTGTCTGGCCAGGCGCCCGGACACCCTCTTCTATGGGGGCGGATGGTTGATCTTTCTCTGAAGCATCCTTGTTCTTTGCTTCAGTGGCAGGTTGTGTAGAACCACAGCAAATGACAGCACACCTGCAGTCTGAGCCTGGCTGTGACTCCTTCCACCTGTTAGAAACCGTGACACTTCCAACTTCCCTGTTCCTCATTAGTCAGAGTCAGCTGAAGATGGCACTGTCTCTGGTGGAGCAGCGCTTGGAGATTACTGATGCACACAGGCCACGGGTAAGGGACTGGGAAAGTGACCCTGGCTCTATGCTGTCTTAGCCAGCATCCCTCTGGGCTTTCCTGTGCTGGCTCTTAGGGTCCCTCTTTGCCGTAGACTTTCCCAGTCAGGGACTGTGTCAGGTTACTTGCTTAATTCAAGGGGACGGGGCCAAGCCCACGGCTTGTGTATTTTCTGGCAAGCCCATTTTGCATCTGCAGTTCCCCAGCTGTCTTTACTCTGCAGTCTGCAGCCCCAGTAGCCTTCTTCTGTGCTCTCTGCCACCTGCCTCAGTCGTCCTGTCTGGACTGTGGTGGTACTTCCCTGTCTACTTTAACAATAACATGGTGGTGCTGAGATGCCTGCAGGGGTCTCTTGTTTCCTAGACACAATCTTACTTCCACTGTGGGGTAGCTGTCCAGTGTCCTGTGGCAGCCCAGCCAGAAAAGCAGCCTCTTCCTTTGCTTGTTAACTCAGACAGAGGGGCATCCACTGGCCGGAAGCAGGAATACCCATTGCCCGCTGGGGCACCTCAACTTCTAGATTGATAGAGTTCATGTTGGGACTCTTAGTGGAAGCCTTTTCTCTCTGGAACTGAGACTTCTTGACTATCAGAGCATCAGAGCATGGGGATAAGAGGAAACCTTTGCTGAGGGTCACTGCAGGCGGTGGATATGACCATTTCTATATTCACACCTGGCAACAGCAGCATCATGCAGCAGACACTGTATTATCTCTGGAAGAACTTCCCCAGGCCCACAGGTAGGGCACCTGGCTGAACCGATGGCTGAGCCCTAGAAAGGCCCTTCACCATCCCATCTATCCATTGCTTCAGGATGATGTGCAACTTGACAGGACCAGTCAAGTGCTCACACTCAGGCCGCAGCTACACCCCACTCCACTGGGTGAACGATTCTTGGTCTGAAGCCAAGATAATGGGTAAGGCCTCTGCCTGTGAGTCCCTGGATGGCAGGCCTGGCAGAGGCACCGTGTGAGAGAGGCAAATCCATGCCCAGAGCTGCATCCACCGCAGCACACGTCAACTGTTTCTCCTGCTGTGGTGGGAGCTGTCCAGTGTGCCCAACCTGCCACCTTCTGGATCGGCGCCACTGCAGGGTCTCAGTGCTGGTCTCAGCAGATGAGGACAGGCACTCAGGGGCAGCCATATCCGGTCAGTTTGGGGAGCAGATATCATGCAGTTGAGGTACTGGCTCTGCCTGACACCCCAGGTCACTTGGCCCACGAGCACCTGGTGATGGTGAGGGCAGGGTGACTGACTGTGCTGGTGAGCTTTTGTCAACTTGCCATAAACTAAAGTCACCGGGAAAAAGAGAATCTAAAACGAGGAGTTTCCTCCATCAGATTGCCCTGAGGCATGTCTGTGAGGTAGTTCTTGATCGTTAATTGACGTGGGAGGGCCCAGCCCTCTGTAGGCAGTACCATCCCAGGCCAGGTGGCACTGGACTGTATAAGAAAGGTAGCCTAGCAAACTGGGGGAAGCGAGCAGTGAGCAGCGTTCCTCCGTGGTCTCTGCTTCGGTTCCTGCCTCCAGGTTCCTGTCCTGAGTTCCCTCAGTGATGGACTGTGACCTGGACATTGTAAATTGAAATAAACACTTTCTTCCCCAAATCAGTTTTGGTTGTGGTGTTTATCACAGCCACAGAAACCAAACCAGGATCCTGGGGAAGGAGGCTGGAAGCTTCCCTCTGCTGGCTCCTGCTCTGTTGAATGTCCACATAGGGCACAGTTGTCTTCATGGCTTTTGACCATTTGGAACATAAGCCACTCCCAGACTTTCTGGGCACCAACTTCTAGACATGGCTCTTCCAAACCACTGTGAAACCGACCCACCTCAACCCAGTCAGACCATTTGTCACAGGCCAGGGCTTGGAATGTGAGTTCACACATCTGTCACATCTTCACCCAAACTGCACACCCATCTCACTGCTCAGAGCTCCACTCACTGGGTGGGGCTCCCTTTGCCCCTGTCTTCAGGGATGCTCAGGAGCAGTCACATGCTATGCATGTCCACTTCTGGATGGCTCCTGACCATCGTGCAGAACCAGCTGTGCCATCTCATCCTGTCAGCTGAGCACAGGAAACTCCTGGAGGCCATGGGCTTCGGGAGAGGAGGAGTGCAACCAGAGTGGTTCGCAAGCATTTGGGCCACATCATACTGTGATTTTTCCGGTGCCTACAGAGCCTGATGAGCCCATCTCTACACACGTCCTTGTGATGACAGAGCATTACTGTATGTGCCCACCTTTGTGATTTGGGGGGGGGGTCAATAAACGCTCAAATCAGTGACAGCTCAGTCATGTGGTAAGAGGGAATCCATGGTCAAGGTCCAGATCTTGTTGCTGTGATAAAACATTCTGACCAAAAACAACTTAGGGGAGGACAGGGTTTATTTTTAGTTTACACTTCCAGGTCCTAGTCCCTCACCGAGGGAAGCCGGGGTAGGGACTCAAGCAGGCACTTGAAGCCGAGACCATGGAGGAATGCTGCTTGCTGGCTTGCTGCCAGACTTAGCTAGCTTTTTTTAAATTAAATTTTTAAAAATTTTATGTGTAAGAGTGTTATACCTGCATGTGTACAAGTTCACCTGTATCATGCAATGGCCACGGAAGACAGAAGAAGGTGTGGGATCCTCTGGAACTCGAGTTATGGACAGCTGTTACTATGTGGGTGTTGGAATTTGAACCCAGGTCTTCTGCAAGAACAACCAGTGCTCTTAACCACTCAGCCATCTCTCCAGCCCCTAAGTAGCTTTCTTACTCAGTCCAGACCCACCTTCCTAAGGAATGGTGCCACCCACAGTGGACGGGGCCTGCCTACATCAAGAACAATCAAGACAGTCCTCACAGACATGCCCACAGGCCAGTCTGATCTGGTCAATCATTTCAAGACCAGATGATTCTAGGTTGAGTCAAGCTGACAATTAAAACTCAGACTCAAGCCAAAAGGTGTTTAACTAAAGGCCAGCAGCTTTCTGAGGCAGGTCTGAGGTCAGTGCTCTGCAGTCCTCAGGCTGTGTACACTGACTCACCGTTCCAGCAGCATGGCTGCCGTGGAATCAGGAGGCAGAGAAGCCAAACCCTCTTCTGTCCTGTGTCCCATGCAAAGCTAGCTGACTTTTGGGTCACTTGACAACTGGTCGGAGCCCCATACCCAGATAAGTAATGTGTTGTTTCTAAGATCCAAAGGGACTGGCAGGATGCTGGCCTCATGTTGGGGAACCCTGCTGCTAGGGTTGTAGTCCCCCATGTCCGGATAGCTCTAAGGGGCTCGGCGCTATATGGAAGGACTCCCCTTCTCAGCAGGGGGCCTCCTGCTCTCTGCCTGACTTACCTGGAAAGTGCCGCCAAGCACGGATGCTTGGCCTCATTTAAAACATGACCTTTGGCATAGTTACCTGGAGTAAAAACTACCCCCAGGTTTTTTCTATATGATAATTAGGCATTGCCCCATAGTCGGATGATAGGATCCTACTGCCACATGTAAATAAAGCATACTATGAGCACCTATCAGCTGA
>NW_008342586.1:12219-15675 GCF_000622305.1 Nannospalax galili
TCCACAGCCTCACTCCGGGGTGCAGGAGGGGCCAAGTGCCATCACTTGTCTTAGAAGGGATATCTCAGCATGCCCCATCTCACTGGGACCTGAGCAACGTTTCTGCTGCGGAAGCCCCTTACATTCCCATCAGATTCACATTCTGCCCTCTGACATGAAACGTCTTGCCAATAAGCCCTGGTCATTTGCTAACTCTTGCTCACCATGTCTGGCTGGTGTGATGTCATTGCACTGGCCAGTTTTTGTCAACTTGACTCAAAGTAGAATCATCTGGGAAGAGGGAACCTCAGCTGTAGAATTGTTCAGATCAGACTGGTAATTGGTCATGTTCGTGAGGCATTTTCTTAATTGCTCAGGATGGCGGTGCCATCGCTAGGCAGGTGGACCTGGGCTGTATAAGAAATGTAGCTGAGCAGGCCAGGGGAAGCGAGCCAGTAAGCAGCACTCCTCCACGGCCACTGCTTCAGCTCCTGACTGTAGGTTCCTACTTGAGTTCCTGCCCTGGCTTCCCTCAATGAGGGACTGTAACCTGTAAGCCAAATAAACTCTTTCCTCCCCAAGCTGGCTCTGGTCAGTGTTGTATCACAGCAACAGAAAGCAGAGTAGGTCAGTGGTCCACACGATAGACCAGTGTGCCATCTCACGGAAGGGATGTAACCAGGATCCCTGAGGGTTAAATGATGACACAGGGCTGAGAGAAGGCATGCATCAGGACAAACACAAAGAGGTAGGTCAGTCTGCTCAAGCAGGGGAACCACACCTGGACCAGCCGCAGCAATGCCAGTCACTTGGTCAGGCTCACGGTAACCCCATGCCACTGTCCAGGTGCACAGGACAAGCAGGGCGGGGATCAGATGGAGCTGTGGTGGGAATGGCCACCGGAGTCCACTGAGCCCTCACCGGAGCCCCTCTGGGAACATGCTTTTGGTTCAGTTCTTTCAGCAGTAGGGGCAGCTCCCAGGGCTTCCACTTGGCTTTTTCCACCCTGATAACCACAGCTCAGGGACCCGCATGGGGACTGTCCCCATGCCTGCTGCAATGTCTGTCTGACACTGGGAAGTTACCACAAGACAGATGGGGACCCTCTGGGCTGGCCAACCTGAGCTGTCTATCACTTCTTGCTCTCCTGACCTCCACAAGCACTGGTGTGGATGGAGGCCATGGTGACTTTTCAGGTCAACAAGCTCCCTGGATAGGTTTCTTCTCCACACACTACAGTAATACCAGTGACAGGCCACAGGTCTCTGGGTAAGGTCTGGAGAAAGGTTTCAGTGTTCTTTCTCCAACGGGGCTGGGTCCCTACTGGAGTGGAACGTACCTCCCTTCACTCGAAGGACTTGTCTAAACTGGCTGGAGTCTGGAAGTTGATTGAAGGGTTGCGACTCTGAGTGACTCAAATTAGACTTGTTCACTTGACCTGGAACTCCTCCACTTATACAGATCAAGCAAAGATTTTGTGGGCTGCCAATCTATTTCTGTTTCATGGACAGCAGGGTCCACTGCCAGGTCTGTAGGCTTCTGTGTCAGACCAGTCTGAGCCTCGCTCTAACTTGGTGGTGGGCAGCAGTGGCAGCCATGCCCCTTTGGTGTGGGCTGCCAATCTATTTCTGTTTCATGGACAGCAGGGTCCACTGCCAGGTCTGTAGGCTTCTGTGTCAGACCAGTCTGAGCCTCGCTCTAACTTGGTGGTGGGCAGCAGTGGCAGCCATGCCCCTTTGGGCTTCTGTTACTAAATGGAGTCTGGTTCCTGCCATGTGAGAATCCTGAGATCACCATTGGACCATTGTATTTAAGTTTCCCTGCTCAGAGACCCAATAATCCCCAGGGCACTGTCTAACACACAGAGAGCGGCAGCAACAACATTCTTCAATGAGCCTGGCTCCTTTCACAAGGAGTCTCTCTTCAGTGATGGAGAAAGTACCATCCACTGGACTCTTCTCTGGCAAGAGATACCAACTCAGACTTTATCTAGCTGAACAGTCCAGCAGAGACCTAACTGACCAGAGGACATGCATTCCTTACTATCCGAGGGGTCGCTGTAGAGTTCCAAGGCCCTCTTGTAGATGCAGGAGCACAACTCTTGGCCTCAAAGGGGATAGGAGATAGTTTATTCTGTAGCCAAGTCTAAGTTACCATGACCAGGGGATCGATTCAGATGACCCAAATTCCATCTTCCAATGTGGAAGCAGTTTCAGAAAGTTTGTATAAACAGAACAAAGAGAGCCCCAAGTTGAGACACAACATCAAGTAGGCGGTTGTAGCAAAACAGAGAAACCTCAGTCACTCAGCATTTTGGATGGTGGGAACTAGGGTCTGGTTAAGTTAATACATTCCAAAGGAAAGCTAGTGTTCTGTTTTGGACATTCCAAATGATGACCTAATGCTCACAAACTGAGAGGCACAGAGGAGGGCAATAAACAGCTTAGAATCTGCCCTGGCAGATTCAGAGGGCTAAGGATGGGTCGATATAATTTGGCTCTAGACCTGCAACATTCCAAACTCTCTACAATTATCCAGGGAAATGAGCAGCAGGCCCCAACCCTAGCTGAAGAGCTACTGACAACTGACTACTGCTGGATGAGGGAGAGTTGCTCTCCTTTAAGGGAGTGACCCTGGACAGGCTGCCTAGACTCCAGTGGATGAACTTGTACTGAGGGACACCTGGGTACAAATGCCTGACTGGATAGAACTTAACATATATGTCAGAATGAAATCCAGCTGTGGGTGATATGGGGAGATGTGGATGGATGGGGGAATTTGATTAAATTTGATTAATATGAAATGCAAAAACAACGCAATAAAAATATTTTTAAAAACCATCCTCAAGGTTCTAATCAGTTAACCATCCTTGCAGGTTTAGTTGGAAGATGGAGCTTCTATCTGGAAATTTCATTCATATTCTCTACATGCCAGAATCGGTGAAGGCCCAGGTCCCTTTTATAAACGATGTCATGCTTGCACAGATCTCCTGCATATCCTCCTGTATACTTTAAAATTCGTGGCAGCATAATCCTGTCATCCACAAAGGTGTTGGGCTGCATTCAGAGCTCCTCTGGGAAGCATGCTCCCCAGGAGCTGCAGATTGGACACGCCTGTTGTAAGTCATCACTGGCTGACTTAGAATCCCTCATACTGTATAAATGATGTTGAGACACTGTTTAGAGGACACTGATGAAGAAAACAGACCCCACATACTCAGCATGCATGCAGTCAGCCAACTCAGTACCCAACCACATCTTCCCTACATTGGTGGTTGAACCTGTAGACGTGGGAAGCCATGATCACAATCAAATGTGCAGAGCCAGATACCTCCAGCAAAGGAGCCCAGATCAGCAGGATCAGCCTGACCCAACTTTACCTTCCTTCACATTTTCCCACATCTGCAGCATCTTCTTCTCTGCACACCCCCAAGGCCTCTGCCTCTGTAAATGCGAAAATACAAGGTTTTTTTTTGTC
>NW_008342586.1:16186-18066 GCF_000622305.1 Nannospalax galili
GGCGGGGTGGGGGAGGAGGGGAGGAATACCTCAGCTCGGGCGGGCTAGCCGGCGGGCCTTCTGGAGTGGGCGCCGCGGTCTCCAGGCAGTCTGCCCTTTTGCTTATAAGACCTTGACCTGGTTGGATAAGCTCCACACATCATGGAGGGCCATCTCCACCATGTAAAGCAGGATGACTAGAGGTCAGCCACACTGAAGATCCCTTCACAGCAGCTCCTGGACCATGTCTGGAGAAGAGCTGGGCCGGGCTAACTGACAGACAGGCCGGCTGAGGCTAATTACAATAACAGAAAGGGTGAAACATTTAAAAAGTCACACATGAATATGGTGACTTAGCTGAAGTCAAGGGCCATCTCCACCATGTAAAGCAGGATGACTAGAGGTCAGCCACACTGAAGATCCCTTCACAGCAGCTCCTGGACCATGTCTGGAGAAGAGCTGGGCCGGGCTAACTGACAGACAGGCCGGCTGAGGCTAATTACAATAACAGAAAGGGTGAAACATTTAAAAAGTCACACATGAATATGGTGACTTAGCTGAAGTCAAGGTGAAATTGACCGAAAAAACGTTTTCCCAGAAATATCCTATTTAAAGTGGAGATGGCGGGAAAACCTACTGACAATGTAGAAGTTTCTCTAGGGCTTTGGGGCTGGCGCTGTGGGTAAAGTGCTTGCCACAGAAGCAGGAAGACCTGAGTTTGGATCCCAGCACCTGCATAGGCGCTGGGCACTGCGGTGTATGCTTATAACCAGGAGAGGTGGCGACTGGAGAGTCCCTGGGGGCTCGCTGGCCAGCCAGTCTATCTGAATGAAGGAGCCCCAGGTTCAGTGAGATCCTGGTTCAGAAAAGATGAGGAGGAGGTTGAGGAAGATGAGGAACATCAACCTCTGGCCTCCACATGTACATGAACACACAGACAAGCACACATACACACACACATACACACATGTGCACAACCATTTTATAAACTATCCAGGGATACATCTAACTAGCACAGCGCGGGACACACAGAGAGAAAGTCATAATATGCAGGTAAGTGGGAGACACAGGGCAGTTTGGGACAGTAGATTTCGGACACTTGGGCTGGATAGTCCCAGAAACCCACACCAGGTTGGGGGTTCTAGTGGGAGGACCTGTGGAGCTGTGTCTGAGCCCCACCTCCTGTGGTCCCTGAGTTCTTTAAGCTCCATGACATCCACTTCTCTTGTTTTTTTCTTGAAAAATGGTGTCGCATTACCCGTGTCTCTACAGATTTGGAATGGATTGTGGTTAATTACATGCTATGAGAGTGCATGTGTACTCACATATACACACACATGCACACACTACACACATTCATACATGCACACGCCACACATACATACCACACATACACACATACCACATACACATATACATACCATACATACATGTACACATATACACCCTTATATACACATGCACACACATAACCCCCTACATATATACACACATATATACATACACCTACACCCTCATACATGCAAACACACACAGACATGCATGCATACACCCTCTACACTTGTGCACATACACTCATACATGTATATATATGCATATATACCCCACACAACTCGTACATACATATGCACACATGGGGACATATGCAAACGTGCACATCCCCCACATACAGACATGTACACACGTGCATACAAGCACACACAGACATGCTCATGCACATATGTGCACAACTGAACACATATTCACATATACACATGCACACACACATGCACACACATGCAGACATTAATCCATCCCCCCTACAGTTACACACACAGACACCACCCCACATATGCACATACATACAACCACACACATACACACACAGAAAGACACATATACCCACATACATCCCCCACATG
>NW_008342586.1:19192-20853 GCF_000622305.1 Nannospalax galili
CCCCACACACAGGTGCACACACACACACTCATACACACACAGGGAGACATACACACTCCCATACGCTCACTCACAAACACCAACATGCACACACACACACCTACGCATACACATACAGTCGCCCCACACAGGTGCACACACACACTTGTACACACACAGGGAGACACACACACTCCCACGTGCTCACTCAAAAACACCAGCATGCACACACACACACACACTCACACATACACATACAGTTACCCCACACACAGGTGCACACACACACACTCATACACACACAGGGAGACATACACACTCTCACATGCTCACTCATAAACACCCTCATGGGTGTGCACACACATTTACACATATACATACACTTACCCCCCACACACAGGTGCACACACACACTTGCACACACACAGGGAGACATACACACTCCACATGCTCCCTCACAAACACCCACATGCACACGCACACACACACACTCACACATACACAACACTCACCCCCCAACACAGATGCACACACACTCACAAACACACAGGGAGGCATACACACTCCCACATGCTCACTCATTAACACCTGTATGCACACACACATTCCCTCTCTCTCTCTCTCTCTCTCTCTCTCTCTCATTCTGTCTTTTGGACTCCTGATTTTGGTGGATCCTTCATTCTTTAGGAAACTGTTTGGCGCCATGGGTGGAGCTCCATGGAGACGGGTTCAGCATCTGGAGGTGGTCTGGCAGGTGGGAGCGCCTCGTGGCTGCGTGAGGACCGAGGTCACCTGGCTGCAGCCTATGGGCCTCACACACAGGAGCCCACGGAAGCCAGGTTGTCTGGGGTGCTTCTGCTTGTTGGGGTGCCTGGCAGCAGCCTCCCCAGCTCCTTACCCTCAACACACTCCCTCCAACCCACAGAAGAGTTTGTGATGTGCCGAGGGCACCTGGGTAGGGACAGAGAGTGCAGCCCTGCAGCCTGAGTTCTGCCCTGTCAGCCTCATTTCGGAGCCAAGCTGTGGGGAACAGAGTGGAGAAGGACAGGCTGTGTGAGATGGCTGAGTGCTTGTGTGAAGGCTCCACGGTGGGCCTGGAGTCAGACGTGGCTTCTACAGGGATGGGACACTGCCCTGTGGTCCCCAGCACCATAAGCATGAGCCAGAAGCAAGACCCACCATGCTGTGCCTGATCTAGTTCAGTTTGCTGGTAGAGGAACGTCCAACTTCCAGGGCTGGATTTAACTGTTGCCTCTGCCATAAGCCCCTGGATTCCGCATCAGAGTGGGGATGGTCACCCCTGGATTCCGCATCAGAGTGGGGATGGTCACCCCTGGATTCCGCATCAGAGTGGGGATGGTCACCCCTGGATTCCGCATCAGAGTGGGGATGGTCACCCCTGGATTCCGCATCAGAGTGGGGATGGTCACCCCTGGATTCCGCATCAGAGTGGGGATGGTCACCCCTGGATTCCGCATCAGAGTGGGGATGGTCACCCCTGGATTCCGCATCAGAGTGGGGATGGTCACCCCTGGATTCCGCATCAGAGTGGGGATGGTCACCCCTGGATTCCGCATCAGAGTGGGGATGGTCACCCCTGGATTCCCCATCAGAGTGGGGATGGTCACCCCCTGGATTCCGGATCAGAGTGGGGATGGTCACCCCTGCATTCCGCATCAGAG
>NW_008342586.1:21059-25634 GCF_000622305.1 Nannospalax galili
CTCTGGGATACTGATTGTAGCCCAACATTCTTCCAGAAGAGTCTCTCCACAGCTCTTTCACCCCATACTCCTGGAGCCTTCTGAGGAGATGTGGGTGTACCTATGTCACACTGTCTCTTGCATCTGAGGTGGGGTCCTCCATACGCACCCCTTGAATTCGTGGTAAAGTTCCACCCACTGTATCTGCCTTCTGTGGAGATGGGGTCTTATCAGAGGTAGTTAAGCTAAACTGAGGGCTTTGGGTAGCATAGCATGGCAGATTAGTGTGTCTTGAGAGAGGAGAAGAGAGGCGTGGACACACACAGAGGGCCAACCACAGAAGACACAGACAGTGATGACCTCTACAGGTCAGGAGGTCTAGGAAGGAACGTGCCCTGTAGACACTTGACCTTGGACTTCCAGCCTCTAGTACTGAGAGACCTCATTACTGTTCAGGCTACTAGCCTGGTTCTGGCTCTAGCAGCCCGGTTTGGTCAATACACCCTTCAAGGATGGGCAGCATCCTGCCTTGGTTAACAGTGGAGTACACGGTGGCCAGGGCAGGAGACAGACAGGCAGGTCCAGGATACAAGATCTCCAGTGCTGATACAGGAACTCACGGGTGTGTCTGGAAAGTGACTCACGCCTGCCCTGCCTTCCCGGGCATGTCCTGACACTTCTCAGGCTTCTCAGCCATCTGTGGCTCTTAGACCCTTTCTCCCTCCTGTCATAACTGCTTCTTAAAATCTCGAGCTTCGGAGAGAAGTGCTGGGGTCATCATTCCCTAATCAGGTGCTGTGGGTAAGGTGACCCCAAAGTTTATTCTCGGGTAACTTCTTCCTTCCCCACAGGAAACTTTTAATGAGGAAGGAAATGTAACCAAGCAAAAAGAAAAATAATCTGATCCTGACTTTAGAGATGAGATAAAAAAGGAAGAAACGCGGAGCTTGAACTAAGGTTCAAAAATAGATAAATATACATTCCATCAAAAACATAATTAATTAGCATTTTAGGATCATTGACTTGTCAAAGGATTTGATTACTATTCTCAGTTACAGACCTCGCATATTATCCCCCCTTCCCAGAAGTACAAGTGACATCTCTAATTGCTGATCTAAGACTCTGCTTCCCAAAATAGTCAGAGGGGACAAAAGTAAGTGTGGTGGGTAATTTGAGAATCTGTTACCACTGCTGGGCAAAGCCCAGAGGCCGTGGTGGGCAGGGGCAAGGGGCTGACTGGTCGAGTGCTTCCCTTGGGCCCTGGAGATATACCCACTTATTCCCCCGACTCCCGGCAGGGCCTTTCCCACTGGCTACCAAGAGGATAAGTGGGCAGCGAGTTGGTTCCCTGAGCACTCAGTCCTCCTCGCTTTCTGTGTTAGTAGCCACAGAAATGATTCTTGGGAAGTGCCTGGTTCATATGTAAGGTCAAAAGAAGGCCTGTGACTTAACCTCTCCAGTACCAGCTGCCCAGCCCCAGGCAAAAAGGGCCACTCCCCTGTCTGGGAGTCCTCTGGCCTGCTCAGGGAACTCCCCCAACCCCATGGAGGGCAGCTCTCCGTGGACCTGTCCCTCCTTTGTCTGGGAATGATCCTCTTCTTTCTGCCTGGCTTTATCTGGCTGGAGGCATATCATTCCCCTCGGTACCCCCACAGGTAGTCTTCCGGCAGAGGCAAGGTGGTGCATGGAAAGGTGAGGTTACCTGTGGCTGACTTCCTGCCGAGTGAGCACTGGCTTCCCTAGTCCAGCTGCTTCCTCTGTGAAATGAGGTAATAGTGATAAGACTTTTTTCATGATGTAATGGGGGGACCAAGAGAGGAATCTCCAAGTTCATCAGTAAGTACCTTTAAGACACAGGACTTGGGCAAAGTCATCTACTACATGGCAATGTGCAGGTACAGTAGTGCATAGAGGCATGACCACCCCTTGATGGCTCAACATCTCAAGGCTGAGAGCGTTAAGGTGACATTGTCAGGTTCAGAGCACAGAGCGAGGAAGGCCAGGACTGCAAGTCCAGCCTTTCATGAGCCTCCCTAGGCCCATGTTGTCCTTGGCTCACTCATCCTGGACTTCCCTAAATTGAATCTCCTGTGGCACAGTTGTCCTTCTGAGCCAGGAGCCCACCTCTTTCACAGACTTCAGACATCAAGGCAGAGCACTGTGGGAAGAAGAAGAATTATGTGACATAGGACAGAGCATCATGGGAGGAAAGGCAGGTGTGTGGTTGCAGGGATGACTCCAACTGCTGTGGCACCCACCTAGCCCCTTTCCCAGTAGCCATCGAGTGGCAATCCTCAGCAAGGGGCAGGATTTAGTGACTACCTCCCCCTTCCATGCTAGGATTTTTGTCTGGCTTGATTTGGCACAGGTCTTGAGGGAACTGGGGATTGGACTTAATCAAAATACATTATATGCATACATGAAATTCTCAAACAATAAAAAGTATAATTTCTAGAAAAAAATTTAACTGCTGATTATTTTATTCCATTTATTGATGAGCGTGTGGCAATAGTCAGTTATCATCAGCAGCTGGTCCGGTCTTGAACCTCTGCAGCAACCAGTACCCACTGCAAAAAATGGAGATTTCCTGTGTGATGAGAGGCAGACGGCAGCAGTATTCAGTGGATACAAGCATAAATGTTCAGAAGGTAATTTGAAAGGCATATCATCCGTGTAACAAACTAATTCCCCTCTCCACTGCAGCCTGTGATAGCCTCTTGTGCTACACGTTTCACCCTGGTTTACAGTGCTACACATGAGATCCCTTCTGTGGAACAGGATGCAAATCCGATCAGATGGCAATTGCTGCACCCACACATGCCACTCTTGTGGGAACACCTTGTCTGGTGTGTGGTAGGATTATAGTCTGTCAGGTTCATAACTGATCGGGGCTGTTGGCAAAAATCATCTCTCAGCAGCCTGCACAGCGCAAGTAAGGCCAACCATAGAGATGCATCTTCCAACTGAGTCCCAGCCCTAATTCTCTACGTCTAGCCACAGTAGATGGTGTCTTCAGCAATGGGGTCATATCCTCTAATTCTGGCATATGATCATAACACTGATAATAGTCTTTATGACTGGCCAACAAATCATAGATTAGCTCACTCCTGGATCTGGGATTTTCATTCAACAATCTTATGACTTTTAGGAGTGTCTCTTTTGACCACACAAGGTACTTTTGTTCAAACTCTTTACCCACAATGATCCAGCCTCACAGATGCTTTTTCAAACAGGTAAGATGCTCAAGGGTTTACATTATATAATGAGACCTCTTTACAGAGAGTGAGCAGGGTCTCCAAAGGCCTACTACCATCAACCCCAAACAAGTACCTGGTGCTCTTGGGAGACCTTTATCCCCAGGTATTCTGGCTCCCCACAAATGTTGCCAAGTTTTTTTTTGTTTTGTTTTGTTTTTTTATTTTTGTTTTGTTTTCTCTACTTTAAAAAAATATATATTTTATTTTTTAGGAGCAGCATTTCATTACAGCTTTAATGTACTCAATAATAGTTTCCAGAGTAAAGATACATCTCTTTCAAAAGTGGCTATAAAATTTTTAAGTTCACTGTTGAATTAATACAGTTATACAATATTGAACTCAGTATAAACCCTGTAAGACATAAAATTGAATGCGTTTTCAACCTTTAAAAAAGATCTCCATTTCATTTTAAAATATACTGTTTCTTACAGACAGACTCATTGTTTTTGCTAATAACAGTGTGATGTTGGTGCATGCATCTCTAATCTGCCTGTATCTGATTATTACTAGTCATAATCGGCTGCACTCGGATAAGAAGAACAGGGACAAGTTTTATTGCCCACTTTCCCTTTTTCAATGCTCCCTGTCCCCGAGTGCTTCAGCACCTTAGGAACCTTATTTACACACTTGTCCAAATCATTCACATACCCCGGAGCCACTCCTGCTTCATAAATAGCCCACCACAGAGCTTAGCAGAGCCACTAAAGACCCATATGAGTCCCAAGGTCTCCACTGAATCAATCTCTTCCCTAACTCTGCTGAGAATACAGTTCTATCTGCTCTAGTGAGCTGAGCGTTGAATAGCACCTCTCTCATACACAGTTCTCTTATTAATGACTATCGTTCCTCTAGTGTCTTCCATTCCGTTCCGATGTTCATGGGGACCTCAGCCAGTGATAACCGAGTGTCCCTAATGGCTCCTACGACCTGGTCTACCAAGAACTGGCTTCTGTCATATCGCCTTAGGTTGTGTTGCTTTGTCTCTGGTAGTTATATTACTGTTTCTCGGCCTTCACGGCACTCAGATTGACCCATCCACGCTCATGCTCCACAGCCTCACAGATCAGACTGGAAATGACTCTTCTGTTTCTTCTTGAAAAGTCTTCCCCAATTCAAGCAGTTCATAAACAGACTGTCCTGGTCTGTTTCTCCATTGCTGTAACAAAATTCTCTGACCAATATCAACTTGGGGAGGCAGGAGCTGGAGCACAGGCCATGAAGGAATGCTGCTTACTGGCTTGTTCCCCTGACCCCTGCTCAGCCTGCTTTCTTATGCAACACAGGCCCACCTGCCCAGGGGTGGCACCACCCACAGTGGGCTGGGTCCTCCCACATCACT
>NW_008342586.1:25801-30839 GCF_000622305.1 Nannospalax galili
TATGCATTCTAAGTCATGGCCTGTGTCTTCCTCTGTGTTAAAGGTGAGACCTAAGGGCTATCCTCTGTCACCTCTATCCCATCTCTCCTTCCTGACTATCAATTCCCTATGGGTTCCAATCTTTTTTTAACCTCAGAAAGGGCTCTTTGGCATGAGTGTAATTTGTACTCTCTTCCCTTGATGTCCTACTAGCTGTAGGAAGTGGCAAGTCAACACCTCCATGTTCTCGTTTTCATACCAAATAAGAGGCTTGAATCCATGCTTCCAACCCCAGAGTAATTCTTCCCTTGCAGGGCAAGTTTCCTGAGATGTTCAAGCTTCTTGCGTGCTCTGTCACCCACAGCAAAGGCCATAGAACTGCTGGGCAGCTTCCATCCCATCCAGGATTTGCTACTCTCAGGGATCAGGATGAACTCTACAGTTGCTCGGGGGGTACATTCTTGTACCTGCATGGAGAAACCCACTCATCAGGGAGCTAGGAACCGCACACTGTACAGAGAAAGGCAGCTACATTCTGATTTCATCACCTCCCCAAGGATGTGTCACTTTTAGGTGACGTGGCTTGCATTGCATGTCTTACTAACCATCACAGAATGGAGACACACCATCCCACACTGCATGAGGGAAGGTACCTGTGAGAAGTGTCTCCACAGATACTCCACCCTCAATCAGATCAGCTATAGTGGCATGTCTGACCACCCATCAACAGCTCCTCCCAAACTCCACTCTGGCTCTGTCTGTCTTTGTGTTGTCTGACTGTGTCATATGACTGTTCCTGGGGAATATCTCTTCATCAGAGACAGATCATCAACAGCGACCAAAGAAAGGATTCTATCCACGTCTAGCTGGTGAACTGAGTTTTCTGGGGTTACTTACATGAGCAACGGGTGGCCCAAATAGCTGAAAGGCCTGGCATGAGTGACGACCTTCAAGTTATACCATGGAGTGGTTGTTTGCTGTTCTATAACCTTGGGGAGGGGCCTTGTGAGTCCTGTAACTTTCCCTGGTTTCTGTTCTACGATCTTTCTGAGTCTCAATGACCGTCCTCCCTCTAGGAAAGGACCCTTCAGTTTGGAGGAAATAACCACACAGTCCATCCCCCTCAGTCGTTGGGATGTTGTGTAGTGATTTCCTTAGAACCGAAACTTTCCCTCCTGGAGGACTCCAGAAATTCTAAAGGGAGGTTCCCTGAGATTGAGGAAGTGAACAGCTCAAAGTTCTCACTAAATTCCCGAAAGCCACCAGATTCACAAGGCTGCTCCCTCTCCAAGATTGTAAATGTAGTAAGGATGGCTTGAAAGGGACCCTCTGAGGCTTTTAGCTACAACCCTCACTAACAATCCTGTCAATAACTGAAATAGACTCACTGATCTATCAAGTTGGACTCGGGTGGTATCATTTCTTTGATTTGTCATTGGTTCCCTATCTGGGGTGAGTAGATGTTCACATCTTCCCAGGATTAGTGTCACACAACACGGGATGACAGAGTGCAGGGGCTGAGCAGAGGACGGTGAGCAGCACGGGGTGCCCTGAGCACTAGCTTTCCTTGACTGTGGGATGAGCACTGCTCTGTGCATGGACCGCTCTCTGGGCTCTGCGGCAGCAGCATGTTGCCCGGCTAGCAGGTAACAGAACTGCTACCACTCAGGATCACCTAGCGCTGAGGCTCCCAGGGCCAGGACTTCCTAGGAACTTAGCTACTGAGCTCTGCGAGAACCTTGAAGCCCCTGCAGTTGCTGACGGCAATCACAGACAAGCAGAAGGGACAGCATCTGATCTTACCGCTCAGCCTGGGTCAGCCGTTTCATTAACTGTTTGAATTCTTCTTAATCATTTCTGTGGCTCTGACTCACATCTAATGAGAGATATTCATGATCACCCATAAATCTGAATGCTTATTTAAGAAAAAAAACCCTCTGTGGTGGAAATTTACGATGGACAGTATAAATTTCTCTAATCCAGCCTTGGGCTGCAGTGTCACAGGACAACTTTATCTCTGGGAGGGACTCAGAGCCCCAGAGTTCCAACTTTGGGACTCACGTTATCAACTGGCACTCCCCTGACAGGAGCCACTGAGGTCTTCACGTACAACCTCCAGGTGCCATTCTTTGCTAGGTAGACTCCTGGGACTGACATCTGCCAACTCCTGGGTCACTGTGAGGTTTGTAAGAAGGTAGCTGAAGGTAGCTTTAGGGTAGACAGGATCTCCCCAAGATGTTGTTTCCCACCAGGGCTCCCCAGGGCTGACCTTCATCACCATCACTTGCTTTTCACCTTGAGGTGCAGTGGCTTGGGAGGGAACCAGGGCATCACAGGCTGGGGCTCACAGAACCCCTTTGTGTATTCAGGGAAAGGCTATGGCTTCCTTGTATGGCACTGGGATGGCAAGTTTGATTGAGTGTGGGCACTGTGAGAGCCACCAAGCTGTGCCACACTCTGAGCCTGGCTTCCTGCCGCATTAAGCTAGTCTTTGCTGGCTGTGGTGTGTTGGTTTATTTATGTTTTATTTACATTTATATATTTTATGATGCCTGCTTGAGGCCAGCTCTCGGCTTAGCCCACCATAAGCTCCTGATGACCATTTCCCAGCCACTATGGCCACCTAGTGCTGCTGGGCAGTCCTCCCACCTGTAACCTGGGTGGGAGACAGGGTCATGAAGGAGTGCTGGAGGTCTGAGCAGGCTGGACACATGGCTGTGTGCTGGTGCAAGCTCCAGGATGTAAGAAATTACCCAGAGCCCTTTTTGCAGAGCACCCATGCTGAGGGAGGCCCCTGGACTCAGGAGAGCTTCGCACACACACACCCACATTTGGTCTAACAGAGGGCAATGCCAGGATGGGTACTCAGGACATGGGGCAGCTGCAGCCACAAAGCTATTTTCCCTCAAGGGTCCCCCAGATCTGCTGGTGGTGGGCACCCAGATTTCTGTGCTGTGCTCGGGGGTGTGTAGAATCACGATTTACCCCCTTCCTCCAGGCACAGCCGGGCTTCGTTTGATCCACAGGCTCTGATACTTTAGTGATCATGTCACCAAGACATGGTAAGTTTGCCTCAGAAACAGCACTGGGTCATTTTTCATTAAATAACATAATTTGTTGCATTGGGTATGCAAGGACAAATGACACTGTCAAGCTGAATGCCTGGAAAAAAAGAGTAATACAGTGTTGTTATTCATGGGCTGACACCACGCTCCTAGAATATTCCTCATTTTGACTTAAATGTATCTTCTGCCCACTCAAAGCAAATGCAATTTCCCTTTTTATGACCATCGGTTATTTACATGGAAAAAGTTTAAATAAGGCCAGAGCTACCAACAGCTGCAGCTCTCACCACACCTGAGAGGGATCCATTGAGTCATATTATCCCAGAGGGCATGGTAGACACCCCTACAGGCTGGGACTGCACTCTCCACTCAGGCGGTGAGCTCTGGTGTGTAGGACTCTTTCCCCTCCCTTCCGTCCCTACCTCTCTCCATCTAAGTCCTTCCACTGTTCTCCCTCCCTCTCTCCCTCCAGGTTACTGGGTCCACTCACTCAGCATCCTTCAGGGTGTTTCTCTGGGTGCCCTGGAAACGCAATAAGAGTCAGGAGTTCTTCATGGAGATGTCAGAGACTGAGGCTCAGTGTGGCATTATGATGGGTCTGCATACCCTATTTCTCATGTATGCCCTGAGCAGAGCATACCAAGGCTGCAAGGGGGCAATGTAAACACGCTGATGCACTCTTGGTCCTTGGTGGCTGGAGCAGTCATGGGGGTGTTGGTATACAAGAACCTGGAGCAGCGCTACTGTGAGGATTCCCTCTGAAGACTCTTTCCCTCTGCTGGAAAAGGGGACAAGACAGAGGGACTGTGAGCCTGAGACAATACTTACTGCCCTTTGATGAGAGAACCCTCAGGTATAGGACTCAGGTGAGCAGCCTGGGGAGACAGACCTGCATCCTCACTGCAGCAGAGTCAGCACCATGGACAGCAGGGTGGACAGTGACTAGCGTAGGTTCCAGGAGGCTCTGGAAGGAGGAGCAGCTCTCTTAAGCTTAGAGGTAAGCCAGAGCAGTCACAGTATAAAGTGCCTGTCAAATACCCTGAGCAAGACAGAACCACCTTGAACAAACTTGCAGAGTGTGAGCTGTATAGGCGAGTCAATCGGGACCCCTGGGACACAGTGGGTGCTGCATATTCACACCCTGAGCCAGCCTCTGAGCTGGTATGTGGAGTGGCTCTGATGCCTGGGGGTGGTGTTCTAAGGATGCGGCTGTGGTGAGACCTGTGAGGGTCAACCATGGATGCACCATGCTCTTGCCAGGAAGGTGGCCAGGAGCATGGGTTTCTACTGGGACAAGCGGCAAGAATTTGGTCCTCCTAGTTCCATGGGTGGGGCTAGTATGTGGTGAAGGAGAGTCAGGAAAGCTACAGAATGCAGAGACCCTGGGGGCAGCACTGGGCACAGATGGAACTGCAGAGGAGCCCACTGCACAGAAAAGGTGACCTTGAAGAGACAGCAGCAAGGCCCAGTGGGGTGTGTGACCTTCCAGTGCCCCACGGCCCAGTGGGGTGTGTGACCTTCCAGTGCCCCATGGCCCAGTGGGATGTGTGACCTTCCAGTGCCCCACGGCCCAGTGGGGTGTGTGACCTTCCAGTGCCCCATGGCCCAGTGGGGTGTGTGACCTTCCAGTGCCCCACAGCCCAGTGGGGTGTGTGACCTTCCAGTGCCCCACGGCCCAGTGGGGTGTCTGACTTTCCAGTGCCCCACAGAAATGACAAGAAGCAAGGCAGGACCATGGGCTGCAGGCTGTGAAGCCTGCGGCTGGCTGCACTGAGAGCTTTGATGTATCTCCTTTGGAGACTGTGAGGATGCATTAGCCTCAGGACCCCTTTAAAATGCCATGGAAAAGAGACAGCAGGAGCTGTGTCTGAACATCATAAACCAGCGGGGGAACGAGACTCCAGGTAAACGGTGTCTGTTTTACTCTTAAAAGGCACTTTTGGAAGCATGCATGATGAATTTATGTGATTCCCCAGATTACTCTGATAAAGCTC
>NW_008342586.1:31222-53165 GCF_000622305.1 Nannospalax galili
GGAGACCTTAAACTTTGTAAGATCACGTTATCTCGCATTAATGCAAAGATAAAAGACAGGGAAGAGGGTGCTTTACCATGTTATAAAAATGCAAAACCCCGGGCCGTGTCAATCTGTATGGTTCAAATGGCAAAAGCTTCATCCGTCTCAAACAATTTTCTTCTCCCCTGCCAGGAACTGGAAAGACAGATGGCAGAGTGGAGGTGCGTGAGCATTTCTAAGTTTACTGTTGGGCGGTGCATTTGTGAAGGAGCGAGTGGATAAAGAAACCACGAGTTAGCGTCAGTGCTGAGGGGGAAACACTGGGTGAGGAGAGGGGCCGGGGCTCTGCCTGGACCCAGCTCACAGGGACAGTTCCCACTGAAGCACGCCTGCAGCAGGCGCCTGTGATTGCAGAGTCGTTTCACCTGTGGCTCTCCTGCCTGCCCATTGGGGGCTCGGGTACCCCTGACCTCACCTGCCTCGCCTGCTGCTGAAGCAGCTGTCTGGGCCACATCTCTGCCTTGTGCCAAGGAATGCTCACTTTCCTCAGGGCTCCTGGCTGCCTGGAAAACCTACCTCATGTGATGTTCTTGGCATGACCCAAGGTCAAGAAGTTTTCATTCTGTTTACCACTATGAGGAGCTCAAATGTATCCCCCCCCCAAAAAATAAACACCCTGAAGCCCTTAACTTCCAGGATTCTGAGTGTGGCTCTATTGGGAGATAGATAAGGTCATGGGGGTTACCTCCTGAAGCTGTAAGATGAATGTCTTTACAAAAAGGGGTGATCAAGACACAGACTCACACTGCGAGACTACCAGATGAGGACATTTGCGTTGAGTGGGTAGCAGACATCTACACCCAAGGAGAGTGGGCTGGGAAGGAGCAGCCCTGCCATGCCTCGACTTGGCTGTTCAGTCCACAGGACCCTGAGAGGGTAGGTCCCTGCTGTTGAAGTCGCCCAGACTGTGCTACTTTGGTCTGAACCAGAGAAAACTTGCTCCCACTGTGCCCTGCAGGGAGCAAGCCCTGATCAGTACAAGGCCTGGGTATCATCCTGTCCATGCAAGTTAGAAGGTGGCAGTTAGAACTTCAAGCGTGGAGGACCTCAAAGGAGAATCGGCCAAAGTCAGGGTGGGGGACATTTACCATTTTTAGGGGCCATCCAAGGGGCTGAGGACATCTCTGAGAAAGAGAGGGCAGCCCTACTCTGTAGCAGACGTAAAGGTGAGGACCGTGAAAGGATGGCCCTCCGTGGGGACATTTCAGCAGCAAATTCTGCTGCTCTTCCCTTTGGCTTAAGCAAACCTCTCGTTGAGTAGGAACGGCCAGTCCATGGGGTATTCCCACATGCAGAGATCCCAGCAGCCCGGGACCCTGGCCCCGGCCCCTATTCTCCACAGGAACATGGTGGTCAGATGGATCCCTGGATTGCACAGTTCTAATCAGGAGGACTCCAGTTCTCAACCAGGCATCACTGAGCTGCCTGAAGAGTTTGTGATCGTGGGAAGAAGTTGTGGGTTGTTCAATATGGCCTGGTGAGTGGGCATCAGGTGTTACATCATCTCCCACTTCAGGGGGAAGCTAAGAGGCACTGGGGTATGGGGCTGGGACAGGAAAGAAGCAGGACCAGGAGAGTCTTTAAGATCAAGGCACTGGTTGGATAGACCAGATGTCTACTTCTAGGCCTTATGTCTTGGAGACACATGCCCTTCCCAGCAGCTGTGTGACATGTTTTGTGGCAGGACTGGGTCTTGGAGCTCTGTCAGGGCACACGAGCTGTGTGGCTCGTGGCAGAGGCTTCCAAGACTGAGAACTGGCTGCCTACCACTGGGAGGTCTCTGCTTCCAAAAGCAGTTTCTCCGCCATGCAGCCAGGGCCACCTGGGCCTGAGGACCTTCTGCCCTTGGGACAGAGCGAGGGCATGTCCTTGTTCTAGAGTTTAACTCTAGTGTCCTATTCTGTGACCTAGATTTCAATGGTAAATGCATATGCCCCCCTAACATCCACCCCACAGCCCCGTAAACACCAGGACCTGGGAGTCTGGTGTCTTCTGTGAGGGTGTACAGTGCAAGGTAGTCTCTGTCCAACACACCCTAGATAGGTATGAGAGTTAGTCATGTCCTGTCAGTCTGGTCCCACCCACACGAGGTTAAGTGCTGAGTACTTGACGGAGGCTGCAGGGAGGCAGAGGGGTCTGCCTGGAGCACGGCCCGTCCTGTCCACCCCGCCCCCGCTTGGTCTCCGCCCCCGACCCTCGCTGTGGCTTGGCCTCTCCGGTTCTGTACTCCTGCCGCTCCTGCCTTGTCTCGCCCCCTCTCTGCTTCCGCACCCGTTTTCCTCCTGCATCTCCCTTCACCTTTCTCCCACCTCTTCTCTCTCAAACCTAGAAACATTTTCCTCCCCTTTTGAGGATGCAGTTCTTCCAAACAGAAGTCTGCCTCTTCCTCTCCACATTTTGTCTTCTTTACAGTATATATTTTATTGAATTTTTGTGCATTTCATGTATCTTAACTGTATTTAGACCCCCTCCCCATCTGTACCTACCTCACCCTCTTCCTCTCCACATTTTTTCTTCTTTACAGTATATATTTTATTGAATTTTTGTGCATTTCATGTATCTTAACTGTATTTAGACCCTCTCCCCATCTGTACCTACCTCACAGTCCTCTCAAGAGGTTCTGCGTTCTCCTCGTACCTCCCTCCGGGCTGTTCCTTCATCCTGGACATCCTGGTTTGAGCTGCCCCTTGCCAGCTCGCCATATCTTTGCTTGTCTTCAAGCGCTTCCTTTCCAAACTACCAGAGGTGAGGCAAATGGCCACTGGACTTGGCTGAGTTGAGAACACCTCCATTCTCAGACCACTGGCTTCTCCTCTCTGTACCACGTTTTTGGGTCCTCACTCCCCCGAGGCTCCCTGTGGGGGTAGATGGAGTGGAGATGGGCAGGACAGAGGCTCAGGGAGGGTGTGGTTGGGGCCTATCTCGAACCACAGTCAGAGCAGTTTGTTCCTCCTGAGGCTGGTTTGGGTGCAGACAGTGGTGGGGGGTATTGTCTGATGAAGTCTTGTCCCTGACATAGGGATCAGGCTCTCTGGGTTCTACACAATACTTGCTAAGCGTGGAAACCCAGTGGCTGGGGCAAAGGCCCCTCATAGGTTACAGTGGAGACACACATGGCATGAGATGTTTGTTCTTTATGTGAGTGAATTTTCGAATCCAGCGCTACTGACAAAGAAGGCAGGTGTCCCCTCTGCTTGGGAACATTTACGCCCAAATGAAAACAGAACAACCCTCCTTAGCCTTTCCTGTGCCACAAGACTGCAGACCCAGCAAGGACACCGAGAGGTTCTTGGTGGCTTCACAAGGACTCTAAAGGCTCCTGCCAGCTCCACGCCTTCCTCACAGCACCATGAAGTGAGGTCTGCATGTCCTGTCCCATGAATGACTGATGCTCCTGTGCCCAGAGCCGGGCTGTGGGCCCACTGGGTCCTGGAAATCAGTCATGGATCCTTTAGGATCTTTGGAGAACTTCAGCTCCAGGCTAGCACCAACACCTTCAGGTAAGTGGGAGCCACAGAAGCTTGGGGAGAAGACAGGGACACAAGTGCCCATGGTCTCTGGCCCTCAGGGACCCTCAGTGGTTAGGTCTTGCGTGGAAGACTGAAGGAGAGTCGGGGCTGGAGCGGTTAGAACTAGCATCGGAACACCTCTGACTAAGAGCTCCTGTGCTTTTAGGAAGGGTACTGGAGAGGTGTAGGCTGCCAGCTAGTTCCTTGGCAGGAGCTGTCCCTCAGGCAGGCCCACCCTTTCCTGGCCACCCAGTCTCCTAGGAGTGAGTGGCCTACAATGAACACAGCAATGAACTTGACCATTAGTTCCCCATCTGCACTACCTCTCCCCCAGGCATCAAATTATGTGCTGGACTGAACCTTTTCCCTTTACTTGGAATGCTCTTGGCATCTCTTATTTTATTTGGGGGGCAAAATTGGATGAGAAGGAAGCTCCCTGGGTATGACAGCGTCTTCTGAAAGAAAAGGCAAATGAAATTACCCCGTTGAATTGAGGCTTTCATGTAGCAAAAAATACAATTTGTACAGAGCGTTTCCTCCCAGAGACCAGACTGAGGAAGAAGTACCCTTCGCTCATTCAGTGAGCATCTCCCAGGTACCTGAGTTACCATTTCCTAGGCTTTGTGATAACATTGGGTGGTGTGTGTGCATGCTTGTGCATGCATGTGTGCACATGTGAAAGAATGTGTGAGTACATGTATGCAGGAGCAAGTGGACATGCTCAGGGGTTTGAGCGTGTGTGTGTGTGTGTGTGTGTGTGTGTGTGTGTGTGTGTGTGTGTGTATTTAGGGAGTATTTTTGGTTCTTTTTTCATTAACTGAGATGATGACCAAGGAAACCACAGCCCCAGGAAGAACAACCAACATTTAGTTTTCTTTCAGGAAGAAAGGTAAGCCCTACATGTTAACTTGTTTAAATGGGGAGATGGTACCTGCTTCTAAAAATACACAGAGGAGGAGCTGGAGAGATGGTTCAATGGTGAAGAGCACCGGCTCTTCTTGCAGAGGATCCAGGTTCAAATCCCAGCACCCACATGATGGCTAACAACCTTCCGTAACTCCAGGGGATCGGATGTCCTCTTCTGCCCTCTGTGGACACTGCGCGTCACAGGTGCATCTGCATCTACATACATGCAGGTAGTCATGCATACACATAAAATAAAAATGATAATAAAAAATATGGAGGAGAAAAAATACATGAAGGAAAGTTCAAGGACGTGCATGCAAAGGTCGCTGTGTGTGCGCGCGGACACCCAGGCACCCGAGGCCAGTGCCTGGCCCACAGGGCCTTGTGCTGCTGTTTGGTGGAGCAGCCTGCGCCAGGCTGAATGTGGCCCGAGGTGTCCTGCGGCTCAGAACCAAAGCTTCAAAGAACAAAACAGGAACCCGCTGCTGGGGTGTCTCAGGTGGGAGCCTCCAGGAGGCAGGCTGCTGCTCCCAGGCATCAGAGATGGACTCTGGTTCTGGCTCAGCGGTGGCGGAAGGAGGCCCAGCAGTGGCCTCCCATTGTCTCTCTGCCTCTTTTTCAGGAAGCTGAGCACAGCCCTCTCTTCCCAGGAGCTCGAGGACAGCTACCCAGGTAGTTGAGGCCTCTTGAATTGAGTGGAGTGACTGAGGCCAAGTTGTCTGGGAATAGGAACTGGACGGCTCCACCTCATACGCGACGTGCATAGTGAACAGCGGCCCTGAACTGTGTCCTGCCCTGCAAGAGGCTGGCTGGTGGCTGGCTTCCCCACAAATAGGACACCAGTCTCTGCTGGCACTTGGACTCCCAACACAGCCCCAGATCCCAGTTCTCGTTTCTCTTCTTCATCTGGTTCAGGGGCCCCTGGACCAACCACCTGTAACTTACTCCGCTCGCTCAGTGTCCGGAGGTATTCATGGCCTGTGCAAACTGTGGTCCCGCTAATCCCTGAGCCTGCTGTCTTCTGCTCTGTATGCTCCTTGTTTACGGCCCCACCAGTCCATAAGGCCGATCTGCTCACCTCATGCTTTGCCACCATCTCAGTGGCTCAGATGAGCCTGCCACCCTGTGGGAGCTCAGGTCCTTTCCAGCCTCGGGAGCCGGGAGGACAAGTTGCACAGAGCCTCTTCTCCTTCCGTCCTTGGGTGCTTCTCACCACGAGGGACGTTATTTTTGTTAAGGACATCTGCAGAACACATCTGTTAATTTTCTGTATTTGTTTATCCACAGCAAAAATCTGAATTAGTAACTGTTTCACACTGCAGCTCACAAATAAACAGGGAAGAGCAACACAACACAAAGCTCACGGCAGATGATCACTGAGGCTCTGCAGGAACACAAGGAAGGGGTGGGCGGGGGTGACACAGACCGCCCCACGCACCCCAGAGCAGGGATGGACGGCCGGGTGAATACGAGCCTTTCCTGAGCTAGAGCTCATGGCACGGTTGCTGGATGCCACAGAGCACCGTGAGTACCCCGGAGATGGGCGAGGGGGCAACCTTCGGTTGGAGAGCCCAGAGCTGGTAGCCGGCGCTCCCCAGTGGTCAGCTTCCTCTTCCTGCCTACTGCTTTTCCCAGCCCACCCAGGCTACTTTGATCCTCACACCCAGGACTGTGACGTTGCTTCATGGGTGTTTGGATTCCTCGGTCTAGGATGTGTCCTTGCAACCTTGTCCCAGCACAGGTCTTGAAAGAGAAGGGAACTATGGGTACAGCCCAGAACTCCCCTCGCTATTCCAGCATATCATTCCCACTTTATAGGAGAGGCAACTGAGGTGGGGGACAAGTGTGTGTGCGTGTGTGTCTGTGTGCATGTGTATGTGACCAGCCTCAGTTAGCCTCATGAAGGAAGCCCCAATGTATCTAAGACCAGAGGGAGAAAAAGAATTAGGAACTGAAGGATGCTAGGGATCGGGTGGTACCACCCCAGGATGCAGTGCTGGTTATCACAGACCAGGTATTGCTGGGTAGCTGCCATCTTATGGGCAAAGCCACAGGTTTGCCCAGTATCCTGCAGGACAGAGCAGCCCACACATGCCACAGTGCCGAGTAGAGATCAAGGCTGTCGTAGTTTGTTTCTCCATTGCTGTGACAAAACACTCTGACCACCACCAACTTGGGGAGGAAAGGCATTATCTGTCTTACATCTCCTTGGTCACAGTTCATCAGGGAACCCAAGGTAGGAACTCAGGGCAGTAACCTGGAGGACACAGCCATTGAGAACCTGGAGGCAGGAGCTGGAGCACAGGCCATGGAGGAACACTGCTTACTGGCTTGCTCCCCTGGCCCCTGCTCAGCCTGCTTTTTTATGCAACACAGGCCCACCTGCCCAGGGGTGGCACCACCCACAGTGGGCTGGGCCCTCCCACATCACTCATCAAGAAGATGCCCCTCAGACATGGCCACAGTTCAGTCCACTGAAGGCAATTCCCCAGTTGAGATTCCCTCAACCCAGGTGTGTCAAGTTGACACTAAAGCTATCCAGCACAAAGCCCTTCCCCACTCTGGTGGGAGGACATGCCCACATCAAGGGAGGGGGCTGTCGCCATCAGCAAGTGACAAGTCTCTTCTTTACAAACCTGTGTGGTGGCAGCTGGGCAATAAAAGAATCTCAATAAAAAATTGCACATCTTCAGAGTTTAATTACCATCAGCCCTGCCTGTCATTCTGAGAGTGATAGTGAACGGTTTCCCCCATTCTGTTTTTAACTTCTGATGAGTGGCACCGAGGGAGGCCATTCCCATCCATCTCTGTGAGACAAGCATTTACAGTGGTGATGGCTGGAGCAGGGACTAGGTCGTTGCATCCCAACAGCGGCACAGGGGGAGGAAGGTGGGCCGGTCAGGGTAGCCAGGGTGTACAGAGGCACTGAGACCCTCTGGACCCTGGGGGAGTGAGAGGGGCCCCAGGCAATGGAACCCCACCTGCCTGTTTCCAGGTGGGGCAGTGAATCAGGGAAAGGCAGCAGAATTTCTTAGGTGTGAGGTCACTTAATTCTTATGGTGGCCTTGGGGACGGGTACCAGTGCCCACACCATCCATCAGTGCTCCTCCTGGGCTGAACTGTAACCACAGCCCCATGACTGTCCTATCTTTTTAAAAAATATTTTAATTTTTAATTATGTGAATGTGTGTGTGTGTCTCTGTGTGGGTATGTACACATGAACACAGTGCCCATGGAGGTCAGAGGAGAGTATTGGGTTCCCTGGAGCTGGAGTTACAGAGAGTTGTGAGCTGTTCTACATGGGTACTGGGAGCTGAACCTGGGTCCTCCACAAGAACAAGTACTCTTAACCACTGAACCATCTCTCTAACCCCAAAGGAGGTTGTGAGCCGACACGACAGGCTTCGGTGCTTGAATCTGCATGCGGGTCCTCTGGAAGAGCGGCATGTGTGTTCAACTGCTGAACCATCTAACCAGTGCCCTGTTCCTCTGTCTTACCTGCCTGATACAGTCATCACCCTGTGGAGGAGTCATGCTTTCTGTAAGGTCAAGGCAAAGATCCTCAGTGCTCAACGAGGTCTTGCATATGGCCCTGGAGCCCACCTGGTCTTGCATCACAGGAGCTGTGCAAAGCAGGCCTTTCTGGGAGCATGCTCCCCTGCAACCTCCTGAATGAAGGACTCAGGCAAGAGGATTGCAGGGGTCAAGCATGGCTCACCCTGCCCTGGACCAAAGAGGCTGACTTCAGCTTCTTGGTGAAGAAAACAGAGCGACCCACAGGGTCACTGTCAGTGTGCCCCTGATCTGAGCAGTGTGCAAGGCACTCAGCTATGGTAACACCACGTGGCCCCGGAAACGGACACAATTTTTGTATTCACAGTATTTACATGCTAGAAGAGAATAAGCTTGCACATGAATGTCTGGAGCAGGAGTGGGAACTGCACAAGCTTTGTTGTTGATCACGAGTCAACAGAATATTCTCATGCACAGCCCTAAAGAACAAAGCAGTGACAGACGGTGCCATGTGGAAAGAGGCCATGAGTGTGTTAAGGGGAACTGAAAGACGTCAGATGAAAAGAGCCAGTTCCGTAAAAGTCTCCGGTGCGTGGAATGTTCAAAACAGACAAACCCACGGACACTGACAAACACAGGTCTGGGGAGACTGGAGCAGCTGCTAAGGGGTTTTGGCACTTTCTCAAGTGAATAAAACACTATAAAATTATAGAGTGGTGACGGCCATGGGACTCTGTGATTAAAGTAAAAGCCACTGAACTCTGCAAACCAATAATAAATTAATTCAAAACGTAACTATATTACATCCAGGCTATGGAGGCTGGTCTCCCAGCTACAGGAGTGGACAGGACTGCCTCACTGCTCCTGGGAGTAGAGGGCTGGTCGGCTTCCTGCGTGCATGTGGCTTCCCTCTATACACCTCAGGGTCTATACCACAGGACACGAGAACTGTGCATCAGGGCCACCTTACTGACCACTCTGGTCTGATGACCTCCAAACCAGCTCACGCTCTGAGCGACAGAGCTTAGGACACCAGCACATTGATTTAGAGGAGGGGAGGGGGGCACTATCCTGCTTGCACTAAAGCTGAACAGTGCTAAAAACCAGGGTAAGGCAGTGGACCCTGGAAGGGCTGGAGTCTGGTGCCATTTGATGGTTAGAGGAGGCCACTGGGCCAGTTGGCAACCATAGAAACAACATGGTCAGAAGAGCATGGCCCCAGGTTGGAAGCTGGCGGGGCGGGCTGGAGCTGAGGCCTGGGGGCTGGGGGAGGGGCCCAGGAGAAGGAAATGGCCCCTCACTCCCTATGGAGGGGCTAAGGCGGTGGGCTCTGGTGGCCAAGGCAGCTCTCCTCTAGCCTCGAAGGAGGCCTGCCCTGTGATGAGTCTGTCAAGACTCTGAACTTCGTGTCTCAAACAACATAGTATTTGTGTGTGTATGTGTGTGTGTGTGTGTGTGTGTGTGTGTGTGTGTTTAATGCGGCCTTTGAATTAGCAGATTGTAATATTATATCTGGCCCCTGTAGAGATCACATTACCCACTACATAAACAAATAGACTCATTAAGTTATTAATATCGTACAGAGGCACAGTCACCCTGTTTACATCTTTGCGTAGATTTATGAAAAATACAACCATTAATCACCCTGGAACGGGTGGGATCGGGGAGGGAAGCTGTTGTGGGCCTCCCTCCCTGGGCAGAAACCAGGAGCTTAGGTCAGACTCCTGCCTCAGCCTCCTGCCCCCACTGCTGGACAGAAGTCCCGACAGAAGTCCCGACAGAAGTCCCGACAGAAGTCCCGACAGAAGTCTCAGCCTGGCCACCAGCTTGGCCAGCGGTGGGTCCAGTGCCCTCCTCAGCCTCACGTTGTCAGCTTCGCATGAGCCTTTGTGCGGCTTCCAGCAGGGAACGGGTGTGGGTCCAAGCCTTGCCTGTCAATCTAACCTTTGTGGATAACGGAATGGTCTAACCTATCGGTCCAGAGTAAAGACATAAATGACCACGAAGTCCTGTTGGTCTGTGTGAGTGTTTTCTGTCCAGTTCTGCTCCATGTCTCCTGGCTGTCGTCAAGGAAATGTGGAGGTGAGTGTGGGGAACCAGAGTCTGGCCCTGCACTGAGGCCCTAGCCAGTCTTGGTGTGCACTTCGGTCAGAGGAGAGAAGAAAACAAATTTCCTGAATCTCAGGAAAGAAAAGGTTTTTCTTTATTTTCCTTTAACACTTCAGTTTCTGCAAACTTACTTCACCACGACATACAGATGAAGATCCTCAGGTTTCAATAGTATGGAGCACTAGCATGCTCTCTCTCTTGCTCTCTCTCTCTCTTTCTGTCATCATCTTCCTTGCTCTCTGTCATCTATCTATCATCTATCTCTATCTATCTATCTATCTATCTATCTATCTATCTATCTATCTATCTATCTATCTATCTATCTATCTATCTATCTATCTATCTATCTATCTATCTATCTATCTATCTATCTATCTATCTATCTATCTATCTATCTATCTATCTATCTATCTATCTATCTATCTATCTATCTATCTATCTATCTATCTATCTATCTATCTATCTATCTATCTATCTATCTATCTATCTATCTATCTATCTATCTATCTATCTATCTATCTATCTATCTATCTATCTATCTATCTATCTATCTATCTATCTATCTATCTATCTATCTATCTATCTATCATCTATCTATCATCTATCCATCTGTCATCTATCTATCTAATCATCTATAATCTATCTGATATCTGTCTATGTATCTATCCTATCCATCTTTCTTTCTATTCATCCATCATCTATCTATCAAATCATTGATCATCTATCTATTTATCTGTCATCTACCATCTATCAAATCATTGATCATCTATCATCATCTATCTATCTGCCTGTTTATCCATCATCTATCATCTTTCTGTCTCTATCACCTGTCTATCATCTATCTATCTATCTATCTATCTATCTATCTATCATCTATCATCTTTCTATCATCTATCTATCACCTATCTATCATCTATCATCTTTCTGTCTCTATCACCTATCTATCATCTATCATCTATCATCTTTCTGTCTCTATCACCTGTCTATCATCTATCTACCTTCCTCTTCTACTTATTTTTGTTCTTTGGCAAGGTTGGGCATTGGTCGCAGGCCCTTGCACATGTCAGCCAGCGCTACATCTATTTAGATAGATTAGTGTGTTTGATGAGCCAGTTCACATGTTTGGTACATGTTTGTAGCCCAGGCACAGAAAGAAACCTGCACGTGTATCTTTTACCAGGGTATGTTAGCTGCATTATTCTTGGAGCCCTTTGAGACTATCCACAGTGACTGTGGATGGGAAAGGCCAGGAATTTAAGGAGATGGGGACGTGAGAGCAGTTGGGACGGGCTCCTAGGCACACGTCAGCATCAGGAAAGTACCAGTTCTAAGGTTTTATTTAAGGATTTTCTGGCTTCAGAATTATCCCAGAGGCTGACACGTAGCAAACATCCCCTTATTGTTGGGACACTTGTTCCCAAAGCAAGGGTGACCTCAGCCTGTCCTGTGTGCTTGGAGAGATGGTCTCCTGATGTAACGTGTCATCAGGAGCTTCCACAAAGCTCAGAGGAGCCACACCCTCAGTCTTGCTGTGTTTGGAGAATCACTACGCGTCCTCCATATAGTGCTAATGTGTGACGATCTGTTGACCCCCTTCAATCTGCCTCTCCTCATAGCCAGGCCTCAGTTTGCCTGCAGGAGTCTCTGGCGGGCAGACAGTAACAGGGCACCTGGCCAAGCCCTGATGGGCTGTGGGAGTTGTTAAGAATGGGGGGACTTGGCTCTTTCTAGCCTGTCTTTCCTGGGTAGGCTTCCTCTGACCTACAGATTCCCTAGGGAGGGAGACACTGCAGGTCAGGTGCCAGGACCGTGTTTATGCAAAGGCAGCCACCCCATCTCCGATGCCTGACAGATCTCCCAAAGCCACCTAGCCAGGAGCCATGGCAAAGTGGGCTGTGCACCATGGCGGCTTTCATGCTTTGTTCTGCAGTGTCCCCAGCATGCCCTGTCCCTGGGAGTCAAGGACTGTGGGGATAGGCACTGCGCTTTCTATACGGTCTCTGCTCCCTGGCCTTGCTCTTCTGTCCCCTCCGTCGTCTGTCCTCCTGTCCTTCCAGCCCTCCTTCTTTCTCCGCCCCCTCTCAAACTTCATGTCAGCTTCCTTCTAGAAAAGCCAGACACCATCCTGCTCTGTTTCATGGGAAAAGAATTCCACTCCCAGGGCCTGTCCTCCTCCCTTGAGCTTCCGGGCACTAATCAATTTCTAAACCCGGATTTCCACGTCTCACCCTTAGTAGCTTCCACTCCACGAAGTCTTTGGGAAACTAATACTGTTGCATTAGTCCTTGATGTCACTGTCCTGAATGACAGATGTCCCTGTGTCACAGGGCAGACCATAGACTAGGCAGACAGACAGACGGCTGTGTAGGTGTGTGTTGGGGACATGAACTTGGTCCAGGTTCCTTCGGGCTCACCAAAAGGACAATCTTCAAAGCTCAGAAGACAAAAGAAAAGCATGCTTGTGCTTACAGCCCTCTCCACCCAAGGGCACAGCCAGGAACCCAGAGCCTGGGGCTCTGCAGGGGCCTCCAGGAGCCTTTGCCCCTCATGGGGCATTGTTAAAGGTGCTCATGCATCACCCTGCTGACTCACAGCACCAATTTAATTATGAAAACCTGATCCTAGGCCTTAATTAAATTTTTAAAAATGTAGCCTGTTTTTTCTAGGAGCAATGGGGGTCGTTTTTCCACCCCACTTCATACAGGAATTAGCTCATCTGCTGAGCAAGCTCCTGGCTCCAGCACACCCTCCTTATCTTGAAATCTCCCCAGCCCTGATCGACTCATAGCAAAACACACACCTTTGTATGTGCACCCACAAATCCGGGACTGGAGCCCAGCAAACCAACCCTGTTTGTCAATTAATATTCTAAAACCAACAGCCTGAATCTCTGTCAACAACCATTACGCGGGATCATATTGTGTTTCTTTTCTATAAATTCAACTCATTACCGCACACAGCAGAGCTGGGCTAATTCCTCTGGCTTTCTTCCTTTTGGGCAGCTGCTTCTCTTCCAGGGAACGTGCTGACAGGGAGCAGGGATTCCTGGAGTCCTGTCTCCTAGTAGCTCCTCACAAACCCTGTTGGGAAAGTGGAGGTCTCAGCTGAGAAGGAGAACCACCCCCTACCCCCCTCCCATCCCCCAGTTGAGTTCATTGAATGAGACTAAGGAGCCTTTAGGGGTCCCTGTTCTGCTGTATCAATGCCCAGGCCTGCTCACCCCTTCCAGGAGGCTGTGTCCATGCTTCACTTCAAGAAGCACCAACTGGGCCCCAAGGTCTCCATCTCCAGGACAAGAGCTGCCAGTGTTCAGAAAAATGGGTGTGAGTTTTCCTTTACAGAGAGACTCTGACCAGCGGACCCCAGCAGGCCAGGGAGGGGCCCCTGCTGTGAGCTTCGGAGTTTGGTGGGGCCTGCTTTTCTTGTTTTCCCAAGACGGCGGGTGGCGGGGGGCTCTGCAAGGACTGGGGTCCTGGCTCAGACAGGTTAGTGTTGACATTTGCAGTAGATGCCAGACAAACACTTAGTGGAGGCACAATGCAATGCTGGTCATGGACACTGGACAGCTTGCATTGGGGGAAGTCTGGAGTCACTTATGCAACCAGAAAAGAAGCATCTGACTCCTGTGAGCTAAGTATAGGGTGCAGTGAGGGAGCAGAGGGCAGGACTGAGGGTGCTGGGACAACTGGGGATGGCATCACAGCCCCCAGGGGCATACACCCCCAGAAACACACCACATAGACATACACACATGCACATATACCACATATACTCACAGTTACATCACACATAGGCATATGTGTGCACGTACATGCATGTGCACATATTCACACACCACAGAGACATACATACACCATATAGACATATGCCCCCCAGATAGGCATACACACATTCTCAGAGTCACATACCACACATGTGCACACATCACACAGAGGAGTACATACCCATATACCCCACAGAAGCATATAACCTGTGCACATACAAACATAGACAGATGAACACAGATGAGCACAGTCACAAAGCACACATAGATATGCACACATGCACATGGTCACATACAGATGTACATACACATGCCCATAGGAGACATATACACACACACATGCATATGGTCACACACTGCACACAGACATACATGCATACACACGGTCATACACACAAACATGCACACACACACGTAGACCACATAGGCACATGTAAACACACATGCTCATTCAGTTTCATACAATCTCTCACGTCTCAGTGCAAATCTTACTGTTGTGAGGAGCAACCAAGCATCAACTAGAGACAGGCGGACTCTCCCGGAGTGCGTGATGGAAGCTGCGGTGTCACGTAGCCGAACTCCAGGCCTGTTTGTTCTGCCACAGCGGAAAGGCCATATGCTTCTCACTTAGAAATAAAACAGAACCAAAGAGAGGTCAAAAGTCTCAGAAAATGGCCAGCTGCCCGTGAGGCTGCCTGGGGCCACTGCCTGTGTTCTACTCAGCCAGAAGACACCCTGGTACATCCCCAAAGCTGAACTGTCCAAAGCTCTGCAGGTGTCTCCCAGGCCCTGGAGCCCAGTGCACGTAAGCAGCACCCACCACTGTCCCAGCAGGAGCGGAGTTACTGAGTGTCAGGCTGGCGCCGGTGCTCACATCCCTACGTACAGTAGGCAGGTAGCTACAGACGTCAACATGGCATAGGGACATGGGCCTAGGAGGGGAGGGCCTGGGGCCAGGACTGCATTTGACTCCGTTCAGACCATCAGTCTCCAGACCATGGCCACAATGCGATGCAGCCAGAATCTCCACCCCAAGAAGAATCACCCCAGCAGCTCAGCACCAAGCTGCTGGGCTGGGGCTTCATCAGCTTTTTGGTCAGCTTTGTGGCCTTGTGACTCTGGGCTGGTTCCCCCTTGTTTTGAATTAGTGTGGCTTCCCATGAGAGGGGAGCTCAGGGAATGGCCACTCAGTTTCAAGACTCACTTGAGCTTCAGATTCTACCACAGGTTTTTTGTCCTTGGCATCCAGAGAAGACATGGTGAACGGAGGCACTGGCTTCTTAACTTTTCTGTCGGAGTCTGCCCTCTAGTCTGAAGGGAAGGAAACAGGTCAGTTTCCTAAGATCTCTAAACCCCAGGGCCTAAGGTGAGAGCTTGTGCTGTTGCAAGACACAGGTATCTCCTTGCAACAGCTCCAGGGCCTCATGGGCTGAGCTGGCATGGACTCGACTGCACTGTGGGACATTGTGGTGGTTTGAGCAAGAAGCTTCTCCCACAGGCTGAGGTGTTTGAACACTTGGTCCTTGGTTGGTGATGCTGTTTGTGGAGGCTATGGGACCCTCAGGAAATGGCCTGGCTGGAGGACCTACGTCACCAGGGTGGACTTTGAGAGTGTACAGCCTCGTCCACTTCAGTTACCTCTGACTGCTTCTGCATGTGATTGGAGATGTGATCTCCTAGCTTCCCCTTCTGGCCACCGTCCCTGTCTCCTGCCGTGCCTCCCCGACATTATGGACCCTCCCTTTGGAACAATAAGCCAAAACAAACTCTCTCCACTAAGTCGCTTTTGGCTATGGTGTTTTATCATGTCAACAAGAAGTCACTAGTACAGGTTTGATGTGGGACCACAGGCTCCATCCCAGCTGCCTTGAGGCCTCATTAGCACAGGAATAGTATCTGTGACATAATTCATGCCTCCTTCTTGGTGTGGTTAGCACCAAGGAGACCTCGGGAGCTCTTGTCTCATAGGCATCCTGACAATGATCAACCTGCCAGAACTGGTTCGTGATGGGGTCATGACGACCAGGCCAGCTTTCTTTTCCTGCAGCACCTCAACTCGCTCAGGGAACAGTGAGCTGGACAGGGGCTTTGAGGACCGGGGTTCGCAGATGCTTGTCCTGCTCTGTCCCTTCCTACGTTTGCCTTCAGATTGCTCCGTGGTGTTTACTTCATTGGCTCAGAAGTGGGAGACTCTTTCCTTCTGCCCAGAAACACTCACCAAACCCACACTGCACCCACCAATCCTGCAGGCTGCCTGGTGCTGGGGCCCCTTCATCTGTGCCAGTCCTGGGTGCACTGGAGGCTGCCCACCCTGCTGGAGGCCTTCCCTCCCTCCTCATCTTCCTTTCTGATCACCTTTCCTCTTTCAGAGTACCCATGGAAGCCCTCCCTCAGTGTCGGAGGCCCCAGGTCCTTGGAGGGACCCTGAAGCCAGGGTTCAAGACTCATGCTCTATGACCCATCCCTGTCCTTTTCCTGGGATCTCCCACTTCCAGGGATGGGTTGTGCTGCTGTTTGATGTTTCAGGCTGACCAAAAGCTTTGTGTTGAAGACTTGGTACTGGGGACAACTCTTGAGGGAAGTGATGGATCCCTACAGGTTTGTTCAACTTTTGTATCTACATACCTACATGTATGTGTGTGCAGGTACACATGTATGACCATGTGTATGTGCATGTGTGCATCATGTCTATAGTCGCTAGAGGATAAACTTGTTATCCCTCAGTCACTGTCCACATTGTATTTTGAGTCTATCAAACGCAAACTCATCAAGTAGGCTAGGCATGAAGTCATAAACACAATTAAAAATTATGTTTTGTACCCTGATTGCACAACTTTCAAGCAAGGTCTTTGTATATGACAACATCATGCCACAATGCCAAAAGGTTGGCATTGGTTGGGCAATGGATCTGTCAGTAAAGTGCTTGCTTTGTAAGGGTGAAGGTGAGTTAGATCCCAGAACACAAAGCTTACCAGTAACAGTGTTAGAGAGGCAGAAACCTGCAAATCCCTGGGGCTCTCTGGGCCAGTGGCCTAGCCTACTTGATGAGTTTGTGTTTGATAGACTCAAAACACGATGTGAACGTGACTGAGGAATAACAAGTTTATCCTCCAGCGGCTACACACATGGTTATATATGTGCACCTGCACACACGTACACACACACACAAGCAGGCACGCAGGTACATAAAAGTTGGACAACCCTGTAGGGATCTATCACTTCCCTGAAGTGCTGCCCCCAGGACCAAGCCTTCAACGTGGCCTTTGGACAGGCTGCAACATCAAACATCAGCACGTCCTTTCCTTCCAAACAACGCATCCCTGATCTTCACTGGCAGCTGCAGAACACACACAGAGGACTGAGTCTGGGCTGCTGATCTCTTCCCAGGAGGGCTGCGGCACCAGGAGGGGTGGAGTCTGTCTTTCACCCCGCCCAGCCCCTCATACCCGGAAATGGGCCGGGGGTGGAGTCTGTCTTTCACCCCCCCAGCCCCTCATACCCAGAAATGGGCCTGCCATATGGCACAAGGAGCTCAGGACAGCTTTGCTGAGTCACCAGGCTCCAGAGGGAAGCTCCAAACAGTGTGTGTGGGCAGGGGCTGAGGTCTCAGATCCTGAGCACTGGCCTTCTTATCCTGTCGGAAGGCATTGTCTGCAGGCCACGATGTCAGAGTTCCTGGGCCCGCCACACAGTGCTGCTCTGAGGGTCACACTCTGTGGGCATGGAGATCCCTTCTCTCCACTTCATAAATCCAGCAAACAGCAGAGTTTCTTAAAGTGTATAAAGTAGAAATAAGACTCCCTCCAGACAGAGAACTGTGCAGTAAAAACGAAGCTCCCCTCCACTCCAGCCTTTTATGGGAGCAGTTGGAGGCCTGGCCGCAATCTATTCCAAATCGCAGCCTCACTCCTAAATCACTCCACTCGGAGACCAATGCGAGTGGTGCTGTTCCAATACACTTTTCAACGAGATGCAAAATATGTGCTAATCATTATTCTAATGTCACCTGGGGCCTCTTGGTCAAGTAAAGATATTTCAAACCCTGTACTTTCCACTCAGAGCTGGCTACAAAATATTTAGAGAACTCCACCGAAAATGGCCAGGCCATGAATCAACAGCTGCACACTGAGGGTCATCTCAGACAGGCCTGGAAACTCAGAGGGAGATAAATTTTCATTCTTTTCACTTGTTCTATTATCCACTTCAACTGAAGTGCCAGGCGCTCTGCTGTCCCTGGCGCCAGCCCCAACTGTTCTGGTGACACTAGGAGCCACAGGGTCTACCCCACTGTGAGGGGCAGAAGACTGCCACGCCCACACCAGGAAGCTCTCCTTTCTACAGGTACTCCTTTGGGTCCCATGTCTCCTGCAGACACACACCTCTGTGTGTGTGTGGGCGTGTGTGTGTGTGTGTGTGTGTGTGTGTGTGTGCAGTGTATGATCTGTCTCTTCTTCAGAGTGCAGGGCATGTGAACACATGTTACATTCTACGGACCACCACCAAGGGCCCTCTAGAGCGGGAGAAATCAATAGTCAGCTGGCAGAGTCTGGCCCTCAGTTTGTTTTTGTAAATAAAGTTTTATTGGCACACAGCTGTCACATCTATTTGCAGTTGATGTGGTACTACAGAGGGGAAGTAGAGGAGTTAGTTGCCATGGAGACCACTTGGCTGCACAACAAGGGCCGTTCTTACTCTCCGAACCTCAGAGAGCAAGCACTCAGTTCTGCCCTCTAAGGTAGCCCCCACAGTGTGTGTGGGTGAGCCTGGGCACCTGCACGTGTCACCTTGTCATGTTGACACATGCATTTGTCCCCTCTGATTGTTTTTGTCTTTAAAACTGAACACAAAACTCCAAACAACTCAACAAGCCAAACTCAGCCACGTGTACACATATAAACACCATGTAACATGAGCACATGCACCCACAAGTTCACACAAATGAGCAAACAAACCCCCCAAATTGCCATGAATGTAAACAATCCTGAACCACAGCTCAACTCTGGAATAGCTGAGAATGTCTCACACTTTTCTTTTGAAGTAGGAGAGACATATGGACTTTTTCTTTCATAATAAATTTTCTGGTAGAAATAGCAGAGAATAAAGGCAGAGTGGGAACTTCACACAGGAAAATGTATTATTACCATTTTCACAAAGTTTTAGGTATGCAAAATTTAACAGGAAACGTTGAAGTATGTAGAAATTTGTACGTTTAAAGACAACAGGAGGGCTGAGGACACGGCTTTGTGTTTCAGGGCTCTCGCTGCTCTTGCAGAAGACATGAGTTCAGTTCCCAGCACCTACATTACACAACTCCCAACTGCCTGAAGCTCCAGCTTGGGAAGTTCTGATGCCTCTTCTGGCCGCCATTAGCACCTGCGTTCATGCATGTGCACCCCCCTCCACAAGCATAATTAAATCTTTTTAAAAAGAAAGAAAGCTAGTCATGCTAATTATTGGTATAATTGGCAAACCAGGTAGATCACCTGTTGAGTCAAATATTCTATACTTTTTTTTTTACTAAAATAATTGATTGCCACACAGTTAATTTCAATAAAATAAAAAATTAAGCTGTCTACTTGAATTGTTGAAAAAATAATGAGAGGCTGGAGAGATGGTTAAGAGCACTGGCTGCTCTTGCAGAGGACCAGGATTTGGTTCCCAGAACCCACGGAAGCTGACAGACATTCATAACTTAGTTCTAGGGGATTCAACACCCTCTCTTGACCTCTGTAGGCATTGTATATATAGGTGTACTTACATACATGCAGGCAAAACATAAACATAAAATAAAATCAAATAAATGAATAAATAAAAATAATGAAGCTATAATCAAAAAGTTCTGTTTTGATAAACAAGAGTTGCATCCACTCATCCACCCATCTATCCACCCACCCATCCACCCATTCACCCACCCATCCACCCATTCACTCACCCATCCACCCATCCATTCACCCACCCATCTACCCATCTATTCATCCATCCATCCATCCATCCACCCATCCATCCTTCCACCCATCCAACCATCCACCTATCTATCCACCCATTCATTCATCTATTCAACCATCCATCTATCCAGCCATTCATCTTTCTAACCATCCATCCATCACAGTTCAGAGAGATGTAAAATTACATCTGCCCCAAACTGGGACAGCACATACAGCCAAAATAATGACACATTCAGGATCATCGTGATGAGCAAAATGTGATTATTGTGTGTTACTTGCAGAGCAATGAATGACTATGGACAACTGCAAAGTCAGCATCCATCCTGGCCCATTTGCTTACCAAATTCCTATGTATGTGGCTGGAGGTCTAAAAGAATTGATGTGAACCTAACTCCAGATTACTACCTAGTACCAAGCAGTGGAGGGAACTACAGGCTCAGACATAAGGCACAGATGGACTAGCCTCTGGGAAAGTTATACTTTTGCTTGTTCAGCAAACACTGTTCCAACAGTGACACAGCTTGATTTTGCTAAAGTAAAGCATGAAGAGCAGTGACACGGTGGCGTGTTGCAAGGCAGCATCACTCTGTCTAGAATTTGGAAAACTAGTCTCACTAAACCACCCATTCACTTAACCATACACCTGTTATCTATCTATCTATCTATCTATCTATCTATCTATCTATCTATCTATCTATCTATCTATCTATCTATCTATCTATCTATCTATCTATCTATCTATCTATCTATCTATCTATCTATCTATCTATCTATCTATCTATCTATCTATCTATCTATCTATCTATCTATCTATCTATCTATCTATCTATCTATCTATCTATCTATCTATCTATCTATCTATCTATCTATCTATCATCTATCTTCTATCTTTATCATCATCATCTATCATATATCTACCATCTATCAATCATCTATCATCTATATATCTATCATATATGTATCTATCATCTATATATTTATCAATTATCTATGTATCTATTGTTTATGTATCTATCATCTATCTATCTAGCATCTATCTATCTTCATCATCATCATCATCTATCATCTGTATGTCTATCATCGTCTCCTGCCAACTGGCCATTTAAATTATTTAAATAATATTGTCTATCTATCTATAATCTATCTATCATCTATCCATCCATTCAGCCATCTGCCCATTCACATTTCCATCCATTCATACATCTGCTGTTCAACAATCTATCCATCATCCACCTATCATCCATCTTTCCATCTATCCATCCATCCATCCATCCACTACTCATCATTTGTATTTCTATCTAATCATGTATTGCATCCATCCATCATCCATCCACCACTCATCCAATCCATCCATCTATTACCTACCTATCACCATCTACTCATCACCCATCCTCCCATCTAACCATGCATGCATGCATCCATCCATCCATCCATCCATCCATCCATCCATCCACCACTACACACATCACCATCTACTCATCATCCATTCTTCCATCTAACCACCCATTCACCCACTCATCATTCATCTACATAGTCACTCGTTGATCAATCATCCATCCACCACTCATCCAATCCATCCATCTATTACCTACCTATCACCACCTACTCATTATCCATCCTTCCATCTAACCATGCAATGCACCCATCCATCCACTATCCATCTACCACCCAACTAATCAATCCATCTACCCACCCACACATCACCATCTACTCATCACCCATCCTCCCATCTAACCATGCATGCATGCATGCATCCATCCATCCATCCATCCATCCACCACTACACACATCACCATCTACTCATCATCCATTCTTCCATCTAACCACCCATTTACCCACTCATCATTCATCTACATAGTCACTCGTTGATCAAGGCAGTCAATCCCTAATTCATTCCCCAGAATTTGAAATCATCTAGAAGAAAATGTGTAATAAAAAAAAATCAGTGCATTAGACCTAGTAAAATACCAAAATTAGAGGCCAAATCATGGGCAAATGAGAATGATTTTAGATCTTAGGCCTTGGACCAACACCAAATTGGGAGGTTGGAGAGAAAGCTCAGTGGTTAGGAGCACTGGATGCTCTTGCAGAGGACCTGGGTTCAATTCCCAGCACCCACATGGCAACTAACAACTGTCTGTAACTCCAGTTCCAGG
>NW_008342586.1:53232-87299 GCF_000622305.1 Nannospalax galili
ATACACACAAAACAAAAATAATAAATAAAATATTTTTTAAAATCACCAAATGGAAACCACACATTCAGCCCTGAGCTTTTTATCTTTCATTTTTAAATTACATTAATCAATCAATTAACCAGTCAATCAATTTGTAGGGAGGCATGTATGCCACCCTGCATGTGTGTAGATCAGAGCACAACTCGTAGGAACCAGTGTCTTCCTTCTACCATGTGGGTCCCTGGAACGGGAGCAAGGTTGTCAGGTTTGGTGGCAAACACCTTCGCCTGCTAAGCCACCTCCATAATCCAACAGCTCTGAGCTTCTTAGGAGAAAAGTCAACTCAGCCAGTGACACCTCCTTGCTGTCTCCTAAGAGACAGCATGATACATCAAGGACCATGCATCCTGGGATGGCATTCAAGTCTGAGACTAACCACCGATGCCTCATTGCAGCTGGCCACAGAACTGATAACACGTTCTGGAGCGTCCCTGTTGCCCTTGCTTGAACAGTCTTCTGCAGCTGGCGTCAACACCGTTGCCTGCTGGGTAAAGACACGAAGACAGATCGCACACTGGCGGAACAATTTCTACCCTGCGTAGCCCCGCTCTACAGAGCTCAAAATCGTGAAGTTGTACTTATTTGCGAATTTCAGTAATTCAGACTTTCAGGCCACTGAGAGCAATCCCTTCAACAGTGACTCAAAATCTACAAGGTGAGGCTGGTCTGGCTATCTTGTTAAATTATGTCTTAGTTACATGAGGCTTAAAGTCCTATCTAGGATGTTGAAGGGTGGTACCAAGTATATCCTTTTGCTGAACCTATGTCTGTGGCTTTAACTTAGAAAAGGGTCTGTGCATACTGTCAAGGATCGCTGGGTGACACCATCCTGTATTATACAAGTGGGCCTTGAATCCAATGACCAGGTCCTTATAAGGGGCAGAGGGGAAAGACACAAAGAGAGGCATACATGGATGGATGGGTGATTAGAAATAGATTGGGTAGAAGGTTAGGCAAAAGAATGGTTATTAGATAGATAGTGATGGGTGACTGGATGGGTGGCTAGAGAGAGGATAGATGATGGGTAGACGATGAGTGGATGGATGTGTGGATGGATGGCTGGACTGGATGAGATGGTTAATGCCATATTCATGAAGAGCCCCAAGGAGAAAAGCAGTTACTGAATCCTGAATTAAGCTTGGCCCCAACTCTCCCTGGATCCTCTGGACAAAGCTGTCAGCTGATGCTTCGATTCTGGATTTCTTGCTTCCAGAACTAACAACTCAGATCTTGGTAACTCATAGACTTTCTCAGAACTTAGTGCACCCTATGTGAACTGTCTGTCCAGATAAATCACTGTGGATGGACCACAGACACCCTTGAGTTCAGAATACCAGGTCAAAGCATTTATGAAACAGCAGGTATTTTATGTGGTGGACCCACGTCTAGAAAATAAGAGGTTGATAAGACAGTAGATAGTTTTATCTCCTAGAGAGCATGTGCATCTTCTCAGTCTCCCAATTCAACCTGTCACAAAATAAGATCAACAGAACTAGATAAAGAGAGAAAAGTGTCTCTTCCAACAACTTGGATCACACATTGAGAATAAGAAGTGTTTCCCAGTGGGAGCAGCACCCCTCATCTATGAAAGATTCCTGGAGTTTTCTGGGTGCTTGGTGGTCTCTGGGCCTAGGGTGATGAAGTGGGGAGGGTGGATGGGTTTTTCCCACCGGTCCCACACAGGCCTCCCAGGAAGCTACCCTGAGAGACTGAGATTAGTGGAGGTCTGGTACTCGGCCGATGGGGATGTGGAAGCTAGGTTAGTGTGGTGGGGGCTTCTGTCTGTCGTACTGTCCTTGTGACCCAAACTGAGGGGAGGGATGGTTAGTCAGAGTAAGAACGTGTTTTTGTTCTTTGACAATTTCAGAATGAGTTTGGGGCATTTTTACCTCCTCCTGTTACCCTCTCTCTCCTCCCTCTCACCCACTGAAACTCTTCTTAACCTCAACAATCTCGTTGGGTTTATTTCAGAATGGTTCTTTCCTGCCATCCTCTCCCACTTTACAACAGAAAATATTTTTTTGCATGCCCAAAGACTGCCCCTTAGAGCACTGCACAGCACATCTTCCACCCAGTTACTTCCAAGCAGCCTAATTTGACTGCCCCTGATGGGCAGCTTTTTCTGGAACTTTCTCCTTTTTTTGCTAAAATTATATTGGCTATCTGGAATACAGTTGGTTCAATTACAATTTCTACTCCTGAAGATTCATTTCTTGTAAAAACAGTCCCCCGAAGCATCATGGGAAGCTTTCAACTCCTTTCATCACCTGCAGGTCTCCTGGAGCATCATGGGAGAGATTCTGCTCCTCAGGTCACCTGCCAGTCTCCATCACCATAAGGGGAGTCCAGCTTCCTCCCAGGGCTTGGCAGGGAGGTGTCAGCAAGAACACAGAACCGTACAAGGATTCAGAGAACAATCTGTCTTCTCTGAGGGACTGCGTGTCCGTTAGGTGAACTGGCTTCTCCTAATCCCAGTCCTCTTCAAATTAAGAGCAACAAATGTAGAGAGTTGGGGTGTGTATGATTGCCACAGAATGTGGGGATCACACATGCCAGATCCTGCATTCAGCCAGCTCTTTGTGGCACTTGATGTCCTGCTGGTGACCACCTGGACAGCCCATCCATGAGGGCTTCTGTGATCACGCACAACCACCTTGCCACACAGGCATGCTGTCCTTTTTTTTTTCCTTTGGCCAGAGAAGAGACTGGAGGTTTGGAGTTCAAGGTGATGTCTCCAGTAGTGTGAAGGAGAATGATTTAGACCAAGGCCTGGCTGACCAGGCCTCTAGCCTGTGAACCACATTGCTTCACAGAGTGAACGTGCTGGCCTAATAAAGCTGTGGACGGAAGCATGCGAAGCCTGTTTCTTAGAGAATGCTGTGCACATTAGCGTTTTAAAACCATAGGCGAAGTCAATAATAATAAAATAAAAGCCAGTTCGACTGTGAATACATCACTCACTCGTGTTTGAAAAATTATACACCCTGACACAGCCAAGCCAGTGTCTGGGGTGATACTTGAGGAAGGCTCTTCGGGGAGCCCCCCCCTTCGTCTTGTGCTCTCTGCCTCTGTCTGAAGTTCAAACCAAACGACACCATCCTTATTTGACCATCTTCGTTCAGTCACACTTTCTGCTTCTCTTCCTCCAACTTCGACTCTGGGCTCTTTACACCCTGTTCTTGTTTTTTTTTTTTTTTTCATCATGTTTCTGTGAAAGATGTTTGCACACCGCCATCGAAGAACTCAGAGGTTTGGGCTGGTCCCTTTCAGTGTGGAAGCACGTCTCAGAGCATTGGAAATAAGTCATTGGTGCCCAGGAGGGTCTGCCAGGGTCCACTCTGCCCCTGTCACCCATGCAGGGTCTCTGGAGGTTTTGAGCCTTATACAGAATTTTCTCCTTGGAAGAAGCATCAGGGCAGCAACCTGGGGAACCTGAGCCACCAGGGACAGGAGCTCAGTTTAGCCCCTTAACCCTACAATGGCTTGCTCCAAGGGCAGGGTGGCACGGGCCATCCTCAGCTGTGGTTGGGAATTTGGTGGATGACCCATAATCGCTTCCTGTTTGAGGACAGTGATCGGCAGGCTGCTTGGTTCTCTACTATGGATTGCTCTGCCTGCTGTGCTCCGGCCTGCGTGATGGATGTGGTACTCTCCTGCTTGCTGCCTTTATTAACGTGATGGAGAGGCCCCCTTCCCCAAACCCTCCCCCATCCCATGCCACTAGAAAACCCAAAAAGCTCTTTGGGGGTGAGACCGTGGATGCCACGAGTCCCCAGCTGTCAGAAGGCGTCTCCACAGCCTGACTCCAGGCCCATCTTTTGCCTTTGCTGGGGCTGCTTGTGACTCATCCTTCTCCTGTCCTGGGTGGAACGCCCTCCTGGTCCTGATTCTTGCCTGATTCCAGAGTTTCTACAGGCTTCTGGAAGTGAATAGTGTCTTGCTGAGTGCTAGTTCAAAGTCTTCAGCTTGTATTACCAAGTATCCAAAGGCCCACTGTGTGTTTGCTAGCTCATCTCTGCCTACTTGTTCTCCACCAGGTCACAGGGAAAGAGGGCAGCCTTCAGACCAGACTTAGAAAGTCCTGCTGGAAACAGGGAGTGATTCTCTGACCTGTCTACATGCTGTGTGAACACTGGCTCCCGGCAGTAGGCGACCCTATAGCCATTGGTTGGAGTGACCAGTCTCCTCTGTGCTTGTTAGGAAGATGATGTTTTCATCAACGTTATAGGACACCTTTCTATGATACCAGCTGGGGATTTGTCTGGCAGACAGGCGGCTATATCTGCCTTGACAGTACACATCTCCATAGGTGGAAGTTAAGTCACCTTAAGCTAGTCTCCAGAAGGTTTGTGGTGAGAGAAACCCATGCACATCCACCCTCTCTCACATTGTCCTCACAAACCCCTCACTTCTGCATGATCTTCTCACTGTGCATAGTCATAGTGAGCTGTAACTTGGCCTATGTGTTAGGCTTGGTCCTTGATTCCTTGTGGAAGTGGGGGGACCTTTAGGAGGTGAGCCTACAGGCGTTTTGTTTTACAGCATTGGATGTCTGCCCTCACAGGGCATTATGGGACTCCAGTGTCTTCTTCCCCCTTTGCCCTCCTGGATGCTGTGAAGTGAGCAGCTTGCCCTTACCACCTGCTGCAGCCACAGAGCCTCATGCTGCTGTGACCACAAAGTAGCGGGTCAAAGGGAAAGCTCAGACTGAACCCCAAGGAAGCGGTCTTCTTTCTAACTTGATCTCTGACATTCCTTACAGTAACGGGAAGCCCATTGACACTATGTGCCAGCCATGTGGAGACCAGGTGGTCTAGAAAGAAGGCGGTGACAGGAAGTGGCAAATCGCTGGCTCACTGCAGTTGGGTTTTGAAGGCTGAAGGACAAACAGCAGAGTTTCCATCAACTGTTAATTATAAGTCAGCAGACAACTCTGGCGAGCGACAAGGAACTCAGTGATAAGTCTCCCACACTCCGGGCGTTCATAAACTTAAAGCTTGGCATTGGATGCCCTGATGTGGGAAGTGTAGATGAGATGCTGTAGGCACTTGACATTGAGTTTTCAGAAGGAAAACAATCAACCTGGCTCCTTAGAGAACACTAATACAGGTGTGCAGTGCTGTGGGGTTTGTAATTCACAGCTATTAAATTCCTCAGAGAAGTGATAAAACTTTTTCTTGGGGCAAAAGGATATGAGGAAAGATGAAGGGATGTATAAAAATGCTTTCCTATGGGGCTTTGATACAGTTTGGGGTGCTAAGTGATGATTAGCTATCAGCTCAAAATTCACACCTAATCAGTTAACAACCAGTTGCATCAAGCTCTGTACCAGGGAGACATAGTGGGACGGAGGCAGGCTGGGAAGGTTCTAATCTCAAGGCATATTTTAATTGTAAAGGACATAAGGAAAGGTGTTTTTAAACACTTAGTATAAAAACAAGAATTCATCATCCTGAATTTGGAAAGGGAATCTTTGCAGTTTCCTGAGCAACAGTACCCAAATGATTGGATAAATGCTGGGATTAAAATGACTGAACCTGTCTTGCAAGGGCCCTTAGGACAAGTGTCTTCTGACCTCTGCTCACCACCCTCTCTCCACAGTGTCTAGTCCATGGGGACACAGGACATCGGGCCTTGATCAGGCATGCCTACTGCTTTCCGACCGCTGAAGGGAAAGTTCACTTGCCTTCAGTCCAACTAAGTAAACAGTCTTGCTCCGACTCCAAGTATATTTTGAATTTCTCAGGAAAATCTCAAGTCAAGATGTTTACCAAGAAAGAATGCCATTGGAAGCATAACTTAAATGTTTCAAGTTTTGCCTGAAGTTTCTGGATGAACAAAAGAATTCTGAACGCAGTCTTGATCTTTATTTAGATAGAACTCACTCTCTAAAACAGAGCTTGGAGCAGTATATGCTTCAGGACCGTCTGAAAGGTGGTTTTCACCGAGACACAGAAGAGCCTTGACTTCTGTGTCCTTTTGTTTAAGGAGGCCAGGAGGAATAGGTGGATATCTGCTAATGCACTGTTCAGATTAGCAGGGAAGCAGGTTGTGGGCCTGGCTGTGACATGTTGGGAAACTAAAACAAAAGGGATGGAAAGCCCCTCTCAATGTCTGGGCAACTGACTACAGCCTGCTCAGTGTCTAGGCTCCAGCCTCACCCTTACAAATAGGCCTCATTCCACTTGAACACAGGGACTCCATGATTCACAGATACCAGAGAGTCTTGCTGGGGATGTGGTCATGTGCAGGGTGCTGGGCATGCAGTCATGAGCAGAGTGATGTTGTGTCCATGTTGGGAGCTGGGGAAGGGTATCTGTACCAGGTAGTGGGGAAGTGGTCTCTGTGCTGGTCTTTTGCTGGGTCCCTTCTTCTCTCCCTGTGGCTCTGCTCTGAAGCATCCAGAGCCCTGTGTATGTGGAGGCTAAGGCCTGTGAAGTATATGGGCTGGTGGGCAGAATCTGGCTCTATCTAGGGAGATGTAGGTGGGAAGTCAGGACACCCAGATTGTAGTAGTTGTACTACTTTCCAGAGCTGGACCAGCATGGACTCCTCTGATGTTTAGGGCCAAGCTAATTTTTGATGTCCCCAAAGACAAGGAAATGATTGTAATCCAAAGACATGAAGCCAGGGCCTCAATGTCCATTACCCTAAACACCAGAGAATCTTTCTAACCCACCTACTGAAGATGTGGAGGCTCTGGGTGCCTGTGTCCGCTGGAAAGGCAGCCCTTGGGGACAGTGTCACTTCATCACTCAGCTCAGTCCCTGGCAGGACACAGACCCCTGCGAAACTTCTGAGTGATTCTGTTAGGACACTGAACATTTTATCCTGAGCCTGGAAAGAGGCTTTTTTTTTTTTTTGCACTAGCTTCTTTTAGGAAAGGGAAAGGTCCCTGTCATCCCTAGACTGAACTGTGAGGGGCCATTTCTCCAGCCCCTCCTCCAAGGAATGCAATTTACCCCATGGCCAAAATGAACATCCTCACGTGGTCGTATGGCCTCTTGAAGGACAGGTGATTGTGCTAATTACAGCAGTAAAGAGTGTCTGCATAGTGAGTTCCAGGACAGCTGGGAGACCCTGTCTCAAAAAGACCAAAAAAAAGAGTGTCAGCTCCTACTTTCCCTTCCCCATGTTCCTACCTGGATTTAGACTCAGAGAGGCAATTCCAACTTCTGTCTCCACCAACAAGGAAATGTGGAACCATTTGACCCCAGACTCCTCAGCATCAAACATCACGCTGCTGCTAAACTGCCAATCTGAACGGTGGAAAAAACCCCTCGGAGTTGTTCTGATTTGCATATTAAATCACTCTGTGTCCGGGAGCTTTTTGTGTGTTTAGTGCTTCCCGCCTGACTCAGCTACTCAACTGTGTCCCCTGCAGGGTTCTTAAGCATGCCCCAAAGGAGAAGACAGTAGGGTTTGCCTTAGGGACTCTGTCCCCGACCGCTTTCCGTCTCGCCAGCAAGAACGACGCGGGAGGACAAATCAGGATCCTTCTGCAGCAGTTTATTTGAAGACTGAAGACCAAAGACCCCGAGAAGTGGGAGAGCTGTTGCTTATATATGCCCCAAAGGTCCCATTTATGATGTATAAGAAGCGGATTGGTTGCTGGAGATCATAAGAAGCGGATTGGTTGCTGGAGATCACGCCACAGGAGGAGGCGGGGGAAAGCAGGCTCTTGTGCACGCCCCTTATGGGTGTGGCAGGATGTTTACTTTTAAGAAGGTCCGGATACCGGCGCCATCTTGTAATGGCGGCGGAGGCTGTGGCTCTCCACAAAGGGTCACTTTCTCTGGAAGAGGGATGGATGAGGCAGTGGGTGGAGAAGAAATGTTGAGTGGCTCAAACCAAGTATTTCATCCTACAGTCACCTAAATGTGTTGGATGGGCAACCCTGACCAAAACCAGCTTCTAAACACACTGACCTCACTAGAGACCCTTTCTTCTGTCCACTTCTTTTTGTCTTCACTTCCTTCCAGTGCTCTGCCATGTTTCTTTATCAGTCTCTGCTAATACAAATAAAGATATTTTATTTTAGTATTATTGATTTTATTTTATTTGTTATTTTTATTTTATGTGTATGAATGTATTGCCTGCATGTATGTGAGTGCACCCATGTCATGCAATGCTGTGGAGGTCAGAAGAGGGCTTCAGATTCCCCTGGAACTGGACTTAAGGACGGTTCATAGCTGCCACGTGGGTGCTAGGAATCGAACTTGGGTCCTCTGCAAGAGCTGTCAATGCTTCTAACTGCTGAGCCATCTCTCCAGTCCTTATTTTATTATTTTAATATGTGTGAGTGTACTACCTGCATGGATGTAAGTGCACCCATGTTGTACAACACCCAAGGAGGTCAGAAAAGGGTGTCAGATCCCTCAGAGCTGGAGTTACAGACTGTTAGCCACCATGTGGGTGCTGGTAACAAACCTGGGTACTCTGCAAGAGCAGCCAGCACTCTTAACCACTGAGCCACTCTCCAGCCCCATGGGTGTGTTTTGGGGTATGAGTATATAACTAACTGTGTGTATGTGTGTTTGTGTGTGCACACAGGTATATGTGAACATGCATGTGTGCATGTGTAGGCCAGAGATTGATGTCAGGTGTCCTCAATAGCTGTCTGCCTTGTTTTCTGAGAAAGCATCTTTCTCTGAACCTGGGGTTCATCAGTTCTGCTAGGCTGGCCGCCTCCAAGGTCCTTGTGTCTCCCCAGTACTAGGGTTACAAACAGGTGTGACTTTGCCATGTCATACAAGTTCTGGAGATTTGTGCCTTCACTGCAAGCACTTCCTCGACTGAGCATCTCCCCAGTCACGTGAGACATCTTGTGGAATATTTGCTGCTTGCTGGATGTCTGTCCTCTGGCCAGACTATGGGTTTGTAGCGAGCAGTCTTTGCTGTTCACCTCTAGGCTGCTCAATGGTGGACTCTAAATCCAGTCTCATTTAGTTCTGATCACAACCCTGATCATCACCCCCAACTTACAAGTGAAGAAATCAGGCTGAGGGTGAGATGCGTCCCAGGTCCTGTATCTTCGTATATGACGCAGGCGGAAGGAAAACCCTGGTCAACAGCAAAACACCATCATGACTTGAACGTCCACCTTCCAAAAGTTAATATTGAAACAACCAGAGACTTCTGAAGGGTGGGGACAGATGCCCATTAACTAAAAACACCAGAAACTCAAGGCCACAGACACTTAACAAAGATAGATCCATTCTGATTGGAAGGATAGTGCAGAATGGATGAGCTTTTGAATGCTTTGTGCTAAATACCACAATCTAAACAGACTCACAAAACACTTTTAGAAATGTAGACACAATTGAACAGACACCTGTTATAGGAGAACATGTGTCTCATCAGACTTTGTCCAATAGACAATGCATAAATTAAGCATCCAATGAATTTGAATAGTTTAACTAAAAATGTTGCATTAACGAATTTCTATCCAATACTGCATCGTAGAAATTATTATGTTATCTTTTCAAGCTGTTACAGAACATTTGCAAAATAGTGATTATATGCAAGGTCATAAAATAACACGGTTAATTCTAAAATATTAAACTAGAAACAAATTTTAAGATACACAGAGAATTGCTTGTAAAGTTAAAATGAAAACACTCTCCAAAATGCCTATTGGCCCACAATCCACTCAAACAAACAGGGAGGCAAGCAGGGCTTTTGCAAACCTCCGGGGATCCCCAGCACAGAGTCCCAGGCACTGCCCACGGGTGGCAACGAGAGACGGGAGAGTGGTGGAGCAAGCACATCCCCTTGCATCAAATCGAGGGGACGCCACTATCCCCCTTGCAAGTTAGTTTCTGGGATGCTGGGCCTTAAAGAGAGAACCTTTGTGAAGCACAGAAAGGTACCTGCTCCCCAGAGCAAAAGGCTCCTCAACCCAATCTATATATTAAATACCACCCCAATCAAACTCCCAGAAAACCATTTTCATTGGTATGAACAAGGAGATGCCAACATTTACAGAGAAACTCAGAGCACCTAGAATTTCCCAAAAGAAACTGAGGAAGGCAGAGGCTTTGTGCTACCTAGTCTCAAGGCTTAGGTTAAAGGTTACGGCTCAGACAGATGTGGCAAAAGATGGATGGGAAGAACAGATGCACAGCCCACAGGTAGATGCACGCACATACAGTCAGCAGGGTTTCGGGCAAAGACGTAAAGTTAATTCAACAGAAAAGTTAGTCTTCAACAAGGGAGGCTAGACCCACCGATGTCCCAACGGAAACAATGGAAACAGGAATGTGTAAGAAGTGGGAATCGGGTCAAGCAAGCTCTGCTCTGGCAGATCGAGCTGTTTCTCGTGATGGGCTATGGCTGGTATTCTGTTGCAAACACGTGCATGCTGGGGATGAACAAGAAAGTGAATGAGCACAGTAGAAGGAACACAGGAGAGGGTCATCCAGGGAACGGGCTAAAGACGCAAAGCGGCAGTTAAGACCCGAGACCTTGGTACAAGTTCCTGCTTAGATCGACGTACACGTGGTGGTGGCACACGGAACATTTGCTCTCCTGTGTGTTTCCACAGGGGTCAGAACACAGATGTACTTCCTCATCTGTCGGTTGAGAAGGATGCACTCTAGTGGCAGTGATGGTTCATAACCAGATCGTTTGTCACACCGTTCTCTAACAGCCCCAGTCGAGGGACGCTGCTGATGCTGACACTGGAGCAGGAACGAGGTAAGATGGGTCACGAGCTGCTGGAAGGGTTCAACCTAGAAAACAAGTAATCAAGATCAGCATTGTTAGGTTTGTGACCTATAAACTCAGCCCTATGTACAACTGTTGGATTTTACATGTTATACCTTCAACATATACTAAAATCGCTTTTTTTTTTTACTCTGATTCAGAATTTTCCCATTAAAAGATATATTCTCCATTCAAAATATTTCTATAGATTCTCTGAGAATTTTATGCACTGTATTCTGACCATATCCAACTCTCCATCTTCTCTCAGACCCACCCCACTTTTCCACCCTCCTGACTGCCTGTCCTGTATTATTTTTTAAGGCCAAGTATAATTTTTGTTCTTCAAATGCTCCTGGGGGGTGTGTCTATCCCCTCGAGCCTGGTCAGCTCCCTGTTTCCCTTAAAGAAAGCTGATTCTCAGATCTTAGGGGCCACAGGTGGTAGATGAGTATAGGGAGACCATGTTTTCCAGATGCAACTGGGCAGTTGCACATACGAACCCATGGTGCTTGTGACAGTATGCACAAGACCTGTGCAAGCCCAAACCAGACAAAAACCTAGCACGCTGGAGAAGTGGTCAAGAAGCCCCAGCCCTAGCTGAAGAACTATTGGCAAAGTCTTTATCTTTTTAAAAGTTGGTGTATCGGGGCCTGGAGAGACGGCTCAGCAGTTAAGAATACTGGCTGTTCTTGCAGAAGACCTGGGTTCGAATTCTAGCACCCACATGGCAGCTAACAACTGTCTGTAATTCCAGTTGGAGGGGATCTGACAGCCTCTTCTGTTCTCTGAGGGCACTGCACGACACGGGTCACTTTCGTACATACATTCATACACATAAAATTTAAGAAAGTTGGTATGCTGCCCACAGGTTACCACTGGTCTCAGCCTTGGTCAGAGAAGCTTCTCTCTGCAGTGGGTGATGGTTAATGCAGAGACTCATAACTGGTCAAGGCACTGAGAATAAGTGACCGCTGAGTGCTCAGTCCTATGGGCATCTATGTGTGTTGCCTACGTCATGCTTCTTCCCTGAGTCAAGGCTCAGGCGACACTGAAGAGCTGGAAGATGAGGATGGATGAAGTGAGACACTGTCTTCAGGAAATGACGTGGCTGTTGCACTTAGGATCTTGCAGTAGCTTGATTTTCCTGCACAAGATCAAGCCAGCCAGAATTCCACCTTGAGTGGGGGAGGGGTGCATGAGGCCCCACTGGTAGCTGAGGAGCTAAGGGCAGTTAATGGGCTGCTAGTGGGCGGGGGGGGGGGGTTAGCCACTTGTAAGACGCCCGTGATCCAGTAAATGACTCCACACCCATGCACATGTAAGCAACTCTAATCACAATCTGCTTAACCCCAATAGTTATTTGAAAAAGAAAAAAAGACATGAGAGGCTGGAGAGAGGGCATGGGGTGATGGGTGTAGGGTGACAGGCGCGGGGTGACAAGGGCTTGGGCTGCTCTTGCAGAGGAAGGACTGGAGTTTGATTCTTGGCATCCACAGGGGGGCTAACAACCATCCATAACTCCAACACCAACGGAGCCAATGCCTTTTTCTGACCTCCATGTAAATTGCACAACAGAAATACAATTACATATATGCAGGCAAAGCACTCACACACATAAAATAACAGCAAAGTTTTTAAATGCCAAGAGAGAAGGAGTGGGACTTGTTGGAAAAGTAGGTGACCAGGGGACGTGAAGGGTAGGCTAGGGGGCGAGGGATGATTTTGATCAAAATATGCTATGTACATGTATGAAATTAGCAAAGAATAAATGAATAATAAAATTACCCTACAAAGAATTTTAAACCCTTATAGAAAAGATTTAAAAAACAACTTTGCTTGGATATTTCTAGTGCCATGAAACCCTGCCTCTTCCATTGCCATGGGCCTGTCCTGATCTGGTCCACCTGGATGTTTTATAGAGTCTCTTTCAGCTTGTGTGTGTGTGTGTATGTGTATGTGTGTGTTTGTGTGTGTGTGTGTGTGCGTGTGTGTGTGTGTGTGTGTGTGTGTGTGTGTGTGTTTATGTGCTCCAGACTGCATGTACTTGTGAGGACATCTGGGTGGAAGCCAGAGGATGACTTCTACCCTACTTTCTGAGAGCCATCCCCTGTTCTTCAGGACACAGGGTCCGCCACTGGGACCTGAGACTTGCCCATGAGGCTGGACTGGCTGTCGAACAAGCCCAGGCGCCACCTGCCTGTACCACCCAGCACTGGGATTTCAACCACATGCCACCACACTGGGCTTTTTATATGGGTTCTGGGAATTAGTCCAGGCCCCCACGTGTGCGAGGCAAGTACTTAACCATCGGGCCCTCAGTTTATTTTCAATGAAATTCTAACCCTCTCATTTCAGTTATGGTCTAAGGAGTTTTTACTGCTATTATTAACAACTGTGTATACAACAGTTAACATTTATGAGTGATCTCTTAGAATTCTACCTTTTATAAATATTATTTTTTTTAATTTTTGGATATTAATTTTTCTGAAATCGGTTAAAATCATATTTTAAATTATTTATTTAATGACCACATAATTAGAAGAAGCATTTCATTACAACAGGATTAACCTATTCAATAACATTTTTTTGAGCTAGGGTACATCTCTTTCAAAATGGGCTGTACGTTTTTAGGTTTACAGATGAATTATTATGCTTGTACAATCTTTTACTCAGTATAAACTCTATAAGACATATAAAATTGAATGAAGTTTTAACCTTTAAAAAAGAACTCCATTTCATTGTTAAAATATACTGTTTCAGGGGCTGGTGAGATGGCTCAGTGGTTAAAAGCACTGACTGCTCTTGCAGAGGACCTGGGTTCGATTCCCAGCACCCACATGACGGCTACAAACTGTCCTTAACTCTAGTTCCAGGGGAATCCGAAGCCCTCTTCTGATCTCCGCAGCATTCCACGACATGGGTGCACTCACATACATGCAGGCAATACACTCATGCACATAAAATAAAAATAATAAAATATTTAAAAAAGATTTCATAAAAAATATTGTTTCATATAGAAAAACTCATTTTTAATGTGACTAACACTTAGATGATTGCACATGCATCTCTAATCTCTATATATCTGATTATTACTAGTCACAGGCAGGATTACTAGTCACTTTCTGAGCTCCTTTGCACCTGAGCACAGATATAAAGTCATCAGGTAGATTTCAACGGTAATATTTTTCACGTTTACTAATTAACATGAAGCAAATTTCTATGCTTCTTCCTCAAATATAACTCATTTTTAAATTTATTGACTTTTTGTGTGTATTTCATACAGAACATCCCAAATAACCTTATTCATGTGTATACCCACATCCCAAATGGCACCCTCCGTGCCCCTCACTCCGCTGGAGCCCATAGACTCTGTCATCCCTGTTACTGTCCACTGTGTTGTCAGTGCCCCCAGCTGTTCCCCAGTGCTTGGCCATCTGCTGAGTCTCGTCAGCCTATCTCAAGTTCCTTGTTTTAGGAAGCAAAGAGGGGTGGGGACAGGAAGAGGCCCAGAGGGCTCCCAGGGACTGGAGGGAGGAATTGAGTTGGCCCGGATGCAAAGGATCAGGAAGCAGTGGGGAGTCTGGGCCAAGAGGTCAGTCCAGAGGTCTGGGGTGCCAAGACAAGAAATGTGCCAGTGTTCCTGCTAGGAGGAGAGATTGGGTGGGGGAACTGGGAGGGTGAATCAGATTCTTTAGTTTTTATTTATGTGAATGTGTGCCTGTGTGAATTCATGTGTACCATGTGTGCAGTGCTCAAAGAAGCCAGGAGAGGGACTTGGATCCCCTGGAGCTGGAGTTGCAGGTGGTTGTGATCTGCCATGTGGGTGCTGGGAACCGAACCCTGGTTCTCTGTTAGTGTAGCAAGTGCTCTTTACTGTTGTGCCATCTCTGAAGCTCCCAAAGTAGCACCTTCAAAGTCACCTTTCAGGATCAAACAGCATTGGCGTGTCCCTGCTCCCTGAACTGCAGGGATAAAACATGCAATGACCTCCTGACAGAGGAGATGAAAAACAGGAAATTATGTCACAGTCCCTGACATCTCAAGACTAGGCACTGCCTGTGCAATTATGCTGTATTTGGAGTGATTTTAAATATTTAGCAGCATATTTCTAGCTCAGTGAGACAACCTGACAACATGCCCCTATATTAATTGGGTGAGTCCATCATATTTCTTCCAAAACATTTAAAAAATTTTTTATTTTTATTTTATGTGTATGCGTGTATTGTCTGCATGTAGATAAGTGCACCCATGTTGTGCAATGCCCATGGAGGATAGAAGAGGCTGTCGGATTCCCTGCAACTGGAGTTACGGACAGTTATTAGCTGCCATATGAGTGCTGGGAATCGAATCCGGGTCGTCTGCAAGAATAGCCAGTGTTCTTAACCACTGAGCCATCTCTCCAGGCCCCACTTCCAAAACATTTTAAAAACAGAACCATGCATTAGCATTGGGCTGCATCCCGCCTTTTTAAGCCTCTCTGATCTGGTTCCCTCAAATCCTTCTGAAGTTAGTTTCTACTTTCCACATGTGCACTTTTATATTTAGATAGTGTTCAGAACACAAGTTGACACGCTGCTCTGATTTTCAATTGCTTTAAAACAGTGCAGGGCTGACAAGGTGGCTCAGCAGGTAAAGGTGCTTCCTGTCAAATCTGACGGCCTGAATTCAGTCCCTGGAACCCACAGAGTGGAAGGAGAGCACAGGCTCCTGCAAGTTGTCCTCTGGCCTCTGTGCACACCCAGTGCCCCTATAGATTAATAAGGAAGTGTTAAAAAGCTAAAGTCATATTTGACATCAAGAAGATATGCGTTTTTAAACACGTCTTCCACTCTGTGAAATACTTTGGGCTTTCTCATCTGGTTTCAGGGAATCCTCTTTGAGTATGGTTAGTACGGTTTCCTGTGGACCTACCACAGACTGCACACATCCTGTAACGCGTCCTCGGACTGCTGTCTCACTTGCAGTGGTCTGTGTTCTTCTCTTTTATGCCATGTTCCTGGTTTGCTCTTCGGCCATGGCTCTGGGCCATGATGAGGTGAACAGCGGCTCCTACAGCTGGACAGAATGCCACAGTTATGAGTCACTTTCCTCCTGGACCCCATCCCCTGCACCCTGATGGAAATCTCAAGTCTGACCAGAAAGTATGCCTGCCAGAGGCCACCTCAGACGCGATGAAGTTCTAACATGAAGGACCTTAGAATGGGACTGTCTTTGGAGACAGGGTCTTTACAGAGATGGTAAAGCTAAATGAGGTCATCATGGTGGGCTCCATACAATGTGGCAGGTGTCCTTATAAGAAGAGGAGATAGGACACAGACACAAAGCGGGCCAACCATCTGAGGACACAGGGAGAAGCCAGCATCCATCCAGCAAGGAGAGAGGCGTCAGTAGAGGGCAGCTGTCCTAGTTCATTTCTTCATTGCTGTGACAAAACATTCTGACCATGGCCAACTTGGGGAGGAAAGGCTTTGTTCAGCTTACATCTCTTTGGTCACAGTTTATTAGGGAGCCCAAGGTAGGAACTCAGGGCAGGAACCTGGAGGCAGGAGCTGGAGCACAAGCTATGGAGGAACGCTGCTTACTGGCTTGCTCCCCTGGCCCCTGCTCAGCCTGCTTTCTTATGCAACACAGGCCCACCTGCCCAGGGGTGGCACCACCCACAGTGGGCTGGGCCCTCCCACATCACTCATGAAGAAGATGCCCCTCAGCCATGGCCACAGGCCAGCCCAATAGAGGCAATTCCCCAACTGAGGCTCCCTCAACCCAGGTGTTTCAGGTTGACACTAAAGCTCTCCAGCACAGCAGCTTTAAGGACACCCTGGTCTCCAGGACTATGGTGCACCTTGACTGTGGTCTACGCTGTGGTAGCTGGAGCAGTTTGGCCTACCCACCCAGCTAGTGCTCATGGCCCTGACCCCTCAGCCAAATGCAGGGAGGGCCAGATAGGACTTTGCTGAAGTCACCGTGCTGGAAGTTGACTGTCCCGAAGGCTCCATGGCAGTCAGCTCCCTGCCCCAGAAGCCAACAGCTTGTCCCAGCTGAGGAGAATACTGCAGGACAGATCTGGGCATGGCAGAAAGTGATGCCTCCGAAGACAGGCTTGTGCTCAAGCCTCACTGTGCCTCCTGCAGTCCTACCCCATGACTGAGTCCTTGATCTCTATGTGTTCAAAGAACCCCTGACCAGACCCAGAGCATTGTGTGGATGCAGTCATTCTGGAGGAGCACGTTGGAGTCCAGGTCCTGAGCATGTCCCTGTGACAAGAGCCGGGGGAACAGTGGAAAGTGGACGCACACGGGCTGCTTCTCTTGTGTCTGCTCTTCTGTTCTTAAGCAGGTAGCTTGGGTTTTGCAGTGCGTGGCTTTTCCCTGGAGCTTGAAATGACAAAAGTCATTAAAGTAACCCAGCTCTTCTCAGCATCTCCCGATTTGTCCTAGAAATGACAAGAGAAAAAACACTAGTCCCAGCGCCTCGAGAGAGAGGTGGCTTTGGAACTGTATTCTGTCTGCTGCAGTCAGTTCAACCCCATCACAATATTTACCCCCTCGGATAAACTCTTCCATTTCCCCATCACTTCAGCGGATGCTGTGGCAGATGAGCGTGCCACAGAAAACTAAATCCTTTGGGTATATTTTGCTACTTCGTTTTTCCCCCAAGGGGGGTACGGATAATAAATGTGAATAAAAGCAATCAACATACCGCATTTGATATTAGAATTGATGTTGCTAACTTAATTAAGAAACTCATTTCATTAAGAATTGCTAATTACGAAATGTTCAAAAAAATCACCCAGGACTGCAAATATTTCAAGCTAGGAGTGGAGTTTATTAGGGAGAAAATGGCCTTAGAAATTTATGAGCATCTGGCCTGAGATGGTACCCAGAGGTAGAGGGAAGTGGGCCCAGATGAGTGGAGTTGAGCTCTGTCTGGACCCACAGTGATGGGGAGAGAAGAAGAATGTCCTTCACAACCCAAGTACTTACTATCCAGTGTGCTGGGGTCACAGAAATTTTCTCCCAACTAAGCCAGGCCAATACTTTATCTGGGGCTTGCCTCTGACTCCAAGGCAATTCTGCCTGTCACCAGCTTCCACCGACAGATGTCAAATATCACCCAGTGTTAACGACCAGCTTGGAGATGCCTTGAGCAGAGATGCACCAGCTCTCACCATGAGCCCCCCACCCCCTTTTAGCCCTGACACCAGAGTCTTGAAAAGACAGACTAGTGCTTTTCCTTCTCTGAGGAAAGAGAATGGCTGTGTTTTTTTTTTTCATTTTTTATTATTTTATTTTATGTGTATGAGTATATTGCATGCATTCATGTAAGTACACCCCTACCAGGCAATGCCCATGGAGGTCAAAAGAGGATGTCAGCTCTCCTGGAAATGGAGTTATAGATGGTTGTTAGCCACCATGTGGGTGCTGGGAATAGAACTGGGTCTTCTGCAAGAGCAGCCGGTGCATTTAAGTGCTGCCATCTCTCCAGCCCTGAACTGCTGTTTCTGTAGTAGTTGTTTAAGCAATAGAAGTTTCAGTTGTTTGTTTTTGTGGCTCTGGGGCTTGTACCTCAGCCTTTGAAAGTGTGTTAGCGAGTGCTGTACCACTGAGCTGTGCCCCTGCCCCTTGGTAACAACATTTTCATGGTGTGAAGATTAAAAAAAATTAAAAAACACTGTAAACTTGATTTTATATGCATCTGTGTGTGATCTGGGTGGGGTCATGTATGTAGAGATTTCTTTGAGCCCTTATAAGAAGCTGTCTTGGTTCTTTTTTTTTTTTTTTTTCCTGTTGCCAAGATAAAATATCCTGGCAAAAGCAGTTTAAGGAGAAATGGTTTATTTTAGTCTGTGGTTCAGATACAACCCGCCGTGGTAGGGAAGTCAAGGCAGCAGAAGTGTGAAGCAGATGGTTGTGTCATGTCTGCAGTCAGAAAAAGGGAGTAATGCATGCATGCATGCACCCATGCTACTGCTCAGTTCAGGACATGCTGCCCAGGGAATGGCCCCACTCACAACCAAGACGGGTCCTCCCAGGTCAGTTCCAAGATGAAGATCATCCCCTACGGCATGTCAGGAGGCCCATCTCTGGCGTGAGTTTAGATTCTGTCAAGCTGACAATTAAAATTGTCATAGATGCCTCTGTTCCTTTTTGGGCCTTGATAACGGAATGGCTTCTATGTGCTGGGCACCACATGGCAACGGATGACAGTTCTTGAAGACATCTGAGAGCAAAAGGAAGCCACACAAAGCCTGCCTGTGATGCTGGGGACTGCTCTCTGCTGGTCTCTCCTCCCTGTTCATCTCTCTCTCTCTCTCTCTCTCTCTCTCTCTCCCCCTCTCTCTGTCTCTCACCATCCTGAAGAAGGACAGAAGGACAGCCCTGGGTGCCATGGGATACTGATGTGACCCTGTGGGAGGTAGTGGGACTATCACCATCACACTGGCCCTGCCAGGTAACAGACGCTCGACTGGACCCCACTTCCTAATGTGGTGCAGCTGGGAAGCACACAGCCCACCTGCGATATCATTGAGCCATCGTCTCGTTAGGAACTTTGAGAAGATAAGGACTGGCGGAACACAATGAGGACACCACAGGGCTACCGTGGCAGAGTCTGGGATGCAGCCATGATGGATTGAGTGGTGAAAGCTGAAGAACACAGAGAGGAGGGAAGACAGAGAAGTAGATTGTCAGCAGATTAGAGAAGGCAATTGCGTGGACTAGGTTGAATCTGGTGGGAAAGTCATCTGCAGATGGCACTGTGACATGACAGAAGGTGATCAGATCATCAGAGGAGCTACAGAACACCGGGACTGTCCAAACTTAGGGGATAGATGTCACGAGTCCTCTCTCACACACATGTATGATAAGAGCACCCCTGTCCAAACATTGTTTATAATGTTTTTTAATTTTTTCTATAAGAATTTCTTGCATGTATAAAGTGCATTTTGGTCCACTGCCCAACAGGTGCCCCTTCCAACTTGAGTCCTCTTCTTTTCTATATCCTGCTGAATCTAACTAGTGCTATGTGTGCACAAGTGTGGGGCCATCCACTGGAGCACAGGCAACCTACCAGTGGATGCCTCTCCCTGTCAGCAGCCATCAACTGCCATTGGCTCCTCAGCTAGGTATGGGGCCTCCTGAGCCTCTCCTTCTCCATGCTAGATTGTTGACTGGCTGCATCTTTTGCAGATAATCTGAACTTATTTTAAATAACCCATTCAGGGACACTAGTGGGTGGGAATGTGGCTAAACTAGCATCAATCAGGTATGTGAAATGGTTAAAGATAGTCACTGGATCCTGGGCTTCCTTTTACAAGTCTCTGAAATGAGAGGACATTAGTAAGGCAGAACATTTTGTCTAAGGGAGGGAGGCTTCTGGAGTGGAGCTGACATACATCTCCAGTACAAGGAATGAGGAAAAGAGGGTTTGAGGGAGACTAGATCTGTGTGCACATCTGTGAAATGGGAGCAGCATTTGAGAATGAGAAATACAGACACAATACAGGTCCATTGGCAGGTGATGTCTACCGACAGTCTGTGTCCTGCACCCAAGCCCCAGAGGAGTTGGGTCTGCAAGCTCTTGGTGTTTTGAAACAGGAGGCCAGGTCTCTGCTCTGGGTAGGTGAGCTAAGGTTCTGATGTCTAAGGCTGTGGAGGGGACAGTAGATTCAGAGAAAAGGCCATGATTCAGGGCAGCAGGGAACATTGCCAGGTACATGGAAAGTACAGTCAGGCGTGTGAACGAGGACCAGGTGCAGGGATGACACAGTATAGGTCTGTGGACAAGAACGGGTCTCGATGAATTCTGTGAAGCAGAGCCCACCTCAGTTCTGGGATGTTATCTGGTGATCCTGTTATTTCAGCTATGAGGACAGAGGAAAACCTGAGTTCAGGCCTTGGTCTGGAAGGAAGCAGCAGAAACAGAGGGTGAAGAGGTCCAGTAGTGTCAGTAATTAAAGTTCCTCTAGTGCGTTTGTGCAAATAAAATAAGGGCACATTAAGGGAAGGCAGAACACAAGCCTACGTACACAGCATGTTTAAAGACAGTTTTACCTTTGGCTGAAGTTTCTGTGTGTCCTATAAACATTCATTTAGCTTGTCATAGTTTCAAGTAAATTTCCAAACTGTGTGCTCAACAATGATCCTTAAAATGTGTGTCGTGTAAAGGAATAATTAAAATTCTAAGCATGAATCTAAGCTAATGAAGAAAGAGGAGGAGGGAGAAGTCAGTGAGCAGGGAGAACCATAGTGGCCTCTTGGCCCTCTTCCCTGGGGTCTTCACTACAGGGATCAAGAGTTTCATTGAGAATGGATGGGACAGTCTCCAGTAGCACAGGAACTCTTCTCATAGTGGAGACTGATAGAGTGGGGCTAGAACGAGGAACGGGAAAGTTTCAGCTATGGCCTTGACTGTGTTGGAAGAGCAGATAAAGTCATGTGAGGTAACATAAAGTCATGTGCAGTCATGTGAGGTCATACTCCTGGGATGGGGTTTCCCGCTGGTACTGAAGACCTAACATTGACAAAAGGCTTGGAGTGAAGAAGAGAAAGGCTCTGCGTTGGAGCCCAGACTTCTGTGCATGCAGGAAGTGACAGGTGTGAGGCTGTCAGTCCATGGAGGAGGCAAGCCAGTGGAGCAGAGAGGCCTCAAGGAGCAGAGTTCCTGACAAGAAGATTTGAGCTGCAATGTTTGGAAAAGGACAGGTGTGTGGAACAAGGTGACCACTACTTCCTCAGTGGCACTTAAAGGCAAATGGACCACTGAGCAGTGATGAAGAGAATGGCACCTGTGGACCAGCTCAGCGATGATGGCGGCCACAGTCGCGGTCCCAGTCTGCAGTTGTGATAAAATACACTGACTAAAGCAACTTAGAGGAGAGAGGTTTGCTCAGCTCAGAATCCCATGTTACGGCCCATCATTGTGGCAGAAGTCCAGACAATCACTCCAAACAGCCAGTCACATGGCACCCACGGTCAAGAGTGGACAGAAATCTTCAGCTTGCTTTCTGTACTCCTACTCAATTCAAGACCCAATCAGGGAATGGTGCTTCCAAATTTTAGGCTCAGTCTTTCCCCATTAATTCCTCACAGACATGCCCATAAGCCAACCTGATCTAGACAATCCCTCACGGAGGCTCTCTACCCAGGTGGTTTGCATTGTGTTGAGTTGATAATTAAAACTAACCATCACAGTGACCATCAACTACATCAGCTCCAATGAAGAGAAAGTTGACCATGGACTGCCTCAACAGCAATTCGAAGCGACGCGACTGCCTCAACAGCAACAGAGAGCAACATGACCACCAGCTACCTCAACAGCCTCCCTTAACTGAGCTTCGTGGAGAGGCCTCAGGGCCTCCAGCTACAATTCACTGCTGTGCTCTTGGGTCACCAGATAACCTTCTAGAAAGGACTAGAAGTCTTTCACTCTTTCCCTTAATATTTTTATTGAAATTTTGTGCACTTCATGCAAACCATCTTATTCATCTTTATACCCCCTCCTCCATCCACACCCATTGCCACCCCAATGAGTTTCATACATTCTGTCATATATGTTTAAGTTCTATACAGTCAAGATTTTATACCCAGATGTCCCTCAGTGAACGTTCACCCACTGGAGTCGAGTTAGCCTATCTAGAGTCTCTCCCTCACTCAGCATTGATCAGCTGCCAATAGTTCTTTGGCTAATGTTTGGACCTGCTGCCCATTTCCCCAGTTCTATGCTGGGTTTTGTCTGATTGAGTTTGCATGGGTCCTGTGCATGCTGACACCATCGCTATAAGTTCATATGAGCAAGTTCCCAGAGGCCTGAAAGACTCTGTTTCCTTATGATCATACACCAATCCAGACTCTTACAATCTCCCTGCCCCCTCTTCCACAATGGTCTCTAAGCTGTGGGTGGGTGAGGCTTCCTATAGGAGTCCCATCCGGGGACATGCTCTCTGCAGTCTCTTATTTTCCACATTTGGCCATGCAACAGAGTATAGTGCACACAGAGGACCACAACTGGTCAAGTGTAAAAGCTTTTCACTCTTAACAATGTGGACTATTTACCTTGTGTCAAGCAAGCGTGGCAGACATGAGTTTCATCTCAGTGGGTCAGGTAGATCTAGATGGGTTCTGCAGCTCTGTTGCTGACTAGCTGTGTAACTGGGCCGAGTCTGCTAACCATGACGGCTCTCAGCCTATGTACATGGTAGGAACTATGCTCATGCTTTCTTCTGACTGTAGAGGAGATCAGAAAGACAGTGGTAGGATGTGCTGGGTTCATCTCCCCACACAGAGGTCAGTCCTTTTCCGGGTAGGACAGGCAGGACTTCCCTTCAGAAAGGTTTCATTGTAGAAGAGGCAGTGTATTAATTACCTATTGCCTTGTTGGTGATGTAAGTATGCATCTACTTTGGGCCATACAGGACAGCGGGTGTGTGTTCGTGGGTTCGCTGGGCTGGCTCTGCCCAGGCAGCGATGTCTGGGTCAGGTGGATGGGTGATCAGAGCATCTCAGCTTCCCTTGTCTCTCACTCTCCTGGACCAAGAGTAGCTGGGCCTGACTTTACTGAGGGGATGCCGCAGGCAGAACCACACAAAACTAAGGTCTAAGTCTAAAACACTAACCTTGCTTTGTTGGACAAAGAAACCTCCAAATATGGGGCTGGAGAGATGACTCAGAAGCTAAGAGCACTGGTTGCTCTTGCAGAGGACCCCAGTTTGGTTCCCAGCACTCACATGGCAACTGTAATTCCAGTTCCAGAGGATACAATGCTAACTTCTGGCTTCTGAAGGCAATGCATGCACTTACATACACGCAGGCAAAAGACTCATACTCATAACATTAAATTAATTAATTGAAAAAAAGAATTCTATACATACATTGAGTCAGAGTTCCAGAGTCATATGATACAGGACAGAGTCAGAGAAGCAGGGCCCATGGGGGCTGCAACTATCCTCTGAAGCAGGGAGGAGGGGGAGGAGGAGAAATCAACATAAGGTCAGATATTACTGGAGCAAGACAGAGCTTGGTTTCCAGAGGCCGCATCCCTGCCAGGTTGGAGACCCTAGCTCAGGGCCAGGGTGACTCAGCCGTCAAGTCTCCCTTCCAGCTGCTTTTTGGTTTTTGCTGTGGCATTGATTTCAGCAACTGGATCACAGAGCAGAGGATCCGGAGCCCTGCTCAGTGCCAGATCACTACAGGGCTAAGAAGGTGAGTGCATGGAGGGGGTACAGGAGAAGACAAAGCATGAAGTGGGTGGACTGAGGGGGTCCACAGGAGATGACAGCCCAGGAAGGGGCGGCAAGATGGGTGAGAGGCTTCATTCAGGAGTACCAGGTGTAGCAGTGCCTGTTCACATGTGTGCTGGACAGCTTTAGTGTCAACTTGACACACCTGGGTTGAGGGAGCCTCAGTTGGGAATTGCCTCTATTGGACTGGCCTGTGGCCATGTCTGAGGGGCATCTTCTTGATGAGTGATGTGGGAGGGCCTAGCCCACTGTGGGTGGTGCCACCCCTGGGCAGGTGGGCCTGTGTTGCATAAGAAAGCAGGCTGAGCAGGGGACAGGGGAGCATTCCTCCATGGCCTGTGATTCAGCTCCTGCCTCCAGGTTCCTGCCCTGAGTTCCTACCTTGGGCTCCTGGATGAACTGTGACCCAGGATATGTAAGCTAAATAAACCCTTTCCTCCCCAAGTTGGTAGTGGTCAGAGTGTTTTGTCACAGCAATGGAGAAACAAACTAGGACAGCATGGAAGTTTGGAACTTGTTCGGCATCGTGTGGGTCTGTTAGATTCTGAGTTTGCCATTCGGACCTCTGGGCACCATGTCTCACCCTCCATCAGGGTGAGTCAGTAAATAAGATGGCAATGTGTTTAGCCTCTCTCCATGTCAGGTCTTCCACGAAAGCCTGTTTATTCCCTGACAGCACCCAAATTCAACTCCTGACACCCCATTAAGGCTCATAGGCTCATCCTGCACCTCTCAGTCCAAACACCACTACCTGGGGACAGCTTCCTACCCCAGACTTAGAGTTGCAAACTCTAGGCTGGACAGATTCCCTAAGTTCACTACAAGGATGACATGCCTTTACATGCTTATTGGCATACCGTCATTTTGTATGGTCCACTTCTCCTGAAAGTCCAAAAATATACCCAAGGAAGAATACAGACTTGATTTGGGTGCCATGTCATTCTTAAGTTGAGGATAGTCTCTGTCAGGAAATGTCTCCCTGCCTGTTTAAGTGGATAAATGATGAAAGGAGATGGTCCGTGGGCTCCACGTGGCCACATTCAGCATCTCTGTCAGCCTGTGTTGCCATTGCATTTTGAGACCAGTGCTTGAGCTTATGAATGACCGTCTGGTTCCTTGCCTGCACACACTTAGGCTGGACCTGTGTCTATGTGCAGTAGTGGGGTAGATGAGCTCAATACACAGAGACAGGTGACTAGATGATAGACATCACTATAAACCATAATTTTTCCCTTTTTGTCCCCAAGATCTCATGTTAATATTAAAATATGACACAATCCAACTATTTTTTAAGATTCCAGAATATCATACAATGTATTTTGATCACATTCAGATCCCTCCCCCTCCCTGATTTCATGACCTCCATTCTTATCTATTCACACACATATATGTTTGTTTAAGTGTTTGTTATATTTTGATTGATTGACTGACTGTGTGTGTGTGTATGTGTATGTGTGTGTATGTATGTATGTGTGTGTCTGTGTGTGTATATGTGTGTATTGTGTGTGTGTGTGTGTGTGTGTCTGTGTATGTATCTATACAGGTGGAAGTCAGAGGACAACTTGCAGGAGTCAGTTCTTCATGTGGGTTTCTGGGATCAAAGACCTGTACAGACTTGGCAGCAGCAAGTGGTTTAACCTGCTGAGCCATCAAACTAGCCCCTTATTACTGATTTTTTTAAAGGCCTATCAATTCCAATCCATACCTCTCAAGTGCTCCTGTGTGTGTATTCATGCCCTGGAGTCTGGTCAATCTACTAGGTTTCACACCAGTAAGGACAACTGACTCTCCTTCTCCTAGCAACCATCAGTAGCCAATAGATGCTCAGCTAGGGCTGGGGCTTCCTGACCACCTGGCCCGTCCATGCTAGGTTTTTGTCTGGCTTGTGTTTGCATAGGTCTTGTGCATGTTGTCCTAAGTACTGTGGGTTCATATGTGCAACTGCCCTTTGTGTCTAGATACCAGTTTCCTCGTGGTCATATACCACATCCAGCTCTGATATTTCTGCTGCTCTTCCACAATGGTCCCTGAGCCTTCAACAAAAGTGCAATATAAGTGTCCCATTTAGGGCTGAGCACTCTGCAGTCTCTTATTTTCTGCACGTTGACCATTTGTTCTCTGTGTTAATCAGCATCTGCTGCAAGAAGGACCTTCTATGGGATGCACTAACTCATGGCTATGACAATAAGACATTGGGAATCAGTTTATATTACGTCTATTTAACAGAATTTCAATACTAAGCCCTCTCCTATGGCCTGTGATTTGTTTAGGCACAGGTTCTTTCCCTGATAACAGTGTCAGGTGTGTACTTCTTGTTGTGAAGAAGGCCATGAGCTCAACTAGAAGGTGACTGGGTACCCCCGTGATATTCAGTCTTAAAGCCTCACAGACTTTTAAAAATCTGGTTTAAAAGTTCAATGCCTCTTTATAAATCCAAAGTCTCTTAAGTGTGGCCTCCTATAAAATAAAAAACAAGTTAAATACTTTCTTATTTCAAAAGAGATGAACTGGGCACACTTAAAGCCAATGTCCAGCAGTGTAGCTCAGTACCTGACACCTGGGACTCATACATGATCTTCTGGGCTCCAAGGGGCTTGGGAAGCTCCACTTCTCTGCCTCTGCCATCTGTAGCACACAAAGCTTGTCTCACAGGCTTGGGCCAACTCCACTCCACACCTGATGCTATCCCTGTGAATATCCCATGGTCCTGGCATCTTCAGTGTGCTGGGGTCTCCACTGCCACTGAGGCTGCACTTTTACCAATGGCCTTTTCTGATCTGTCACAGTGCCAAACCTCAGATTCTCTCCATGACTTCTTCAGTCCTGGCACCCCACTGCAATGAAGGCTGTACTTGTACCAGTGGCCTCTATTGACTTCTCGTGGTGCCAAGCCTCATGCCTTTAAACTGGTACCATGTGGGAGACTCTCACCATTACCTAGAAGCATTGACTCTCAGTTTAAGATGTAGTCTTCCCTTCCCTGCCCCCAGACCATAGTTTCTGTGTGTTGTCCCTGAGAAAATACTTCCCAGAAGATTTCACCTTGAAGATGTTGGTCTCTTACTAATCATAGCTTATTCTTCATCCCCAGCTGACAAGAACCACAGACTCCTAGTCCATGTCACACAATGACCCTGTGAGAATCTGAGGGACTTCTCAACTTCCCTCTGAAACTTCACAAGCCAGGCCTCCATTTTCTGCATTTCTTTCATCATTCTGATCTTCTAAGCTCCCACAAAACAGCCTAGTCAGCTCTGAGTACTCAGTGGCTTTTCCAGTTCAAAGCTCCAGGACCCTCCTACAATCTTCCTCAGGCTCATCACAGCAAGACCCCAGTCTCTGGCACCAGTTTATGCTCAGTTTTGTTTCTGTTGCTGTGATAACACACTAACCAAAACCAATTATGAGGAGGAAAGATTTTATTCCATCTTATACTTCAAGTGACAGTCTATCATTGAGAGCAGGAACTCAAGGCAGGAACTGAAGCAGAGACCATGGAAAAATGCCGATTACTGGCTTGCTCCCCCCTGACTTTCTCAGTTACCTTTACTTACTATTATTTTTTTATTTTATGTGTATGAGTATATTGCCTGCATGTATGTGAGTGCACCCGTGCCGTGCAATGCCGTGGAGGTAAGAAGAGGGCTTCGGATTCCCCTGGAACTGGAGTTAAGGACAGTTTGTAGCTGCCATGTGGGTGCTGGGAATTGAACCCGGATCCTCTGCAAGAGCAGTCAGTGCTCTTAACCTCTGAGCCATCTCTCCCAGCTCTCAGTTACCTTTCTTATACCACCCAGGCCCACCTTCTCAGGGATGGCACCACCTACATCAATTGACAGTTAAGAAAGTGCCTCACAGACATGTCCACAGTCCAGTCTAGTGGAGGAAATCCCTCAGGTGACGTTCCCTCTTCCCAGTTGTGTTTCTAGTTTGTGTCTAGTTGACAGACAATGACTAGCACGAGGGGACAGATACAAACAAAATGCATTGTATGAAATCCTCAAAGAACTAATAAAACCACAAGGAAGAAAAAGTAGATGATAGAAACATAGATAATAGATGGAGGGAAGGGTATGTAGATTTCCCTCCTGTCCTTGCTAGAGGCTTTGCCACAACCACTTCTGTTTCCTAGTTCAGATGGTGTTTCCCACACTGTAAGCCTGAGCTGCTCTTGGTGACTTGCTTTTACAGGGACATGGGAAGGCAAGAGACCATCTTAAAAGAATAGACATGTGACACACACCATTCCAGCTGGCTGAGCAAGGCCAGCCTCAGCTGCGGCACGACTGACTCTCACATCTGTCCTAGACATGAGGTTCCTAGTCAGAGCAAAAGCCACAGAGCTGTGCGACCCCGGGAGAGACCCAAAATGGAGGCATGATTTCTGCTGTGCTCCTCAGGAGTCAAGGTCACCAAGAAGGGGACTGACACCATCACGTGCTGGAACTATCTAAGCAGACAGGAGAGGATACCATTCCTTTCGGGGATCCCGGGAGAGGGAACAGAACTTTGGAAAAATCTGGTGCCTCCAGAGCATGAGCTCTGGTCATCCATAGGCCCTGAATACTGACTCATTGCTTGTGACAAATGCACCTTTGTTTTGGAAGGTGTTAACCACAATGGCTTTGAGTACAGGTGTATGGGAACTCAATGTAATATCTTTGCAACTTTTCTGCAAATAAAAAACGTTTTTAAATGAAAGAAATCTACTTAGGGAATTTTGTTTCAGTCCCAAAGTGGAAAGACTGTGGAAGTGGTCACTTCCAACTCACAGCAAGAAAAATAAGTCACATACCAACACTGACAATTTTCCCTGATACACTGGGGGGCCGAGGGCTTGGAATAAACTGCCACCCCATGTAGGAGTGATAGATGGACATGCAGGAGATGCGGATGGGTACATGGGCCTCAGCTGAGACCACTTCTCATGGCAAGGACCTGGTTGTAGCCCTGGCAAGAATGTGTGGTGAGTAACCATGGTAAGTGCCGAAGGCTGAATGTGGACCAGCAGGGCAGCAAGAAGCTTGGGGTTGCGGGCTCGAGTCCCCTCTTGTGTAAGTTTTACCTCTAGGACTCCTGGGGTCCTAATGGCTGAGAGCTAGGAATCAGCCTATCTCCTTCCGAATGTTGGGGAAGCTCCATTGTCTGTCACCAGGAACACTTTCCAGAGCAAGGCTCTCAGGCCTCAGTCTGGCTGAGGGGAGGGGAGTTACCCGATCTAGTCTCTTCTACCTCCCAGCCTCTGACCTGTCACCTAAGGAGAGGAAGGCATCCCTGGGAAGGGGCAGCCTGGGAGTCACACAGGGGTCGCCCCTGGTCTGACATTGAGGAAGAATAGTCACCCACAGTCACCTTCATGACACATGAAGCAGGTTCTTATTTTCAGGGAACACCAGGAACCTGGATTAACCGAAAGCAGGGTTTCTCCTCAGGATCATGGAAGCTGTGTGGGGAGGAGTCTGAACTCATTGCCCTGTCCTGGGATGGGTACCCTGGGTCATGTGACCATCTTCCGAGATCGAGCACTGAAGGAGGTCATGTTCCCAGTCCCGTTTCCAGGGGGACGGGGAGCAGAGCCTGGGCTGGTCAGTCATTCCTCCCCATCATAGGACACAGTGATCCCAGCAGGCCGTAGTTCTGTGATGGCCAGTCTTGACTGACAGCCTGAGGGTACTGAGAAGCTCTAGAAAATTAGCGAAATGCACCCTGGGTGTGCCTGGGAGAGTGTTCCCAGGGACAGTTACCTAAGGAGGAGGGAAGACCTGTTCTGGATGTGGCTGTACTGTCCCTCAGCTGGGCCAAGAGAGATCTGAGGGGCAAAACTTAGGCTGGGTGAGCAGGCCTGTCTCTTCAGCTCCTCAGCAGGAGGATAAGCAGAAACACAAGCTCAAGGCTTGCCAGGGCTTTAGAGGGAGTTCAAGGCCAGCCTGGGCACTCATTAAGACCCTGTCACTCTGTCACAGAACATAAAAACAAATGCACACTGGGGTGCAGCTTGGTGGTAGAGTGCTTGCCCGGCATGCATGAGGTCCTGGGTTCCTGTCCCAGCACTATAAAAACAAAGCAACAAAAACTGAACAAATCAAACAACCAACCAAGCAACCAGAACCAGGACTCACAGCAGAAAGAGATGAAGGTTTGGACTCCGTTTAAGGAGTTCACAGAAAAACCAATGACGAGAGTGAGGACAAACCAGGGAGCAGAGGAAGTAAGAGGCGGGACTCCCACAGACAGTGAGACACAGGTGCCCAGCTCCCACCCAGGGCGTCTGAAATGCCCAGCGAAGGACCTTGCCTCTGTTTCTGTGGTCTAGATTGCAGTTCTTACAGCACATGCCAAAACCAAGAAAAATGCAATCATAGCACAAAATACAACATAGATCCTGAAGGTATCAGACAGACAGAGAATTTGAAATAACTCAGGTTCTTAGGTTAGAGCTCTGATGGGTAAGCAAACAATACCTAAGACGCTAAGGAGCAGCGGGACTACCCACAGAGAGACAGGATGGAGCCTCAACAGAGAAGCCCAGGGTGACCATGGAAGGTGAAGGCGCCGCCCCCTCCTAGGGGCTCCAAGTGGTCAGGCACAGAGAGGGAAGCCCCAGAGCAGAAGAAGGCTTGCCAATCCCCAGAGCAGAAGGCTTGGCTTGCCAATGGAAACCTCCCAAGTGAAATGCAAGGTAGACAAAAAACAACCCCACAGCAAGAGCAACAAAAACAAAGTCAGGGTACAGGAAACCCCGAGGTGTGGGGGACTTAAGAAGGCGTCAGGTGAGACATAGGGACATGGAAAGATGAGAGACGTCAGAGAGAAGAGATGTTTGAGGCACTAAATAAATGAATACCAGATACCACAGATGCTAGAAGCCCAGAGAACATCGGCACAGCAAGCACAGCGTAGTGATAAGAACAGTACTAGGACTCTGACTCCAGCATCATGCTGAGTATAGAAAATCAAAGACCGAGGAAATGTTCCTGAAAGTAACCAGGACACAGGACTCCTGGCCCCTCAGAGCAAGGTGCAGGACAACCATGTTGGCCTTATTGAAATCATGAAGGGGAGGGTAAGAGTGAAGAATTTAGTGTTGAGAGCAGAAAAACCCACACTGAAATTCTATGCTTAGCGAAGCTACCCTCAGGTGCAATGGAATTACAGGCCACCTCAAAGAAACACCACCACGTGACTCTGCATCCAACCCTACACATGGGAGAGAGGAGGGACATCCCAGAAACTCAGGTCTGCACAGGCCAGGGAGTGCTGGAACATGCCAGAGGCCAGGTGATGAAGGAATGGGTGTGTGTCTCTGTGTGGGTATGTGTACAGCACATTTGTGTGCAGGTACCCAAAGAGGCCAGAAGAGGTCGAATCACCTGGAAAAGGAGTTACTGATCATTGTGAGCTGCCCAGTGTTGGGGTAGTAAACAGAACTCAGGTCTCTACAAAAGCAGCACGTGCTTGTAACCACTGAGCCGTCTTTCCAGTCTTCATTTTTAATTGATCTAAAAGAGCTATTGAAAGCAATCATGCTGATAATGGAGAGTCAGAAGGCTGACTGAGGCCTACGGAGGGGCAACACGTGAAGGGGGAGGTGTTAAAGGAGTGGAGGGCAGTGCAGGACTTCTATTGTAAGGAGTGCACACCCCATGATGAGGTGCTGGACGTGGGTGGGGGGTGAAGGCACACTGGAGACCTAGGGGAATCCAGAAGTCTGGGAAACAGAATGATGGATGTGCTAAAAGGGGGAGCGCCTAGAATCCTTTCAAATGCTCACCTAACCGGTAAAGACAGACAGGATGGTGGGGAGGGGAGAAAAGAACGCGGGCAACCAACAGCCAGTAGTCACCGGCACGCAGGATGAATCCAGCTCTATCAGCAATCACCTTCAACGGGAATGATCCAATAGACCAGTTCGAGCACAGATTGTCAGAGTGGATTGAAAATTATGAGCTGCGTGCTCGGTACAAGACGGCCGCTTCACACGTAAAGCAGACTGGTCATAAAGGGAAGGAGCCAACCCACGAGGGTAACACCAATCAAGAGAAAGCGGAACGCATCTCATCCCTGCTAGGAGAAGCTGGCTTGCACGTAAGGGAGGCTGGCAGGGCTAGCACACCACACAGTGCTGGTATCCGTTGTCTAGAACAATGGCCGCTAAGACAAGAGCAGACCAAAGCCTGCTGGATCAACATCATCAGCATCAAATAAAGGTGATTGGCCTTTACAACCAGCTATGAATAATTAGAACTCAAAATTAATTTTAAAAACTGTATCTTCAACAACAGCGTTCAGAGCAATCTCCTTATCTGTGATTTCGGTCTCTGTGGGCTCAGCTACAGTAGGGCAACTGCCATCCACAGTATTAACATCTGTCCCGATGCTGTGGAGAGAACTAGTCACGTAACTTCTGTTCTAGTGGAGTGTATGATGCCATTATTGTCGATAATAATCTCAGTCTGCTCTCATTTTGTCCAATTTTTAAATTACTCTTTATCTGAGGTGTGTAATGAACAGATCAAACAACCAGTCCACCAACCAACCAAAACAAAACAGGGCTCACAGTTAAAAGAGATGAAGTGTGTGAACTCGTTTTAAGGTGGCGTCTACAGCTAAAACCATAGTAGGCAAAGGGTTTGGAGTGATCTGCCACTTCAGGCATCCACTGAGGTTCTTGAAATGATTCTCCATGGATGTGAGGTGACTACATACCAAACCCTGCTGAACACTTTGCTACAAGTCTAATGGGATACAAAGACTCAGGTACAGGACATGACCAAACTCTGATGTAAGAAAGTCTGAATAAATAGAGAGAAATTCTGTTTTTTCATATTTTAACAAAGAGATCCTAAATTTATCCAGAAGGCAGAAGTCCTAATGTAACTAATAGACAGGATAGAAAAGTTGGAGACTTTGCCTCCTGCTCCCCAGACTGAAGAAATCAGGCCAGGGTGGAGCTGATGGAAGAGCAGGCTGTGAAATCAAGCCCAGAAATAGAGCCAGGCAGGGCTGGTCAGCTGGCCTTCAGAAGGATGATTCCATGGAAAAAGTGTCAGTCGCACAGTGTCGGAAGAATGTAAAAAGAGTCTTGACACAGAAGTTAGCCAAGTGCACGCCATCTAGGAGTGAAAGCAAAACTCTCAGTCTTCTAGAAGAAAACAGAAAAATATCTAGGGGCCTGAGCTTGGCAAAGAAGTTCTTGTTGAAACAATGAAAGTCACATCTACAAAGACTCTAACCTGGACTCTATGATTAAGATTTTGCTCTGCAGAATATAATGTTAAAGCAGTAAAAAGATAAGCCATAGGTCGTACAAAAATATTTATCATACACAACTCAAAGAACTTGTGTCCCAGGGATGGAGAGATGGCTCAGCAGTTAAGAGCTCTGGCTGCTCTTGTAAAAGACCTGGGCTCAGTTTCCAGCACCCACACGGCAGCTAACATGTCCATAAGTTCAGTTCCAGGGGAATTCGACGCCTTCTTCTGACCTCTGTGGGCACTGCACGACACAGGTGCACTTACATACATGTAGGTAATACACTCATACACATAAAAATAGTAATAATAAAGGATAACTCGTACCCCAAGCACACAGAGAAAGATCAGAACACAGCCACAGGAAAGCAGAGTGTTCAAATAAGTAGAGAAAACATCTGACGGGTGCCTTGCTGAGGATAGAGATGCAGGTGTCAAACATCATCTGTCATTGGAAATTGCAAATTAAACGTAACAGTGAGCTTCGAGTACATGCCTGCTAGAATTGTTAAAATACAGAAAAAAAAACCCAAATGAAGTATCAAATGCTGGCGAGGATATGGAACTCTTGTGCATGGCTGGAGGGAATGCAAGACGCACAGGCATTCCACAGATAAGTTTTTTTTTAATTTTTTTATTTTTTTTAATTAAAAGAAGGATTTCATTACAACAGCATTAACCTATTCAATAACATTTTTCTGAGCTAGGGTACATCTCTTTCAAAACTGGCTGTACATTTCTAGGTTTACAGATGAATTATTACGCTTTACGCTTCTTTTACTCACTATAAACTCTATAAGACATAAAATTAAATGAGGTTCCAACGTTTAAAA
>NW_008342586.1:88446-90445 GCF_000622305.1 Nannospalax galili
AAATAAACCTTATCTAGAGATATATTTCTTGATCTGTTATGTATAATTTGTCAGTAGATTGTAGGAATAATATGGTTCCCTCTGGTATTTGTGACTAGCTAGACATTGTTTCTCTCTTGTATCGTCTCACCCCTCTATCATGGTTTTCCCACTTAAGGTGCCCCCACTTCCATAGATAAGTTTTTATAAAACTAACATAGCTTGGGGCTGGGGAGATGGCCCAGCAGTTAAGAGCACTGGCTGCTCTTATGGTTCAGTTCCCAGCACCTACGTGGAGGCTAACAATTATCCATAACTCCAGTTCCAAGAGATCTGACGTCCTCTTCTTGCCTTCATGGGCATTGCATACGTGTGGTGCACCTACATATATACACACAAAACACTCATACACGTAAAATAAAAATAAATAAAAAATAACTTTAAATACAGCTTCACCACACAACTCAACAAACATTCTAATAGGAATTCACTCAACTGATGTGAAACTTCTAAATGTGAGCATCAGCTACAACATGACCACCAGAAGCTAAGAGCAACCAGGAGGTCCCCATGAGATTGAATGCACAGACAGTGCAGTGCTAAGCAATAAAAATCACATGACATTCCAGAAAAGGTTAAAAGTATAGAGACAGAGGGCATTCTTGCCTGGTACTGTGACTAGGAACAAAAATCATAACCAGGGAAGCCAAAGGCTCTAGGGGAGAACCTATCAATGTTGTTTTATTTAATGGTCATGTCGTCAAATTGCCTTCTAGCTATGTTTATATCCATAGGCTTGTGCTGCTCCAACCTTGGTCAGAGAATCCTCTTAATGCAGTGGGTAGTGGTTAATGCAGAGGTGCAAAGTGCTGAACTGTCAGTGGAACATCTGTATCAACCTCTCCACCCACCCAAGGCTTGGGAATCAGGAGAGAAGGGGTGGGAGGACTGTAGGAGCTGGAGGAGACCTGTGCGGTGCCGTCCTCTAGACGTGATGTTGCGCTCATGAGCTCACATCTGTGGCTTCCTGCACAAGGGCGACAGGAGATCAAGCCAGTTGAAACTCCCAGCACAGTTGGGGGAGGGGCTCCTAAGCCTCCTCCCCTAGCTGAGGAGCTATTGTGAATCGATGATTTTGGGAGGAAGAAGATTCCTTTTTTTTTTTTTTTTTTCAAAGAATTGACACCACTAGAAGGTGGTCAGTGGCCCGGCGGATGACCCCATGCCCACATGCACAGAGCAGCAAAACTGAACTCAGTGGGTTAAAAAGTCATAATAAAACGAAAAAAGGCAGAGAGGTCAGCAGTGGCCAGGGTTTGGAGGTAAAAGGGACAGAGCTGACAGAGGCACAGAGCAGGTGTTATTGCTCTGCAAGGTCTTTGGTGCTACAACACATGAATGATGCTGGTGGGCAGGTGAGAAGAGTCTGTGGAGGAAGGACCCTGTGCCCTTGGCAAAGTCACCCTCTCCCAGCAAAAGCCCTTCCTGTGTGAGGATTTAAGAGATCCCTCAGGATGTGTTGGGATCCGGGACGGATCCTGGCTGACAAGAGGCACCGACTGTGTCACGTCTGAGCGAACGGCCTCACAGTGGGCTCTAAGCCCTGTGTCCAGCAGCAGGTGCTGGGTGGGAGTCTCGGGATCTCTGCAGAGTGGCCATTGCAGTGCTTGCCATCAGGGGAAGGACCAGAGGTGGTCTCCATCACTCCTGCCCCATTCTGTTCCCTGGGACATAACTCAGAGCAGGCCCACCTCTGACGGTGGAGTGCTGGGAAGCACAGTTCTGTGTAGAACAAGAGGGGCCGACCCAGGGGACAACGTCCTCCATTGCAGAGTTCCCAGGGACTCCGGACTCCTCCATGGCGGGTGTCCTCCCTGCGGCCCTTTGGGAACATCCATCTGTGCGCCTCGATGCCTTTCTGTCTCCGAGGGTCTCCAGCCCCGTGTCTCGTTTCCTCTTCCTGTTCCTCTGTGGTGTGGCCATGCTTCTCCAGAGCGGGATGTCCCCTCCAGGGCACACT
>NW_008342586.1:90780-114957 GCF_000622305.1 Nannospalax galili
GTTTTTGTTCAGTTCAAAATGCTTTGCTATTTCCGGCTTTGACTTTTTCTTTGACGAGGGACTATTTAGTTTCCAAATACTTCATGATTTTCCAAGTATCTTCCAGCTTAGGGTTTTTGATTTAGCTCCATTGTGGCCCAAGGACAAACTTCGTATGAGTTGAATGCTTTTCAATTTATTTTACCGCCAAGGATATAGTGCTTCCCTGTAAGTGTTTGGGAAAATGTCACTGGGGAGCACAGCCTGGGAGCATGTGCTGGTCAGGCTGGCTCTGGTTTCTTTGGTTAGTCATGGAGAGAGGGTGCAGAAATCTCAGTTGTGGGAGCTGGTGAGATGGCTCAGAGGGTGGAGGTACTTGCCCCATGAACCTGGTGATATGAGTTCAATCCCTGGAACCCACGTAAAAGTGGAAGACAATCAACTCCGCAAGGTCGTCCTCTGGCCTCCACACGTGTGCCATGGCTCACACGTACTTCACACACACACACACACACACACAATGATAAAATAGTCACAGTTGTGGGTGTTCTTGTTTCTGCTCGAAAGTTTTATTGTGTTCACCCAGAGCTTTGAAAACTTTCTTATCTGACACATAAATGCTGAGGACTCTTATGTCGCTTGTCTGAGGGGGCTACTGTTGAGAAATAGCCTCTTACCCCTGGTGATATTCTTCGCTCTAAAATACTCCATCTAATGTTAGAGCCTTAGCCCTTTCCGTGGCCAGCGTCAGATGAGGCGGCGGGCTGCAGCCATGCTGTCAACCTCAAGTTCCTATGCTCAAGCCTTACAGCCCAGTGGGGTGGGGCGGCAATGGTAGAGTGGTGTCATAAGGGTGAGTGGCGGCTGCCCAGGGCTGGTGGGTGATTTTATGGGAAGATCATGGGTAGGAAGGCCCTGTGAGCACACAGCAGGCAACTGGGGAGGAGCCCTGGCCAGCAGACAAATCAACCAGCACAGGGGTTGTCTCATTTGTCTCCTTAAATATAGAAATTTACAATATGGGTCTAGTACCCAGCATGCATTTCAGTTATTTTAATTTGATGACTTGTGTCTTTTGGCTTACTTATTTATTTGATGACCTGTGTCTTTTGGCTTACTTCTTTATTTACATCTTTGTGTGTATATGATACACGTGTGAGTGGGCGCCATGTGCCTGTTCCACAGTGCATGTGGGCAGGTCAGAGGACAGTCTCAGATGTTGGTCCGTGCCTTCCATCTCCCTTGTTTGCTGCTGTGTACATCAAGCTAGCCGGTCCATGAACTGCCAGGGACTCGCCCGTGTGGACCTGCCATTTCTGGGATTGTAGGGGCGCGCTGCACGTTATGTGCATCCTGGGGATCTGAACTCAGATCCTCACACTTTGTGGTCATTGCTTTACCCACTCAGCTGTCTTCCTGTCCCAGACTTGTGCCTTTCGATGGAGAGTCTCAACTATGGATGTCATTGTAACTATTTCTATCACAAGGCTGAGTTCATGCTGCAGTCTGATGGTAATTTTCCCATTTCCCCTTTCTTCTGATTTGAAATTGTTTTCGGCAGAGGCAGGCAGATCTCTGTGAGTTCAGGGCCAGCCTGGTCTACTAGTGAGTTCCAGGACAGCTGGGGGTACAGGGAGACCCTGTCTCAAAAAGACCAAAAAAAAAGTTTTATTATTTTTATTTTACATGAGTGCGTATTGCGTGTGTGTAAGTTTACCTGTGTCATGCAGTGCCCAGGAAGGTCGGAAAAGGGCGTCAGATCCCCAGAACTGGAGTTACAGACTGTTGTTAGTCATCATGTGGGTTCTGGGAACCAAACCCAGGTCTTCTGCAAGAGCAAACAGTGCTCTTAACCACTGAGCCATCTCTCCAGCCCCTTATGTTCTACCTTTTAAAGTTATAATTTGTGACGTTCAGTGATGTTTGTCTCTGCTGTCGGCTTATCACTAATTCTGAGTTGCTAGCTCAGCCCTTGCTTCAGGTTGCTGTTACACCATTAACCCTGCTGGCTGCTCCAGGCCTCACCCTCCTATGGGGAGCCTCGGGCCCACTCTCCCGCCTTCTCCCATTGAAGGGTACAGCACTTACGCATGCTATGAACCCTGAATGCCATGCTTTTTACATGACAAAATAATAAGGAAAATGGAAAGATTGTTAACACTGCATGTGGTTCCATTTTCAGGTGCCTTCTAGTCTTTGCAGAGATTTCATTTCCAATCTTGCGTTTTTTTTCCTTTTTTAATCATTTATACATATGTGTATGTGAGTGCATGTATATGCACATGTGCATGGGTGCCCGTGGAGAGCAGAAGGGGGAGTCGGATCCCCTGGACTTGGAGTTACAGGCAGTTGTTAGCCGCCATGTGTATGCTGGGTACTGAACCTGGGTTCTCTGCAAGAGCAGCAAGTGCTCTTGACCACTGAGCCATCTGTACAGAAGCTTTTTGGTTTAATGAGGTCCCACTTGTTGATTTCTGACCTTAATTCCTGAGCAACTTCTGTCTGATTTAGAAAATCCTTTCCTACACCTATATCCTGTAAGTTAGTGCCAATATTTTCTTCTAATAGTTTCAGGGTTTCCAGTTTCATTCATGTTGACGTCTTTGATCCATTTGGAGTTGACTTTTGTGCAAGGTGAAAGATAAGGATCTAGTTTCCTTCTTCCTCAGGTGGAGATCCAGTTTTGTCAGCACCATTTGTTGAAGATGCTGTCTTTCCTCCATTGTGTGTTCTTGGCACCTCTGTCAAAGATCAGGTGACTGAAATTACATGAGCTCAGGTTTGGACTTCAATGATGTTCCATTGATCTATGTGTCTGTTTTTGCACCAGTACCATGCTGTTTTTATGACTATGGCTCTGTAGTATACTTTGAGATCTGGTATAGTAATCCCCCCAGCATTTCTCTTTGTGCTCAGTGTTGCTTTGGCTGTCTGGGGTCTTTTGTGCCTCCATATGAATTTAAGGATGCATTTTTCTATTTCTGTGAAGTATGTCACAGGCATCATCATATTTTTTAAATCTCTGGGTATTGGTGATTTATTGAGTGCTATACAATGTCAACCTCGACTTTTGGGGTGATAGACACATTTTGTTCCTTCAAATAAGATTTCTGAATTTCTTTTAGGCCGTGTCTTACCTTCTCTGTTGGTGTGCATGAACACCATGGATCATAATTTGGGAAGGACAATGTTCATGGAGTTCCTATTCTGAGGTTGCAACGTCTTAGAGCATAGGCCTAGCGAGCCGGTGAGGGCCTAGCACTGCATCAAAATGGAGGGGATGAGAGAGTGTGATGGAGTGAAAAGGGCCAAGATTCATTACCTACATGTGTGAGATTGTCAACAAATTTTAAAAATTAATAAAAAACGGCAGAGGGCATCACCCAGAGAAATTCAGCCGGCTGCCAGCCAGAAATGCCTTTGTCCTTTTAGGAAGCCACTAATATTGTCCTGGGGCCCTACCTTGAGGCTTCACCAAACCCCAATTACTTTCCAAAGCCCCATCCTCCCAAGCCATTGACACACAGCTTTGGGGATTTGGTTTCCAACATGAACTTTTGGGGGTAGGCACGTTTAAACCACACCTACTCACTCGTAAGCAAGTTACATGGAAACTGGCTATTCCTTTAAGAGCTTTTTTGAGGTTTGCCAGGCAGGACCATGGCCATGCTCAGCCTAGAAGCAACTATTCCCCACAGTGGGCCCCCACAGCTGTCAGTCACAGATTCTTCAGCCCCCACAGTGCGTGCTCAGGTGCGTTCAGTCACAGGTTTCCTAACAGCAGGAAAATCAGCAAGTTGGTGAAATAAAAAAAGATTAGTAAACAGTCCTGGGCTTGCCCAAGGTGAGGGCCCTTCCCACCATGACCCTTCCCTGTGCTGGAGCTGCTCAGATCTGTACCTGAGTCCCCACAGGACAGACAGCCACCAGCCATGTGAGATGCTTAGGCTGAACAAACCTGTTCTAGGTTGCAGAAACTGGACTGGGCAGGGTTTTGTGGCTGTGCCTCCAGGAGGCAGCTCTGCTCCTGGAAGGTTTGTTTTGGTCGGATTATAAAAGCTTGCTTTGGAGTTCTGGAGGCTGAGACATGGTTCTTCTCTTGAAAGAAACAGAAGGACATTAACCTGCCCTTCCCAGACAGCCTGTCAGTCACATCACTGGACGATTCCACAGGAAGTAGACTGTTTCAGGCATAGGGGTGAGTGGATGCATTTGTTTCTATTGTGACAGGATTTGTTTTCTTACTAGTAGAGACGCATTCAAGGCTGCCCAGGAGAGCACCCCCTGCCTTCCATCTGGCAGCCATGCGGCCTTTCTGTGGTTCATTGACAAGGGCTGGGCTGCTGGTCACTTCCAAAGCCAGTTCTGAAGGTCACCCCAAGCACTCAAAGGCTTTGAAAGAGCATGTCTGTGGGCTCTCTGCCACAGACCCTTAGGTTGTGGCCATCCTGTCTCCATCACAACCATTCCAAGCCAGAGTTCTGGGATTTGGCCAGAGAGTGTCAACTCCACACAGATTCAGTCGAGTGTCTACTTTATAACCAACACCTTCCATCGCTGGTGAAAGGTTCTTACACTCACGTTTTTGAGGTGTAGCAATAGAAAATGTTTGTCAGGGTTGCCGTGGTTTAACGATTTTAACCCAAGTCCAGCCACAGTCTATTGGCCTTGACACTGACTGGGCTGAGTGTCTTGGTCCTGTTCTTCATACGTGATTGCTGTCTTGTCTTTTGGGGTTGGGGGGATAGTCTGACAAACCATGGGATAGTTTTTACCTTGAAAATCTAAGGGAACCTGAGTCCACAGGCAGCCATGCTGCTGGTGGCTGTGGCCTGTTTGAGATGGGACAGCTGTTATTCTGACAGCATTCTTATGAGACAGAAACAAGTGGTCCCTAGGTAGTTCCACACCTCACAGTGAGCATTGGTCCCCGAATCACACCAGACCGACGCCACCACCCCCCTCAACTTCATTATTTGTGTGTGGGTATGCCTGCTTGTGTGTGTGCAGGCGCATCTGTATTTTCAGACCTGCATGCATGCATGTGCATTTACTTGGGGGCAGGTCAGAGGTCCCCAGATTCTGTTATCCCTTAAGTGCAATCTGCCTTGTTTTTGAGGCACAGGCCCTCATTAGTCTGGAGCTGGCCAAGCAGCAGAGGCTGGCTGTCCAGTGAGTTCCACTGCTCTGTCTCTGCCTCCCTGAGACTGGAATCACAAAGGTGTATCACTATGTTTAGTTTTATTTTGTTTATGACTGTGTGTGTGTGTGTGTGTGTGTGTGTGTGTGTGTGTGTGTGTGTACCTGTGCCTCTGTGCAGCTGTGAAAGCCAGAAGAGGCTGTTCGGTGTCTTGCTCTATCACTCTCTGACTTATCACCTGAGACAAGGTCTCTCACTGAAGTTGGAGGTGGGCTGCTGGCCAGGGAGTCCCACCTGTTCCCCGCCACAGTGCTGGGATCATAGACCCGTGACCCTGTTTTTAAGGTGGATACTGAGATCCTACTCAGGTCCCTCATGTTTACACAGCAAGTGTTTTTAGACCCATTGAGTTCCATGCCTGACTTTTTATTTTCAAATATTTATTTTTACTTAATGTATATGAATGTTGTTTTCATGCATATATGAGTACCACATGTGTCCAGTGCCCTCAGAGGCCAGAAGAGGTCGTCAGATCCCCTGGGACTGGAGTACAAGTGGCTGTGAGCTACCATGTGGGCACTGGGAACTGAACCCAGGTCCTCTGCAAGAGCTGTTAAGTGCTCTTAACCTCTAAGCCATCTCTCCAGGTGCCCTGGCTTTTTCTTCTATTAATGGGTTCTGGAGGATTGAACTCAGGGCTTCATGCTTGCAGGGTTATATCCCCCTCCCCCAGCCCACCTTGAGTCCTTTAGACGATCTGCCAAGCCTTGTCTCTCTCCATCAGCCTCACCTCCTCTTTGGCTCATCAGCTGTGGCCCTGGCAGTGTGGGGACACTGCCTCAGCAGGTCGGATTGGTCGTCACAGGGAAGCACACGCCCATTCCCTCCTTCATGGTGACTCATCCTCATTAAGCCTAATCACTGCAATTAGGGTTCTGTGACACACTGTAAGTGATTTTAATATCCTGAAATATTTTTTAAAGTGACTTTCTACAACAATGGAACTGCCACATTGTCCTGGTGACTAATTTGGGGAACACTGGAACTACTCTACTCACTGGGTTCATTCTTTCTAAACTAACTGAGCTCCCCCCACTTCGATGGCTTCATCACAGAAGTCTTCAGGCTGAGCTGGGCAGGTGTGCATGGTCTCCCAGCCTTCTTCACACCTGAGCCTGCCTGCAGGGAAGAGTGGGCACCCACCTCCTGACCTCTGGGGACTCCTCAAACTTCTCCAGCTCCCGAGGTGTGGGTGCAGGTGAGTGTGGTCTCTATGTCGCCTTGGTTCCTCTGCAGTTCCCAGTTTGGGAGACTCCACAGAGTTTCCCAGCACACCACGCTGTATCTCCCCCAGGGCCCTCCCCTACTGGCAACAGCTGCCTGGAACTATCCCAGGCCTGTCTAAAGAGGACATAGGAAAAACAAGAAGCCATACCTAGAGGAGCAGTCAGCTTCCCAGACTGAGTCACATGGGCTCTAGGGATCTCAGCCCTTTCCAGAAACCTGGTGTAGGGGCTCCAGCCTGGTGAGCACCCACCCAGCCTCTTTGAGCCTTCTTAATTCCGTGCGCACACACATTTGTGGTGAGAAGGTAAGAACATAGTGACCCAGAGGAAAACCACAGTCCCTCCCTCCCAGTGACCTGGTGCACGCCCAGTTTCCAAAGAGAACTAGAGGCACACGTTCCATTAGGAAATTGTCTCCAGAAGCATCCAGACAGCCCTGTCCATCCTCCAAGTCAGCAGATGGCCCCCACAGGGCCACCGCTGGTGAGCACACATGACTTGCCAGAGGTCTTTGGCTCTCCGTGTTTCCTATCCCAAGCAGTTACCAGATGAGCATTTGAGGCTATTTGAATTTGTGCCTTGGTGGGGAGAGCAAATGGAAAGCAGGTTAGGAGGTGCAGGCACAGGATTAAGTGTGCAGCCCCAGGTCACACGGCAATTCAGGAGTAGATCTGGGATTCGAACTCAGGACCAGTTCTAGACTCCCTATATTCCTGCTGAAGTCTTGATTCCCACAACTGCTCTAGTCAATGACAGTGCAGCCAGGAAAACTGAGGCTGGCTGTTCCTGAGAGACAGAGACCTTCGTGGCTTCCCCAGCTGTCCTCACTGGGTCCACGGCACTGACCTACTGCAGCTCTCCTCTCCTCTCGGTGCAGAACCCTCCCAGTCTCTTCAGCACCGTCCAGTGTCCATGCCTGGTACCCTTAACGCACTCCTGCTGTCACTTCCATCTTGGTACACGGTCCTCAGAGCGCCTGAATCGGTGCAAGCCCCCCCCCCACTTGCTTCCCTCTGGGCTTCATTGTTGATTTATATGAAAACAGACTTAACCCATTTCCTGCCCTTCCGGGAGTGCTCACTTCTAGGTGCCTGTGATGGCTTATTGGTTGTTAATTTTACTTACCTGGGAAGAGGGAGCCTCAGTTGCGGAATTTCCTCCATCAGATTGACCTGTGGGCATGTCTGTGGGGCATTTTCTTAATCGCTAAATGATGTGGGAAGCCCAGCCCACTGTGGATGGTGCCATCCCTAGGCAAGTGGGCTTGGGCTTGTAACCAAGGTGACTGAATAAGAACCTGGAGCAAACAGGCAAGAAGTCCTCGTCCATGGCTTCTGCTTCAGTTCCTGCCCTGGCTGCCCTTGATGATGAACTGTGACCTGTCAGCCAAATAAACCCTTTTCCTCTGCAAGTTGCTTTTGGTCAGCGTTTTATCGCAGCAACAGAGAAACAAACTAAACAGCGGAAGTGCCAGCATCTCCCTGGTGTGCCATTGTGCACAGGATATTCCTGCCTGTGGGTCCTTTAGTACTCCACCACACTCCTGTCCCCCGAGGGCTCAGCAGTGCTCAGGTTGTACAGTTGTGTCCTGGAGGCCCTGGCATCCTGCTTCATCTCATGACCTGGGCAGCTCCCCTGGGTACCTTTGTTTCCAGAACCAAATGTTTGTCGTGTACTGCCTCCCTCGTGCTGACTGGGGTCTAGCTAGCCTCCCGAGGCGAAGCCTGCCCACCGATGAGGGCCTAGCCTCCCTTCCAGGACAGCTACCCTCTGGTGATTTGCATGTGTCATCTGTCAGTGGTAAACATTTTACATGCTCATTAGATGATGATACTTTTCTTTGACAGGAGCTTCTGGTATCACTACCATTTTTCTCTGGATGGGCACAGAATCATTTTTCTTCAGATTGTTGGAAATACATTTCAATAAAACATAAATTTTGTGAGCTATGTGTTAGGAATATTCATATCCTCATCAGCATTCAACTTAAGAGACACACACAACACACATACTTCATACACAGAAACACACACAACACACAGTGAATCCACAGAAACACACAACACACATAGTTTATACACAGAAACACATACAACACAGTGTATCCACAGAAACACACAACACACAGTTTATACACAGAAACACACACAACACACATGCCACATATTTAGAAACATACAACACACAGTGTATACACAGAAACACACAACACACATAGTACTTACAGAGAAACATACAACACACAGTGCACACAGAAACAACACACAAATGTACCCTCACATAGCTGTGTACACATCCATACACAGAACACAAACACACAGAAATACACATGGTAAACTCATACATGGACACAAAATACACATGAACTGATACATACGTAGACACACACGCAAGCACACATGTGCACACATGTATATGTAGACCCACATACTCAGATATATACAAGTTCACACATGTGCACATGTACACATACACATAATAAATAGACACAAATATGTACATAAATACACCCATACACATATACACACAAACATACAGAAATACACATATTGGACACAAATACATTTGAACATAAACATACACATGTGCACAACAGGCATACACTATTAGTTGCATGCACATATGTACACACATTCATACTCACAGGCATACACACATGAAAGCACATGTGTGTGAGCACATGCGTGTAATGCATGCACACACATACATCCACATGTGTGCACACATACACTCACATGTATGCACTCTTGCACACATGCAGGCACATATGTTTGTGCATGCATTCATGCACACACATGCATGCACACACAGGCATAAGCACACACGTGTATAGGCACGCAATGAATGTATGTTCACTTGCATGCAGACATATATGTACACTTGTATACACACATTTAATGCATCCACAAGTATCCATCCATGTATTGTAACACACACACATGCACCCAGCACGGCCATGTGTGTGCCTTTGCCATGGGGAACACTGGTTTCTGGTGTCACTCACTGGTGTTTTCTGCTTGACTGCTGCCTTTGGCTTTTCTCAGAAAACTTCCGCTGTTCTACGCCATCTCCTGAGGGGGAAGCTGCTGTAACTGCACCTTTCAGCCCCTGTGCAGCCATGTCGCCGGGACACGGGCAGCCAGATGCCCTGTTGCTGAGAGCTGTCTCTTGGTCTAGTGCAGCTTACATTTAGTCTGTTTCTTGCTCAGGGACATGAGGTCCTATCTGGACTGGGTGCTGGTCCCTCCATAGGATGCTGGGCTCCCACCACTCCATCATCCCTGGACTGGATGCTGGTCTCTCCGTAGGATGCTGGGCTCCCACCACTCCATCATCATCCCTGGACTGGATGCTGGTCCCTCCATAGGATGCTGGGCTCCCACCACTCCATCATCCTGGACTGGATGCTGGTCCCTCCATAGGATGCTGGGCTCCTATCACTCCATCATCCCTGGACTGGATGCTGGTCCCTCCATAGGATGCCGGGCTCCCACTACTCCATCATCCCTGGACTGGATGCTGGTTCCTCCACAGAATGCCGGGCTTCCACCACTCCATCGCCCACTTCAGTTTGTACTTTCCTTCCTCTCTGTTTATAGTTATAACCAGCCCACTCTGATTAACATCATGCCATTTGATAGGAAATATTTTCTTGCTTATCTATTACTTTACTTTTTAAGAAAGCAATCTTGCAAATTAAAGATACTGAAAGCAACCTTGCAAATCAAAGATACTTTGCCCAGGCTTTCCTTGAACTTTCACTGGAATTGTAGTTCCCTGTGGATTAATCTAGGAGGCTTCAGGCTTCGAACAGTGGATTCACTTTCTCCTGGGAATGTGCGGTTTCTCCCAATCTCTTGAGCACCTGTCCCAACAACATGGTCTCAGGCTGGACCATGTACTTTGCTTTGCTGTTTTAATGGTGATGTTTTTGTGGCAGAGTCTTTCTGGTACATCAGAAAGCTACACATCTATAGCGTTTGTGTTTTCTGAACTACACTGTCTCTCCTAATGTGGATTCCTATTTTAAAGTAGACCATGTTCACTTTTGCAGATGGTGATCTACCTCCATTCTGACATGTTCTGTGAACTTTGTCTGCCTGGACCAGAGCTCACTGCACATTTGTCTTGCTTCACCCTCTCAGGACTGACTGACCCATGGTTTATGTGGAGGTCAGAGGTCAGAGTGCATCAGACAGGAGGCTGCTTCGGTCAGGTTTAGGCACAAGAGTGGCAGCAGGTCTCACTGGGTGAGGGTCCCACTGGGTTTCTAGCCCTGACTAGACAGAGCTGGAAATCGATTCACTGGATAGTAATACTCCTCACATGCCTGCTGTTCTGAAGATCTGTTCATAGGTGCTTAGCCTGGTGATTATAGCAAACTGTAACACATCCCCTTGCCCACTGTCCAAGTGCTCTACATCTGCCCAGCTTGCAACTGTGAGAGTTCATGATCGACAGGATAGGGAAAAATCCATCAACCTGATGCCACGTAAATTCAGTGCTTGGGCAGGGGAAAACAAATAATAAAATGTTAAACTGTGGGAAAATGATGTTTAGAGGCAGAGCCTGGATGCCTGCCTTGTTGTTAAGGCAGAGCTGTAACTGAGCTGCTCTGAGCTCACTGGCCATCCAAGCAAACCGGGAATAAATTGAGCAGGTGGCATGCTCTCCCTGTCGGCAGAAGCACCAGATCTGCTTCTCACTCTCTGTTCTTGCTTACTGACGCCCGGGAGAAACAGGATGCTGTGAAGGAAGCAGAGAAGAAGGTCTACTGGGGCCAGCTCCACTGGGTGCCCGGAGGCTGTGCTCCAAAGCATTTGGGGTGCACCCAGCAAGCACTGGTGACAGCGGGGGAGGAAGTCCAGGCCAAGGCTGCCTTTTGTTCCTTTGGTTCCTTTTAACATTCAGTCGCTTTGATAAAATCATGGCGCCTCTTTGAGTCTTGGCCTTTCCAAAGAATAGACCCAGAATCTCTATCTTAGAGGTTGCTTTATTTAATGAATTATTATATTGAAAGTGCTTCTTAAGTTGTCAAGCACTAGAAACAAGAGAGTGATGGCAATTATGTTATTTTTCACACTAAAGTGGGCTATGAGGTAAGGGTTTGGAGTTGGGAGGGGATGAGGGGATGATAGAAGGCAGACTGGAAAGCCCACAGGGTCGGCTAGAGGCTAAGACACTGGATACCATGTGATCAGCGCTGCCTGAGGGGCACCTGTCCCCACTGAACTCCAGAGACAAGGCCCAGGAGAGACAAGAGCAGGAAAGGAGGCTGCCAGGGACCCTGGTGTGAAACTGCCCGGGAATTGGTGTGAAAGTTGTCAGAATCCAGGTGGAATCCTTTCAAACCTAGCCAAAAGGAGATGGACGAAGTCAGGGACCCGGCCCGTGCATGCAGTAAGAGCTGTCCCAGGCACCCCGCACGTGCATGCAGTAAGAGCTGTCCCAGGGACCCTGCAAGTGCATGCAGTAAGAGCTGTCCCAGGACACTCTCCCAGAGCTACAGCCCTGCCCAGAGGCCTTTGGGGACGGTCTACAGAAAATACTTGGGCCAAGCTGTCAGACCTATCACCTTGGGCGGAGTTGTGCGTGATACGGAAGGCTGAAACCCAGGGGTCTTGTGTCGTGGTAACTGGTGTGGGCTTCCTTGCTTTGCCTTTCAAATTTCCCCTTGGACCCTTGTGCTGCGCCTGTGAGCACTCTGCCTGCATGATGCAGTTTGGACTGGATCAGGACCACTGCTCTTTGAGAGCCTTGTGTCACTTGCAGGTCCACACAGGTCCCAGCATTGCTGGGCTTAGAACGTGGCTTTATCCGGTTTCTGAAGTTGCAGGCCTGGTCTTGGTATGGCGTGGTAAGGAGGTGAGGCATCTGCCTCAGGGTGCTGGTCTCTTCGCGGAGTAGATGGAAGAGGCTGGGGATAGAAGGCCACCGGGCTGGGACCTGCACACAGAGTTCCAGCTCTTTCTGTTGTACACGTCTTGCCCAGACAGTGAAGTGAGGAGGCCCAGGCTGGAATCCAGGGTACAAGTTCATCTGTCAGTGGCCCTGGTGACTGGCAGCCCTGACCTGAGCCCGCACACCTCCTTACACAGCACTTATTTCTCTCTTATAGATGGAGCTGCCCTAGGGCCCCTGGATCCCGTTACCGTTTCTCCCCCTGGTCCTTCCTATGCTGGGGAGCCCGAGACAGGAAGGCACCTGACATGTGCAGTGGTTCCCTCAAACCTCCCCTTAGCACATTTAACAGAGATACCTGTTAGAGGATTGTGTGCATGCAGAACTGGCCTCCAGGTTCCATGGATTCCAATGAGCGCTTGGCTGATCTGGACCAGGATCGACTACTTTAAAGCAACGGAAAATAGATGCCGAGATAAGTCATGGTGTGTGAGCCAAAATCAAAACTGTCCTTGCCGTGGGTGGCGGTCTCCTTCCTTTACAGTTCACAGACAGGTCTTGCTCCGCTTCAGGCAGAGAGCCACTCCCTCATGTCGTTACCTGTGCCATTTCGTGAAGAGCTGGACAGGCAGGTGGGATGCCCTGAGCAGGGTCTGCAGGGACCCTTACCCATGGGCTTCCTGGGCTTTGGCTTAGTCTTACTTACTTCCAACTTCTTTCCGTCTGTGCCTCACATAGCCAGAGCCCCCTCCCCCAAGGCCCAGGAGGCTGCTGGGGGCTTCCTGAGGGATCTGCTGATCACACAGAGGATCCATGGCCCAGGGAATTAGAGCCAGAAGAAGCACAGTGGATGCGGAGCTGAGTGGGGACCATCAGTGTGTAGGCCAACCACCTGGACAGTAGGTGCCTCATCTTACAGCCGAGGGCTTAATGAGGGCCCCAGTGTGGTCCCTGTTCTGTCTCCTCAGGTCCTGGCTTTGATGAAGGGCTCTGGACCAATGTGACTCAGCTTGGTGGCTTCTCTTGCCTTGATTCACAATCTCCAGACCTGTGAGAAGTAACTTTCTGGTGTTTGTGACCCACGGATTCTGTGGTATTTTGTTGTAGAATCCTGGATGGACTGGGATATCAATGGAAAGCTGCTGTCCCTGTGCCCAGCATGCTGAGAAAGGGCTGAGTAGACAAATCCAGTGTGGTGCACCCACAGATCCACAGAGGTGCCTATGGGGTCCTGGGGACACCAGGGAGCCACTGACACCAGACAGCACAGCTCTGTAGCTGAGGACCAGATTGCATACTTCCAGGCAGGTCCAGGTCCTTAGACCTCAGGTCACACCCAACCGTCTTCATCTCCCAACCATTTCTCAGTGACAGATGTGGGGATTGGGGACTGAACCAGAAAAATGGGCAGGGGGATCACAGAGATCTCAGGGTGTTCTCACAGGGCTCTCACAGGGCACCTGGACCCTGCTCTGCACTCAGAGCTATGAGGTTGCATTACAGTGTCAGGGAGATACCGGCTCAGCTTGAATGTATCATCCGGTTTTTCTAACCATGGTTGTGATCACTGGTGTCCTGAGCAAGCCTCATTGTGCTTGGCTTCCTGTGGAGGTTGGAGGAGAGAGGTTGCCCTTGTCACTCAGACACCTGGGAAGTTCACTGACGCTAACAAGAAGAGGGCAGGTCCAAGTAGAGTGACTGTCTTCCCGTATCTGCCACAGCGCGCAGTGGCACAGCCCCACAGTGGGAGCACATCACTTCCTCACTTTGACCAACCAGTGGACACTGTGGACAGGGGAACAGGTATAGGAGCCAGAGTGCAGCTTCTGCCAGTCTGGGCTCTGCCAGGACACACTAAGCCTAAGAACCTCCCAGCCAAGGGACCTGCACCTGCGCAACAGGGACACTTTCGTTCTAACTTCCACAGGGAGCCAGCCACAAGGGGACTTGCTCAGGGAGCTAGAAAGTACAGCCAAAGCCTTTGGGGGACTTAATGATGATGTCAGTCTGGTCATCAGATACCCGGGTGCCTGAATCACAAAAGCTGACATGTCTAGGTGTTTAAGTACATGGAGCCTCATTCCAAACGTTCCTGCAGTGAATCCTATGTAATCCTATGTGCAGAGAGGCCCTGTTCATTCTACAGGTGAAAACCTCAAGGCCACGGGTGGTCAAGCCACACACCTGTGGTCACCCTGAGGGACTAGGGGCTAGCCATATTTCTTGACAGGTAGATAGAGAAAGGCCCCTGGAATGAAGACGACACAGCTCCATATCATTTTTGGTCTTTCACAAATGCTGGTGGACTTCATGCAGCCAGGTTCCCTTTGCCACCAACTAGTCCAAACCTGTTCAGGTAAGACTGAGGCCAGATCTGGACACCTCCTCATTTGAAGTCATAAACCTACCCATCTTCTTCCCTTAAGCTGGTCAGAATTAGGAGTTGGGGAAAACCCCAAAACCCTTAAAAAGTCAGACCCTCCCCCAGGACTTGCGTGTGGGGTCTCTGAACCCCTTCTCCACACATGGAGAGCTTTTCTCCCTGGGTAAGTGTATGTGTGAGTCTTCAGCTTTCACTGTTGTCTGTTTTCCTGCTGTGCTCTGCTGTGTCTGAGTTTTCACTGCCCTTTAATTCTTTAATTGGCTGAGAAAATGAACCTAATCGTAACCCCAGACAGTGACCATTCTCAACCCCTAACCGGTAACATCCAGCAGACAGTCTCCCTCCTGGGCCACCTGGCTAAAATTTAATATCAGGAGACGCCCCACGTCCTCTGCACATACACTGTCCCTGCAGACATCAGCCTACCCCTTGCCTGTGGCCCTGGCTCTCCCTTACATTGCTGCCCCCTCCTCTCCTCTGCCATGGTGACCTCCCACATCCCCACCAGTTAAAGGCTCGATTTCTGTGTGTCCTTCCTTCTCTCTCCTCTGGGATTAAACTGTCATTTACTGTGGGCTGATTTGATGGTTTAATTTTCAAGGGCAGTCATTTCTAGGTTCAGTGTCCGGGTTGCCATCACCTCACTGGGCTTCAGTGGCATTAACTGGAACAGAGACCAGTCTGAAAGGACATCCTGGTTCACTCTCTCCCCATCATCTGCCAGGGCCAAGGTCAGCCTGGGATGAAAACTTTAGGAACTTTCGGGGCAACTTGGCATGTGCCTGTCATCCAAGCACTCGAGAAGCTGAGGCAGGAGGATAGAGAGTTGGAAGCCAGCCTGGGCCATGTAATCAGACCCTGTTTCAAAACAAACAAAAAATTGTACCCCCCCAAATACGAAGTGGAGTGTGTCCCACCCATTCTCCAGCATCTGTTAAGTCTGTTAAGCCTACCTAAGGTAGAAAAGCCCCTTCTAAAACCCCCGACTTCTTGGAGTGTTTCTTTTCAAAATTTTTATTATAAATACTTCTTTGTGTATGTAATATGAAAGGGTATGTGTGGATGTTCTTGTGTGTGTGTGCATGTGCACATGTATGCACCTACGTGTGGCACCCAGAGGTTGATCTTGGGTGTGGTTCTTGAAGAGCCGTTAGGCTTGTTTCATGAGACACGATCGATGGCCAACTGGCTTGCTTGCTGATTCAGCTAGACTGGCTGGCCAGTGAGTCCCAGGGGTCCTCCCACCTCTGCCTCCCCAGGGCCAGGGTTGCAAACATACTCCCCCACGCCCGGCTTTTTAACGTGGTGCTGGGGTTCAAACTCAGGTCTTCATGCTTGCAAGGCAAGCCCTTTACTGACTGAGCATGTTTCTTTAGTGGCTCAGCTCCATCAACCACTGGTCACGTATTGATTTCACTGTCATCGTGATGACTCACAGCTTCAGTGGTCTCAGTCTGCCATCTTGGGGTCCACTGAGGAAGAACCTAATGGTGGCGGAGCATGTGGCAGCAGCTGGTCCCCTCAAGCCAGACAGGAGACAGAGGAAGGAGGCTGGGACCAGGTACCTCCAAAGGCTCATCCCTACTGATTGCTTCCTCCAGCAAGGCCCCACCTCCTAAATCTCCTAGAACCACCCAAAAAGCATCACTAGCTGATGACCAAGCACCCAACATGACAGCCTTTGGAGGACACTTTCTGCCAAAAGTCTAACAAAGGCTCTCCTAACTCCCTCATCCACAAGAGTGACTCCCATTTCCACAGGGCTCACACCACAGAGCCACGCCAGCCCTCTCATATTTCAGAACACTCACACTGTGCTGCCCCTCTCCTCAGAGCTGGTTCTTTTCCCTGTGCTTAGCTCCTTTTACCTTATGGGGGACGAAGCGTGTCTGTTTTGTACATCAATTTTTTAAATGTCCTAAGGAACAAATCTTCAGTTGAGATATTGATCTCCTATTTTTCCTGATTCTAATTAATTAGCTTGCATGTTTGGACCTTAATTTACAAGCAATACTCTCTGAGCACTTGGGCATTTTGTTCCACGTGTGATTTCTCATGTGGCCACTATGTAAACCAGGGTGAGTGGTCAGCAGTTCTCCAGGATCCAGGGCAGGTCAGGGGCCACACCAGGCCTCCTGGTGCAGGCCAGCTAGATCTACAGACAGTATCAGCCAAGATGCTTAGAGAACTGGGGAGCTCAACATGGTGCTGGGGTTCAAACTCAGGTCTTCATGCTTGCAAGGCAAGCCCTTTACTGACTGAGCATGTTTCTTTAGTGGCTCAGCTCCATCAACCACTGGTCACTTATTGATTTTACTGTCGTCGTGATGACTCACAGTTTCAGTGGTCTCAGTCCGCCATCTTGGGGTCCACTGAGGAAGAACCTAATGGTGGCAGAGCATGTGGCAGCAGCTGGTCCCCTCGAGCCAGACAGGAAACAGAGGAAGGAGGCTGGGACCAGGTACCTCCAAAGGCTCATCCCTACTGATTGCTTCCTCCAGCAAGGCCCCACCTCCTAAATCTCCTAGAACCACCCAAAAAGCATCACTAGCTGATGACCAAGCACCCAACATGACAGCCTTTGGAGGACACTTTCTGCCAAAAGTCTAACAAAGGCTCTCCTAACTCCCTCATCCACAAGAGTGACTCCCATTTCCACAGGGCTCACACCACAGAGCCACGCCAGCCCTCTCATATTTCAGAACACTCACACTGTGTTGCCCCTCTCCTCAGAGCTGGTTGCTTTTCCCTGTGCTTAGCTCCTTTTACCTTATGGGGGATGGAGCTTGTCTGTTTTGTACATCAATTTTTTAAATGTCCTAAGGAACAAATCTTCAGTTGAGATATTGATCTCCTATTTTTCCTGATTCTAATTAATTAGCTTGCATGTTTGGACCTTAATTTACAAGCAATACTCTCTGAGCACTTGGGCATTTTGTTCCACGTGTGATTTCTCATGTGGCCACTATGTAAACCAGGGTGAGTGGTCAGCAGTTCTCCAGGATCCAGGGCAGGTCAGGGGCCACACCAGGCCTCCTGGTGCAGGCCAGCTAGATCTACAGACAGTATCAGCCAAGATGCTTAGAGAACTGGGGAGCTCACAGCACTGGGGAAGAGAGAAGGTCCCAAGGACTAGACACCAAGTGTGTGTTCTAGAAGGCTCAGGAGGGGTCTGCAGACACACTGGCCCAGCAGGATCACCAAAAGGCATAGACTGTGCAGATGAGGGAAGAGGCACACGGCACAATGAGAGGATGGGGCAGAGGGGGGAGCTGCTAGAACAGAGGTCCAGGGTGGAGGTGGGACCGCATGGTCCCGTTCCTGCGGCCGTCCTCCATTCACATGGCCCCGAGGCCAGAGCAGAGCACTCTCCTCCCACCTTTTTTCCCTCCCTCCGTCCCCGCCTGCCTCTGGCCTGACTACCCTTCTTTCCTCTTCCTCTCTCCACACTTCCTTCTTTCTTCCCCTCCTCACCCCCTCCCTTCATGAAGAATCTAGATTGTGCTCCAGAGGCACGGAGCGGACTGGGCCCCATGTTGAACAGAAGACGGCATGTCTTGTGTTTGCTTTCATTATAGATTCCAGTTTCCCATGGGAGTGTGTGATGTGCAATCCTGCTTTTATTTTTGAGAATGAGTTGGAATCTATGTGGCATAGACTAAGATAAACTTTTGTGATGCTCATAAGTTATTAGAAATGATACCGAGTCTTTTCTCCATGGATACAGTTTCCTAATTGCGTTATGCCAGCAGGTTAAAGCCGTACCCACTCCCTTGGCTGCCCATTAAAGACTGAGCGGGTTTAGAGAATGCAGCAGGAATTTCTCAACACCTAACTTGCTTCTCTCGTGTTCTCTAGCTCTTTCTGGCAGCTTTAGATTTTTATTTTTGTGTTACCTTGGTTGGCCCTTGGAGGCGGTGGGAGGCTGTGTCATAGAGTTGAGACCTTAACCACCTACTGCAACACCTTATCCGTTCAGGTCACTTGCATGGAAATGTGGTGTCAGGAAATAATTGCCAAGTTCGCTCCATATTCGTTCTTGTCCAACATCGTAGTTTTAACATTTCGACATTATTTTGGGTTATCTGTGCATGCAACAACTTTGATACCAAATCCCCAGGTAGGACCTCACTTGAAGGGTGAGGGGCGTGTTCCTCTGTGCACATCAGGCTCCAGTTGGACATTTGGGGTTTCCCTGGCCACCTTTACTTCCGACCAACTGCTTACGAACTTGGGGTCTACTGTTATAATTTGCTTTTCTGTTGCTGTGATAAACACCAGGACCAAAAACAACTTAGAGGAGGAGGGAAGGGCTTATTTGGCTTAGGCTTCCAGTTGTGGTCCATCATTGAGGGAAGTCGAGGCAGGAACTGAAGCAGAGACCATGGAGGAGCGTGGCATGTGGCTCACCACAGGCACTAGCTTAGCCAGCTTCCTAATGCAGCCCAGGGCCACCTGCCTGGGGATGGTATCACTCACAGTGGGCCGGGCCCTTGCACATCAATCATCAATCAAGATAGTCTCTCACAGGCATGGCCACGGGCCAATCTGATCTGTAAAATTCTTCAGCTGAAGTTCCCTCTTCCCAGGTGACCTAGGTTGCATTAGGTGGAAAATAATAACCAACCAAGACACCCGTAGTCTTCATGAGTTCCGGTTTCATAACCACTGTGACAATGGTTACGCTCTACAATCATCATGACCTAGTTGTTCTACAGCCAAAGTGTACAGATCAGAACCAGCTACGGGGAGACACATGAGGGGGCCTAGGAGGATCTCATGCTGCCCCTGGTTCTCCATCTTGCACACCCAGGAGTTTGCCTGTCTAGGATTTCAGGGTTCACTGTGTGGGCAGGAGAACCAGATCTCTGTCAACGTGTCCTTGCTAGAGGTGCGGCACAGGTTAGGTCCACAGCCTTATAGTGCTGATGTCTCTGGAGCCTCCAGTCCCATTCCAGAGTCAGCGCCTTAGCATGAAGGAGTCGCCCCACTGTACAATCTCAGGCGTGCTCTGCCCCCTGCCATGGCCGACTTCCAACCACCTGGGAATCCCAAGGACTGAGAGGTCCCTTCCCTCCCAAGAAAGCTGAGAAGGGATAATTTCCTCTGCATTGTCCTGACCAGAGACTGTGTTGGTCCGACTTGTTCAGGGACATGAAACCTTTACATTTAGTGCTGCTGTGAAGAGTTCAGTCCTCACCCACACTTGTATCATGCATCCCTGGGTAGGGAGGGGTCTGTCTAGTGGGCAGGGGGTGTGAGAGCCCTTGACCATCTCCCTCACTCCACCAGGGAAGGAGCATCCCCGGATCAGATATCCAGACTGTCAAAATTCACCCCGATGCTTCTCTTAGGCCAGACTGCTCATTTTGTTGACTTATTCTAGAAATTTCCATCCTGATCATTTTGGACAGTTGTGGTCTGTGGTGGGGGTGTGATGATGATGGATAGAGAATTCTGACCATGACTGCCCAGTCCTGTATATGTAACCGATTGCACACTTGTGTACACATGTGTGTATACAGGTGCATATATGAACTAGGACAAAGTCAGTGGCTCGCATTCCTGCTGGGTCCTAATTCCCCTCTGGGATGCTATCCTGGTGACTGTATTTAGTCACTTAGTTCTAGGTGCCCATAGAGTCTCTCGTTCCCTCCAGCTCCCTACAGAATGGGCCTCTGCACTCCTATTTTCACACATGTGGATTGTGGTCCGTAGCAGCCTTGCAGCCAGGGTGATGGGTGATGGGAGGTAGGGCTTCACTGCCTGGAGAGTTTCCATGGGTGAGATTTCAGCCTCTGGGAACCAGCCTTCCCTTTGAAACAAACCCACTCACCAGCAATCCTGCAGGCTCTCTGAAGTTTGCAGTCAACAGTCAAAGAGGAGGGACACAAAGAGCTCCTGGGATCTCCAGCTGGCCTTCTGGGTCTGTCCTGCACAGGGAAGCCCTTCTCCCTACCACGTCCCTGAGTCTTAGTGCTCTGAGGACCAGGTGCCTTTCAAGGGAAGCCCATCTTCCCCTCCTCTCAGCACTGCTGAGCCATGCTGGAATTTTCCAAAAGAACATTTCTTAGTTCTGAAGATGAACAAGAAAGAAAAAGCCACATAGCCCGGTAATACACAGCCCAGAAATAGACCTGCTCCCGACAGGCAGGCTCTGCTTCCTGCTTTCCAGGGAGGGCACAGGGTGACCTTGGAGCCTCTGTGTGCTGACCTGACACATCCTCCCACCTGGGGCAGGTAGCCTGGCTCTGCCCAGTTGCCTGGCTTTGCAGCTGGCTCTGAGACCCACTTTAAGGGAAAGGGGCCCAATCCCTCTGTTCGACAGTTGCAGAAGCTTCCTTCCCGAGCCAGCTGTGGACGGCCTGCTGTGGTCAATGTGCCATTCCGAGCTTTGACCTTTCCAATCACGTACAGCTGCCATAAGCAAAGACCTGCCCCAGGTCTCTTCCCAGACTTTTCGGTGAATGTGAAGGATGCTAAGCTGGGTGTCCAGGGCCACTGCATAGGGAGCACAGGACACTGGGGCTCTCTCCTGAGCCTGTGGGTGGATCTGACCCAGAACAGACAGCCGTCATCCTGAGCTGCTTTAGCCTACAGGCATTCTCTGTGAGCCATCCAGCCCGATGTCTGACAAGGAGACAATGAGGGGTCTATTGAAAAGCTGTGACAAGTGAAGGGTCCTCATTGGCGGAGTCAAAGGGAAGTGTGAGTGGGCAGGAAAGGCCACTGGGAGATCAGTGCTGTCCACCCACTTGCTTAGCATGACAGAGGGAACAAGTCCTCCTCCAGCCTCTGCTCAACTGCTGGGAGCTGTGCTCTGTTCACAGCTCAGATAACCTCCAATCAGATCAAGACAGCCAGAGAGCACTGAGTGCTGGCTCTGTTGGGAAAGCTTCAGCCAATCCAGCTCCACCAGAATTCACAGGAACTATGAGCATTTTCTAAAGGATGCCCCTAAAATAACTTGTGTTCGTGCACCCACCTATCCACTCAGACATCACCCAACCCCCTCACCTACCCATCCACCGGTCCACTTATCCATCCATCCATCCATACACACACACACACACACACACACACACGCATACATACATTTATCCTCCTACTCATCCACCTGTTCAGTCACTTATCCATCAATCCATACATACATACACACACACATACATGCATACATTTATCTCCCTACCAATTCCCCTGTCCAGTCACTTATTCATCCACGAATACATACATACACACATACATGCATACATATATACACACATACACATACACACATATGTATAGATACATTTGCCTCCCTATTCATCCATCTGTCCAGTCACTTATCCACCCAGGCATACATACATATATGTATATACACACATACACATATGTGTGTATATATATATATGCACATATATACATTCACCCACCCACCCATCCACCATCCATCCACCCACCTATCTTATTACCCACTCACCCACTCACCTACTCACCGACTTGTTCAGTCACTTACCATCCATCCATCCATCCACGGTTTCATCCACTCTTCCACTTACTCATCTTTCTATTCACCTACCTACCCACCTGTCCACCCATCTATCCATCATCTACCCACCTATCCATTCATCTATCATCCAACCATCCACCCATCCATCCATCATCCATCCATCCATCCATCCATCATCCATCCATCTACCTATCTATCCATCTATCCTTCATCCATCCATCTATCCATCATCCATCCTTCCATCTATCCATCCACCCATCCATCCATCCACCTATCCGTCCATCTATCCATCACCCATCCATCATCCATCTATCCATCATCCACCCATCCTTCCATCCATACACCCATCCATCCACTCACCCATCTATCATCCATCCATCCACCCATCCACCCATCTTCCATCCATCTATCCATCATCCATCCATCCATCTGTCTATCTATCTATCTATCTATGTCTCTATGTATCTATCTACCGTCTATCTATCATCTATATCATCAGTCATCCATTTATGCATCACGTAGGCAGTGGCTGTGGCTGTGCCAGTGGCTGTGGCTGTGGTGGTGGCCACCTCTTGGGAACAGGAGGGGGAGTCGGGGAGAAGGTGTAGAAGAATTGCTGTCAATGTGAGGGGACTTTCAAGAATACCTGGTGGTCTGGCAGGGAGCACAGAGGGATGGTACCAAGAACAAAAAAAGCTTTGTTATAGGAGAATTCGGACCATTTGCCAGTTACGTTGGCAGAAGTTATTTAAAACAACTGAGTACACTGGGCATCTCTTTTCCACATGACCCCGGATGAGCCTTAGCCTCAGAGCCCTGTTCCTTTACTTCCAAATGGCCTCTGATGATCTTGACTAATGACAGCATGGCCCCATAGGCAGCAACTCTCCCCTCCTGGGGTTGGGATGTGGGTGGAAGGGCTGACGGGAGCTAGGAGCTATTTTCAAATGCCAAGGATAGGTCCCCTTTCCTAAGGACGAGGGAGCAGATTTGTTCCTTGTGATTGTCTGAAGGGGGCAGATGTAGCGATGGCAGATGGAGCTTCAGGACAACGGGTTCTGAGTGCGTAAGAAAGAAAGCTGTCACTCTGAGAGCAGTTCACATATGATCAACTGTGCGTGGGGCTATGAGTGTGGGAAGGATGGAGGTCCATGGGGCTAAGCTGGGGAAGGTGAGAATTCATGGAGCTGTGAGTCTTGTGGAGGCTGGGAGCCTATGGGGTTGTGAGAGACCTTGGGGAGATGCTAGGAGCCCGTGAATGTATGGGACACCTTTGGGGGTGGGCTGGAAGTCCATGGGGCTGTGGGTGATCTTGAAGGAGTGCTAGGAGTTCACAGAACTGTGGGTGACCTTGGAGGGTGGGCTGGGAGTCCATGGGGGCTGTGGGAGGCCTTGGCAGAGGGAATTGGCCACAGTACCCGGCTCTCTCCCCAGAGCCTCAGAGCTCTGCGCTCCAAACAAGAGGTTCGTGCTCCTCTGAGACGCCAATGGACTGGGTCATCTTAGGTATCTGCGTGCAATTCCATCCAAGAACATTCTCAGGAACCAAGCATGCAGTTTTTCCAGCCTGTAAGCCCATTCTCTGTAAGATGTAGGTAGAACCCTGCCTGCACCCTCCGAACAGTGGGTAGATGGCCAAGACCCACTTGGGTACCGGGGTTTGACACCTGGCAGGGACCCAGACAGTGGGAAAAGGGCTCTCCGGGAGTCTGTGAGCTGAGTTCTGTCTTCGTCCCCCGAGGTTTTATTTTAAGGAAGCCATTTAGCTACACTGAACCCCCAGCTCATAATCTTGGCATCTTCTTATTTTAGACAAGTTCACTTGGGTTCCGTAGACGGTGGATCTTCAGGGCGTCCGCTGTGCTGGGAAAACTGCAGCTTCTCGATGGGGTTGGAGGTTTTCTGAAGGACTTTTTATTAAAAGCCTGGGTGTAGGGGGCTGTGGGGGCTGGGGATGTGGGGGCGTGGGGTGGAGCTTGTGGTCAGGATCTCATCC
>NW_008342586.1:115354-124277 GCF_000622305.1 Nannospalax galili
AAAGGAGGAGAAGGGAAGGAAGGGAGGGGAGGGGAGGGGAGGGAAGGGGAGGGAAGGAGGTGACAGAGCTGGTCAGAGAACATCTGTAGGCTAATGTCTGGCTTTGAACTTCAGACACTGGGAGGAGGGTCCTATAAGAAAGGCTGGGTGGGGCATCTGTCCTGTCTCCTGGATCCTCAGAAATGAAAAATGGTACCATTTGATCAATCTACAGCTCCAGGACCAGCATCCCAGGTAGCAGTTTGGGGTTAAGTCCTCAGTCTTAGGTAGCTTGTCTTGCTGTGATTTTGCAAGTCACCTGGCTGCAGAGATCAGGAGAGGTGATCCCAGCCCTGGGTCTGCCCTTGCAGCAGTGCTAAGTACCCCAACGGAATGCCACTCTGATGATGTGTGAGCATGGTATTTGTGCACCGCAAGGTCAGAAGACAGCCTGTGTCAAAGTCTGACTGTGGAGGCTGCACTTTCTGCAGAACCCCTAGTTCCCCTGTTTGTGTACTACCAGGGCCTAGGAGTAAATAAGTCTCAGGGGCCTGGAACAGACTGCAGCCTTGGGGCTGAGGACTGGAGTCCTGGGGGCTGTGCCTGCTGGGTCAACTTCCCAAGTTTTTTTTGAGACAGGGTCTCCCTGTCTCCCCAGCTGTCCTGGAACTCACTATGTAGACCAGGCTGGCCTTGAACTCACAGAGATCCTCCTGCCTCTGCCTCCCAAGTGCTGGGATTAAAGGCGTGCGCCACCACACCCCACAACTTCCCAAGTTTTTAAAACAAAAAAACTCCTGCCATATGTTAAAGTTGGGCAGACAGCATTCATCCTTCCATTCACTGTGAGGTTTGACAGCATTGGAGAAAGAACAGGCTGGATTCAAACTACTCAAGGCATGTGGGGTCTCGGGGCTCATGTGTAGGGGTGGCCTGAGCTCTGTGGAGGGCCTGACTGAGGCTGTGTAATTCTCACCGAGGCAATCCAGCAGCTTGCTTGCTGTACGTGGCCTGGGCTCAGAGTCACCCGTGAGTGGTGAGAGCAGAGGACTGTTCCTATGGTGAGGGTGATCAGATATTGAGTTGGGGATTCAGCAAAACTGTCCTAGCGTGATTTTTGCTGAAAACGGAGCTTACAACAGTAGAGACCAGGCGGCTAAAGTTTGTTTAAGGAAAGAGTCTCTATCACTCCACCCCAGATGTTTTGGAGTGCCCTCATCTCCATCTGCAGTAGGAGAGAGGGCCTCCCCTAAGCAGAGGCATCTGTGGGGACCTATCCTTGCCCTAGTTATCATTTTTGAGATCTCTGCACACATTAGCACACTAGTCCCCATTCATGTGAGGATCCCTTCACACCCACCGATGATGGTCCCAAGGGCCTGTGTAAACGGGCTTGTCACATCACCCAAAGGCAGCTACAAAGCATCCCTCCCACTTTGTCATCCACACACCCCTCGTCCAAACCCAGTTGTAACTTCACAGGGGACATTACCTGCTGCCTCCTTATAGATCCCAATGTCTTATAGACTCTTTGTAGTCCCTCATAGTTAACATTTAATGGTTGTAAAAATATTCACAAGGCCATCAACATGCAAAATACACAAGTATAGACAGTGACCTTATACCTTTCATAAAAGTTAAAGTAGATCTCAGATCTGACTCTACCTTGCAGAATCATGAAACTCTTAGCAGGTAGCGCAGAAGGAGATCATCAGTGACCTTGGACTCCAGTGAGAGGTTTTAGAGACAATACCAAAGGCAGGTTCATGAGAGAATGAAGAATCAAGGAGAGAGAGAAGCTAGGCTTCATTAAAATTAAAATTCGCCCTGTGAAAGACACTGCTCGGAGGACAGAAAGAAAAGACATTCATTTAAGAAATACTTGCAAGACACACACTTGATAAAAGTCTCACACCCAGAACCCTCAAAACCGATTAGCAAGGAAACAACTCATTTAAGAAGTGGGCAGGTTTCAAGGGACTTCTTACCAAAGAAGATGTGCAGAAGCAGAGACGCAGATGATACCAGAGGCTTACAAGGAGAGGGACAGCATGCCACCAGGCGGTGACCAGCATGGCTGAATCCCAAACCCTGACCACAGCACGCACTAGAGAGGGTGTGGAGCATGGGCCATGCTTGGTCACTGCTGCTGGGAGTGCAGCCGCTGTGGAGGACCGCTTGGTGGTCTCTAAAAACCGAAATGCACTCTTACCACAAGACTCTGCGATCCTGCCTTTCTCCTTACCAAATGAATATTAGGTCCATGCAACAGCCTGCATGTGGATGTTTAGACCAGCTTTATCCATAATAACCAAATCTTGGAAACAGCCAAGGTGCCCTGTGCTTGTTGAGCAGACAGGTAACCTGTGGTTCATCTAGATGGTGAAACATAATTCACCAATGAAAAGAACAAGTTGGGCCAGGGAGACGGCTCCATCGGGAATGTGCTTGCTATGCAAACACAGGAACTGAGTTTGGATACCTAGCAACCATATAAAAAAGCCAAGTGTCATGGCATGTAATCCCAGCTCCAGGGTGGCAGAGACAGATCCCCGATGTCGCAAGCTAGCCAGCCTTGCTAAATTGGTGGGCTCTGGGTTCAGTGAGAGACCCTGTCTCAAAAAATATGGTGGTGGGTGTTTGAAAAAGACACCCAACTTTCCACATGCATGCACATACACATGTGCATGTACCTGCATGCTCACATACAAATGTGCACATACATACATAAGAAACAAACTATCAAACCAGGAAAACATACAACAGGTTCATAAACTGCTAAGTGACAGAAAACAAACACACACCATGGGAAGTCAGTGGGCTGTGGTTCCAGCTCTGCAGAGGTCAGAGGCAGAAAATCCCCCTGTGAGACAGTCATGGTGGATGTATGCCATGGGGTTGGCTAAATGTATGGCTGGGCAACAGGTCATCAGCTGTCATAAACGTACTTCACCAATGCACGGTGTTAGTAACGGGGACAGTGTGATGGGGGAGGAACTAAGAGGACTCTGTGCTTTCTGTAAACTTGAAACTAAGGATTAGAATCTATCCAACAGTGGTATTCCTAAGAGGATGCACTGACCCTAGTGCCTGTGAAACATACTAGATTTATGACAGACTTTTGCTTGTAAAAGAGACCATAGATTGCTTCTGGACCCCGTTTTGTCTGTCTTCTGTCTTAACAGCCCTGATGTAATTTCCACCAAGGTGGCGGGCATAGGTTTCTGTTCTCTCAAACCCTCTGCTGAACTGGTCTGATTGCCTGAGCCCCAGCTTTACCGTGAAGGAAGGATGTTGGTTGGCCCTGTTGATATCAAATCTGAAAATGCTTTGCAATGGTAGCTGCTGTGCCCACGAGGGACCAAGGTTCCAATATCTTCCCATCTAAAGTTGTTCTCTGGGACCTCTCAAGGGTTGTCCAGGGCTAGCCTCTGTGGCCCGCTCTTGGTTGGGCCTGCTCTACCTCCGCAGGCACAGACACCCACATTTCTTGTCAGCCTCCAGTCCAGAATATACTAATTTCGTTTGCTCAACTCCTGCCTCGGCACTGTGGACAGTCACCGCCGTGGAAAGGAAGGTTGGTGCTCCCTTCCCAGGACCCAGGGCTCTGGGCTCCCGGTTATGCTTCGAAAGTGTCCAGCACCTAGGCAGGCACTCGCACCCTCCCCTGTGATGATGCCCATTCTGGAAATCACGTCTCAGCCACATCTACTAGGTTGATCATGACCTCTCCAGCACATTGGCCTCTGTCAGCTTCATCTTCAATCCTGCTGAGCTCCTTCTGGAAGGAAGCTTGAGGTACGAGACAGTGAAGGGCTAGATAAGGCCAGATTTTGGTATGGTAGTGCCTGGACATGACCTTGGGGGTCCTTCAACCTCCTGAAGGCATGCTCTTCCTCTGTCCAGTGGAGACTCAGCTGCTCCTTCCCCAGCTGGCCAGGGTGATGGTGGAGGGGGATGAGGTCAGAGGTGTGTGGCAGATCCTTGAGCCTGTTGGTCTCTGTTGGTCTCTGGGCTTTGACGACCAGCTGGATCTTGGGTTCAGGATAAGAAACCGGTGGATGGGAACTTAGGATGGCTTCTTAACTTCTCACCAGCCACTTCCTCATTTTGTTGAAGGATGTTATGAACTCATTTTCCCTCCCACCATCTCTCTTTTCTGCCTATCTCTTTTCCCCTGACCTGTGTGGGAGTCCCCTCCTGGATCCTGGATGACTTCTGTTGTTCAGAAAACAGCATTGACCTCCAGCGTAAAATAGTGGCCAGAAAAACCTCCCTTTGGTGTTCCAGACCTGGAGGCCTTAAACGGCTGGCTCCTCAGCCTAGGGAGCCAGCATCCTGTCCTGTTGCTCCTGGCAGTCCCCTGATGCCGTGTGAGAGGCCATATGGACACAAGGGTTATTTTTGAAAAGTAGGACTGTGTTTAATACATTCTCCAAGCTAGCATGTTGCAATGCCAGATGGCCTAAAAATACCCTGGTTGAGACGTGTTCTCAATAAATAGAGGAATTAAATTGCCTGCCACCAATTGCCTCCCTAGTTATTGGTCCCTCAAGTGTTTCTTAAGATGGCACACAAGTCCTTGGGCCCTGAGGATGCTTAGATGGGTGTCTTAGAATTTAAGACAAACAGACAAATGTCTGGGTTCAAGTTCTGGCCTTGGCATCCAGCTGTGAGACCTCTGCAGGTTGTGAAACCCCTCGGCTGCCTCAATCTCTTCTCTTTTGATTATTTGAATTGTAGGTGTGTAGATGATACTATAATATTCTTATTTATGTAGTTATTGAATGTGAGAAATTCTGCATACCCATCTCCTCAAAGTCACCTTTAGTACATGTGTGTGTACATGCCTGCATCTGGCAAGAATGTCTAAAACCCTCTCTCCTTGAAACTATCAATCAAAGACACGATTCATTGCAGCCCCACATTGTATGTTAGCTCTAGACGTGTTCATCCTGTTTGTGTGACTTTGTGTCCGCGCTCACCTGCCCCCACCCACCCTGCACAACAGCTTTCCTCTTTTCTGAGTTTGTTTCTCGGTATTTGGGTTTCTTTTTCTCCAGCGTCTGCACTGAGGCAGTTCACACAGCACTTCGCCCTGTGTCTGACTTCTCTGGACACGATGTTCTCTGGGTGGATCTGTGCTGTCGGGACGGCAGGCTCTGTTGAAGTGCTGGATAACGACGCTCACCTTTTTTTTTCTTTTTCCCACAGCACAGGTGGACAGGGTGAGGTTTGTGTGTGTCTTGGTTCTTGCACGTTGTGCTGTCATGAGCGTGAAATGGGGAACCCTTCGTGAGGGGCCAGTGTCTTTCTGTGGGGGTACTCACAGAGTAAGACTGGGGCCACAAGGTAGTTATCTGCTGCTTCGTAAAGGCCCCTCTCATCAACTCTCCCTGACTGTTGTTCCAGTCTGGCTCCTCCTCTGTAACATGAAGCAGATCCCAAAGGTGTCCAGCCTCTGAAGCATAACTAGTGTATACAGTGGCACCTCAACAGTGTTGTGTTTACCTGTTAATAACGAGCAGCTCTCTGAATGGAGACTGAGCCTGCACAGCTGTGCTAGCTGCTTGGAGGAGGTCAAATCACCTCACCTCCAGAATTGCAGGGGAGGGCGGGGGTGCTGTTACTTATTGTGCCCCTGCTTGGCAGGCAAACTGTACAGACACCAGCCCTCCACCATGATGCCCCTGCATGTTTGCGGGTGGAGCCCTTCTCCCCTTAAAGTTTGGTCCTCAGAAGTTAATATTTGCCTAAGTTTGCATAATTAAGATGCAGAAAAGCTTGGGTGCATATTCTTCCTGATGCCAGGTCTGGTCTGCAGAAGCCCTGCCTGTTGATGGGGAGGTAGTGTCCTGGGGCATCTGGGAGACCACACACTTACCACAGACCCGCTGATACAGGAGATTAAGACACAGCCACACACTGAAAAACCAGTCAACAAAAAGCCAGGAGGTTGGGGGGGAACGGCGGGGAGACAGGAGAGTTCCACACATCAGCTCAGGTAGGACTTGGTGTGCACCTGAGCAGGGGGCATTCAGGCCAGCTCTGTAGTAGTGTGTAGGCAGGGAGCAGTTGGCAGCGAGCACACCTGGGCAGGGCCTCCGAACGGAAGGACAGAGTGAGAGTGTGAAGGTGGCTGTGGGCTCCTGGAATTCCTGGAAGAGGGCTCGTTAGCACTTAGTCGCTGCATTCAAATCAGAAGCAGCCCTGAAGTCCACATCCAACTACTTCTGCCAGTGTCCAGATACTTCTGGAAGCTGGACCTGCTTAAGTTCATGACCTGTTTCTTGTTACTGTCCACCAGGGAGGACTGGTCAGGGCCGAAGCCAGAGATACCTACCGTGGGGACTAGCTGTTCTTTCTCTCTGGGGTCCTGTGATGACAGAAGGGTCTGGACCTCACAGACATGAGGCCAGCCCTGTTTGCAGCCCTGGGCATGAGGCATTGCCATGGCTGATCATATGTCTCTCCTCTTACTTCTTCAAGTCATTTCCTCTGGCCTTAGAATGCTGGTAGACAGTAGGTGCTCAGCAGATGCTCAGGGAGTAAATGCTGTGTGCCCTGTGCTCGTTGCATGTATGTGGATATTTCCTGGAGGCTGTACCCCTAAGACAGGCCGTGCACCTGTCGCAAGGGCTTGGGGTCCAGGGTCGGGCTAGCACTGAGCAGCCTGCCTCTTCCAAGCCCTCCTCCCTTCTCTCTCCTTTGCAGTTCAGCTGCCGCAGGATTTCCTTGTTCTCAGCTCCTTGGGAACAAGTCTTGTAAAACTCCAGTATATGAGCCAAAGCTTCCTTCCCAGCTGCCCCCTCCCAGCCCCCCGTGGCTCAGAAGCTTTGTGTGCTGTGTGCCCAAGGCTATGCACCAGGCCGTCCCTACCATATGTGCCACTTGGGTGGTGGGTGGCTCCACAGAGCACGAACCTGTCTCCTTGGCTCTGGCCTTGGCTTCTCCAGTCTCCAGGGGCCACGTGGCCTCTTTCAGGTGTCAGAGTCTGAATGCCAGCTGTGGCCTGGAGAGTCCGCAGAGCCAGGGATGAGTCAGGACTACTAGCCCTCCTTCATGAAGCCTCTCAGATGGTGGTGAGCCCTCCTAGGCTTGCCCCTCACCTAAGAAGTCATGGGAACCTAAGAATAAAAGGCCATAGAACATGGGATGTCAGGACACCAGGGACTGGAGAGGTTCTGAGAACACCTGGATTGGTGCAGCCTACAGCAGCTAATGCCCCCTTTTCCAGTGCTGGGCTTCTGTTCTTTACCGGTCTCTCTTGTTTCATTGCCGCTTGGGTGAAGGTCTTTGGCTTGGCTCTTCCACCCCTTTCAGCCAGCACTGGAGGACAAAGATAGTGGCATCTTCCCTTCTCGCATGGGAACACCCAAGTCCTTTCAGTCACAGGAGAAGCCTTTCAGAGGAACCTGGAATTTCCCATTCCACATTTGACTTCCCATGCTCTGGCCACAGGAAATGACCTCACAGGACAGGTCTCCATTTCAGCAGGTGACATGTGACACATCAGGAGAGGGTCATTGTGTTCTGTGTGTCTGGTAGGTGGGGGTCCGCTGTTGAATGTGGTCAGGGTCAGGGGCAGTCTGCACAATGTGCTACTATTGAAATCAGAGGTGGCCGCACAGGTCTTCCCGCTGTGTTTGATCCCCATTCCTGAGACCCGCACGGCTGTGTAGAGGATTTGAGACTAAGCCATCTCCCATCCTTTTCTGAGATCACATTCAGATTTTTAGGAAGAAGACTTGGCCTTGAACACAGTTCTGTTTGCCGGCTTGCTATTTTTACCAGGTTCATCCTATTCTTAGTTACTTTTAAAAATAAAATTGTCAACGGCTTTTTCTTCCCCTGTAACATATCCGCCACTACCAAAGATGTTAATGAACTGTGCATTCAACTACAGGAAGGAGGAAGTGAGGTGGGCGGGATCGGCAGCACTCTCCCCAAGCAAACTTCCCCAGAGAGGTCTGTGTGTCTGTGGGAGGCTCTGCTGGAGGAGAGGCCGCCTGAAACTCCTCCGGAAGGCACCGGAACGCTTACGGCTTATTGTCAACCTTGATGGCTTTGGTAGAAGTGTCTCTGAAGGAGAAAAGACCTATTTCTGGGGGGAAAAAAAATCACCTGTTCCTACTTCAACTTTCTGAAAGCAACTCGTGGGTTGTGTGTGGGGGATAAAAGCAACCTGCCCCAGCTCCTCGGTAGGTCTGGCCAAGTCCCAGAAAACCATCGGTGAAGACCCAGCTCTACACCCCAGCAGGTGCTCACCCGCATGGCCTCCCCACAACCTCCATCTTGGCCAATTTTTCATTGCGAGCTAGAGTTAACCTGCAATTAGGAAGACAGCTTCTAGTGACTTCCTTTAATCAGGGAGGTGATTCTTTGACCAAGTGAGTTGTCTTTCTCTGAGTGTCATTTCTATTCCATTTGATAAGAAGGTAAGAGGCTGTGCCCTGCCAGCTCCATCTGTCCACCTGTTTTGTCATCCACTCATCCATCCATCCATCCGTCCTCCCATCCATCCGTCTGTCCATCCATCCATCCATCCATCCATCCTCCCATCCATCCGTCCTCCCATCCATCCATCCATCCTCCCATCCATCCATCCATCCATCCATCCTCCCATCCATCCATCCATCCTCCCATCCATCCTCCCATCCATCCACCCATCCATCCTCCCATCCATCCATCCATCCACCCACCCATCCATCCTCCCATCCATCCATCCATCCACCCACCCATCCATCCTCCCATCCATCCATCCATCCACCCACCCATCCATCCTCCCATCCATCCATCCATCCACCCACCCATCCATCCTCCCATCCATCCATCCATCCACCCACCCATCCATCCTCCCATCCATCCATCCATCCATCCATCCATCCATCCATCATCCATCCATCATCCATCCATCCATTCATCCATCCATCAATCCTCCTAT
>NW_008342586.1:124847-129829 GCF_000622305.1 Nannospalax galili
CCTCCCACCCATCCATCCACCCATCCACCCTCCCATCCATCCATCCATCTATCCATCCATCCATCCTCCCATCCATCCATCCACCCATCCTCCCATCCATCATCCTCCCATCCATCCATCCATCCACCCACCCACCCATCCATTCTCCCACCCATCCATCCACCCATCCACCCACCCATCCATCCATCCATCCATCTATCCATCCATCCATCCTCCCATCCATCCATCCATCCACCCACCCATCCATCCTCCCATCCATCCATCCATCCATCCATCCATCTATCCATCCATCCATCCATCTTCCCATCCACCCATCCATCCATCCTCCCATCCATCCATCCACCCACCCACCCATCCATCCATCCTCCCATCCATCCATCCATCCTCCCATCCATCCATCCATCCTGTGTCCATTCTGGCTGCGTCCCCTAGACTTTGTAACCAGCTCAGCACAAAGTATGTACAGGTAGATCCCTGGGTGCCACTTGAGTGGGAGTGAGGGGAGGAGTCAGCTGGGCATAGGCCCAAAGGTGACTGCAGGCAGCTGACAGAGGCTGTGTGTGGGCAGTCTGGAAGCTGGAAGGGATTGTACCTAAAATCTCTTCTGGGAGTTACAGACAATATCCTCCTCCCTTGTTCCCCACCACAAATGCAGGTATGTTTCACTGAACTAGTCTGGGAAACCAGTGAGTTTATTGGGCTCACTTACAGAGCAGTGGGTACGAGTTTACTTTCAGGAGTGTGGGTGCTCCCTCCTAAGGCCACAGTAGAAAGACTCCATCCAGGCATGGATGGCGACTTCCCCACAACCACACAAAATGTCAAGAGAGACCCCCTATGGCTTCCTCACCTTACATACCCTTATCCGCCTCATCGTGCAACTAGGCCCGGCTGGTCGGTGGAGAGGCATGGATGACTATCCCTGTCCCTCCTTTCTTGCAATAACAGTCAACTAGTTTGGCTGTGATGATCCTAGGCAAGTGGGTGCAACCAAGCTTGGGAAGATGGCATCTGTCCATGGTCAGCCTGTCGAAGACAGTCCTATGTAGTGGGTCTGGCTGCACACAGGGTCTTCCCAACTTGTCTCCTTTATTGTCCAACGCCTGAAGGAGCCCCAGTGCATGTCAGGTACCCCATTTTTGTGAAGAACATGCACTGACCCAGCACAGACACGATCCCAGACTACTTGGGGGCACTCTGCCTTGCAGACAGTAAAAGTGGCCCTCTGGGATCAGTCAGGACTCCAGGTTTGCCCTCCCATGCAGAGTAGTGTCTCACAGGGAGGGGAGCCTAACATCCCATTTAGGGTGTTAGACACGTTTACTAACTTTAGAAGACAACACTGGCCTGGGTGGACAGGGATGGTGGTGGACTGATTCCTGGGCTCTATAACCCAGGGGAAGCACTCAAAGGGTGCACAGGAGCTGGCGAGGTGCTGACCACATCTCTTCCTTCAGCAAGTGGCCTTGAGCAGAACCTGGGGCCAGAGTCCTGGGGCTCACACCACAAACCAGGCACCTGGCTTGGCACAAAACTACCTTCCGTTCATGCTGCTGGGGTCTCAGCATGGGAAGCAAGGGCACCAACATGTTCCCAGTTCTTTTCATGGTTGGGGACTGTAGGATTCCTAATTGTGGCCACCACACTAGCGCAACCAGACATCTTTTCTAATGCCAGCAACCACTCTTCTTCCGAGCAGAGCTGTGTGTTGGGGTCCCAGGTTTCTGTGCTGTGACATTCTGCACTGTGCTGCTGCCTACAGCTGTGTGGTGGCTCTCACTGGCCAGTTTGCCTGCTGCACCTACAGCCTTTTAACTTGCATTCTGAATTGTACTCTGCCAAAATGCATTCTTTGGCAGGTCTGGAAAATGAAAGCTTATGGTCCCTCAGGGCCTTGGCATGGAAGGGACAGAGGTCAGATGTCAGGGTCCCTGTGCTGGGGTGTCTGACACTGGGTCACCTGACTCCGGGTCACTGGCAGGACCTGTGACTGGGTGCAGAGACAGGCTTCTCTCTCAAGATGATATTCTTATGCTTCTGTCCCTCTGAAGGTCCCTGTGATTTTCTACATCCAAACACTGGCAGCTCTGGATACATTCTGAAAGATGAAGATTGCCTGGGCAGTGTGTGTGTGTGTGCGTGTGTGTAAGTCAGAGGACAACCTTGAATGTCATTTTGCAGGTATCATCCAATTATCCCACTTTTTTCAAGACAGGCTCTTTCACTCGCTGGGAAATCACTAAGAATTCTAGGCTGGCTGGCCAGTGAGCCCTAGCAGTCCTGTCCAGTGCTCGGGTTACAAGGGCATGCCACTATCCTGGGCTTATGTTTTCTTTTATGAGTTCTAGGGACTGAACTCAGGTCTTCTTGCTTATAAGGCAAACATTTCAGTCAGCATTTCCCCAGCCCCACCTGTTCAAATTTGAGCAATGTCATCCATGCAGTGGGATTCTCAATTCCCACCCAGAGACACATTGATCTCACACAGCTCCCATGGTACTGGCCCAGGAGTGGGCCCAGAATTCCTGGAGGCAGGTGAGACCACTAAGCCCTAGGCATTCACTGTTCCCTACTTCTAGGCCCCTAGCAGCCTTCTCAAACTGGTTACACTCTGACATGTGTGGTCCTGAGCAAGCCCAAGAACCCCAGAGCACTGCAGGATGGGAGCTCTTGTCTAGCCTGAAAGGATTTACATGCAGGCTTAGAGAAATAGGTAGCTCAGCTGGCTTGCATGCAGCCACCATGGAGAGGTCACATCTAGCCATGCATAACTTCTCAGGATTTCTTTGGCCTTTTGTTTAATGTCTGAGGAAGATGGGGTTGTGGTTGGCCAACAGGTTGCATGCATGGAGACTTTGTGTTGTGCAACACCAGCTTGTTGGAGCAGAGCAGTCTGGATGGAAGATGGGATATGACTGGCCAGCGTCTTGGACTCAGTCCTGTGGAGTGGGTGTCCCTGAGGGACCTCAAGGGAATTAGCACACAGTTCTCCAAGGGCATAGTGAGCTGTGGGGATGCCACAGGAGCGTGCATGTCAGCAGCACTGTGGGGTACTTTGCATGTGAGACCAGCTCTTGCTGGGGAGTACAGGCCTCCCTGTCCCTTGGGGTAGTGGCACTGGAAGAGGAAGTGCCCAAAGGGTTCCCTTCTCTAGTGACTTCCACAGAAGCCTTGAGACCACACTGTTATGAAGACCCAAGAGAAAATGAATTCCGTACATCGGAAAAATAACTCCTATGACCAGGGAAGGATGACCCTGGCTCAAAGGCTCTAAGCAGGCCTTTTCCCTGACTTGTTTAAAGGATTCTATAGTGACTGCTGACCAACACCACCGGTCCCTGGGCTGAAGTCTCTGTGACCTTGACCATGTCAGACCTGTGGGCTGCAGGGCATATTCCAAGCTGGAATCCCTTTCACATTCTCAACTGTCATATTACTGTAAGATGCCTCAGAAAACCTGGAGGCCTCTGTCCTTAGAGGATTGACAGTCAGACAATTTAGCCATAGAACAAGGAGAGTTAGCCCAGCACAAGAGCATGGGAGATCTTCTTGGACATGGGTTTGGACAGAGGCCTGAGAACAGGGAGCCATGGCATGGGTGGACCCTGTGAAGTCCCCAGGAGCTGTATCCCCTGAAGCTCTGACCCTGAGAGCTGCAGTCCCTGGGTACAGACTCTGACTTTGGCTGAGCTGCCTTTGTTGTCAAAGCAGCTGGTCCCTGGAGATCTTCCTGGGAGGGGGTGTGGCTAGAGTTAAGTGGGTGGGGCGCCATCCCTCGGACAATGGGTTAGCCTCTCTGCCAGACTCCCTCCCCCATAGGTTAGACACAGAGCCAACCCAGGCCTGGGACTCCAGGCAACTCATGGGGCTCAGTGGCAGCCAGTGCATTGCCCTGGTACTACCCCAAGACACGTAAGAAAGTGGGGTCACAGTCGAAGCCAGGAGTCGTTTCAAGGAAGGTTTGTGTACATACCATTGCCCTATGCCAAGCTCATCCATTCATCAGGGACCCTGGCTAAGAGCCTGCTAAATCCTATTCTAGGTGCTGTTTTGTGGTGTCTGTTCTAGAATATTCTGGTCCTCAGTCTCTCCTGCTCCAACCCACCTACCACCCACACTCCCTCCACTATCTCCATGGCAACCTCCCTCCAGAGTCAGCTAGGCTATGTCTCATTGAGACAGGAGAGACTTCCCTGAGGCTTGGCCACAGACGCAGGTCAGCCCAGCCTGGGCCCTGCTCTGTTCCTTTTCTTTGGAGGCCTGTCAGGGAAGGGTCACACCCTCTGCTGATGCTAGGAGGGTCTAGGTACATCCAGCATCACAGGCCTGGTGTTCCCATCCAGGCAGAACAGGGAGGCAACCCGAGGGGCAGAGAGTCTGTCTTCCCCTTCTCTTTAAGAAGAGAGGGTGTGCCCAAGTCTTGGCCTAGGTGACAGGCTCAGCTACCTGGACTTGCTGCCTTCTCACCGGGACCTCCACACACATTACCAGGTGGACATGAAGAATCCTGGGGTGGACAGACTTTTGGAAGGAGCTTTGAGGGATAGTCTCCTGTGGTCACTGTCAGCAGAGGCTGCCCTTCAAGCAGTGTGGATGTACAGAGGAAGCCAGAGCTGCCCACCAGGCTCCAGCCCCAGCAGCCTCTCCCCCAGGTCTTGGCCTCAGAGAATGCCAGCTTCCTTCTCTGCAGAGTATGTTGGGGTCCAGATGGTGGGGACACGGGGTGGGGTCTTGGGAATGGGGATGTGGGGGTATGGGGTCCCAGATAATGAGAGCATGGAGATGAAAGCCTGGACAATGGGTGTGGGGGGTGGGGGTGGGTCCTAGATAGTGGGGTGTGAGGTGGGTCCTGGATAGTGGGGTGTGGGATGGGTCCTGGACAGTGGGGCTGTGGGGTGGGTCCTGGATAGTGGGGTGTGGGGGGGGGCCCTGGATAGTGGGGGCTGGGGGGGGCCCTGGATAGTGGGGGTTTAAGGGGGGGC
>NW_008342586.1:130853-145124 GCF_000622305.1 Nannospalax galili
TTCCGTCAGTCCACCCAGGCTCTTCCCAGATGCAGAGGGGATGATGCTGGGTCAGAAACCTTTGTTAGGACAGGGCCTATGATGCTGATGCTCCTGGGGAGGAAAGGGGTCCTGTCTGGGGAAGAGGGACTAAGCCCTCCTGGCCTATCTTCCTCTCTGTTTTCCTCCCGCCCAGGCTGAATGTCAGAGGCCAGAACTAAAGGAGGCTTCTTAATAAAGCCGTCACCTCCCCTGGCTATCCTGACGAATTTGTGCAGGCTAAAATGAAATGTGAGGCCGTAAAGACAGTTCTTAACCAGGCCTGTGCAGCAACATCCTTTCCTCTCTGTCTCCTCTGAGCTGCAGGCTAGTACATTTTATTATCTCGACATCAAAAAATAAGTGAGGCCCAGTTCTATTCGCCTCTTCTTGGGGAGAGAAAAGCCCTGAGCAAAGTGATCCAACAGCACTGCTGGGTGTCTGGGAGTATCAAAGACATCCAGTGACTGGTCCCCTAGTGGGGTCAGGGGAGGAAGGCTGGGCTTGGGGTAAGGTTTTGAGAAGGAGGCAGGAACCAGAGCAGTGTGTGTGTGTGTGTGTGTGTGTGTGTGTGTGTGTGTGTGTGTTGTGTGTGTGGGTGTGGGGGGGGGGGAGAGAGGGAGGGGGAGAGAGAGAGAGAGAGAGAGAGAGAGAGAGAGAGAGAGAGAGAGAGAGAGAGAGACTGTGTCAGTCTGTATTGAAGGATACAAAATGACACTTAGAGAAATGGAGGGCTCCCTGGATTCTGGCCCAGAGACTATAGCACTCAGGAGTCTTACCCTTTGGTCTCCTGATGGGGCCCTGGGTCCTTGTAGCCCACAGAATGGTCTGCAGGTTTAAAAGGCTGAGTCGAGCACACAGGGTGAGACCGAAGGTTTGCCCAGGTCAGTGCAGCAGAACTTCCTCCAACTCTTCCTGGATCCTGGACCTAATGTCCACATGGCATGGTGGCATCATACATGGGAAAAGACCTTTGGGGACTTCTGGATGCTGGCTCTGAACTGACACCAATTCCAGGAGACACAGAACATCACTGAGGCCTCTTCTCACTTGGGGTTTGCTGCGATCAGTGGCATCCTTGGGCCACATGCGTGATGCCCCCCTGTGATAGCACATGCAGGTGGCCCTTTCCAGGCTTTACATCACAAGCCTTGTCAGAGGACACAGGCTGGGGGAAGGAAGGCAGACCCATCCGGATCTTCCAGACTCCATGGGACACTCCCTGAGGACTGCAGATACCCCTGGCTGTTCACAAGAAAGGGGAAACTTGGTCAAAGTCAACTTCACTGGGGAGCAAAGACAGCACCTGGGCTCCAGCCCCAGTTCAGACCGCCTCCCAAAGGAGGCCAGCCCCAGAGAGGACACAGCACTAACACCTCCTCCTACCCAGTAGAGGAAAACCTTCCTTTTCTCTGCTTGTCCAATCCCATTACTAGAGGTGAAGGACAGCCAGGGTTCCTCAGGGACTCCCGAGCCCCTCCATCCCCAGCAGTCATTAAGAGGGCCAAGGGAAGCCTCCATCCCTCCTCCACAGGAAGCCAAGCAGTGGAAGGTGTGGTCCCAGAAGATGGCCCTGGCAGCACCCTTCAGCGACGGCTTAAATAAGTGAATGGGTGACAGATGCAAGACTGGTTACCAAGGGCAACCGTGATATTTTTGGGGACAGCTTGGCAAGGGTGACTTCTAAGGAGGGAACATGCTGTGGGGCTGCACCCAAGCACTGAGGGCAGAATGGGGCGGACTAGCCTTCAGAGTGCGTCCCTGTCATGCCTCACTCCTGCCTCAATCAGAGTCCTCAGAGCAGGCTCAGCAAGGGCTGGTGCTGGCCAGGGAGGCGGGTGGCAGGTGCTGCTCAGAGGGACATGGTTTGCACTCTTGACTTTGGACAAGGCCTAACTGAGCCTTCTGCCTGCTCTGGGAGACACGGTGAGCTCTTTTGTGGCCCAGGGGATGCCCTTTCTCCTGGGGGCCACAGCTGGTAACACAGGGGTTGCTTGCTGGCTTCAAACCTGAGCACTGGGCAGGTGAGGCTGTGGCCTCAGAGGTCTGATGTCTGTGGACATCTTCTAACTACTCATTCCTGCGAGGACCAAGGGCTGGTGTTCAAGGTGGGAGCATCATTCTGCCTGCAGGACTCAGCATGGACGGCATGATACCTGCCCTTGCGGGGTCATGTGTCAAACGGATGCCTGACAAGCCTACAGGGTGTGGGGGCTATCTGAGGGGGACAACAGGGTCCCCAAGGGCTCAGTCTGAGGGAGCATCTGAAGGTGGGGTTCTGACACAAGGGCACTGACTGAGTTGGGCAGGGGTGGGCCCTGGCTGTTGCCACACTCCCTCCTTCCTGAAGCCTCTCAGTCTCTTCATGGTGAGACTCAGTTTTACCTGGGCTTAGCTCACCTTCCTCACTGAAAGTCAGGCCCATGCACTGCAGAATGTTGGACACAGGAAACAGCTCCTACTTCCCAGGGACAGGCCATCTGTGGGGTATGAGACAGCTCTCGGAGATGGGGGACCTGGGCAAGTATGGAGTCAGCCCATGGTGCGGGGGGCGGGTCTCGATGAGCAGCAACCGTGTCAGGGAGGAGGTGCCTGATGTGCTCCTCCTTTCTCCTCTTGAGGATTGTTCTACAACGAGATGACGGGAGGCAGTGTGCTGGGGCACTCAGCTACTTCCGTGGGCTGTCAGGCCTGCTCTCTGTTGGCTCCCTGTATTTTCCCGTCTTCCCCTGCTTCAGGGTTCTTAATCGCTCACCTCTGCCCAGACCTCAGAGCATCCTCTACTTGGCCGTTTTCTAGGTAGTCTGGATGAAGGTGGCATGCTGAAGCTGAGGTTTGGGAGTCAGATGTGGTAGGCGGAGCTTAACGGATGCACCCAGGTGACAGGTGCATCTGCACCTGAGACCCACCTGCACCTTGGGTCAGTGCAGCCAAAGCTGAGCACATGATCATTCCACAATTCCCTTTGCTGACCACCTGCTGAGGGCACCATGGTCAGGTTCTAGGATCCCCGAGCTCCCCTTGGGTCCTCCAACCCCCCCAGCAACTCTGTCACTTTCCGTGTCCTCTTTCTGTAGAAGTGTCTGAGGAAGTCACACTGTGCGCGCCCACTCTTGGTAGTCCTGGGCTTCTTGGTAGACACCCTGAGTGTGCGCTCCACCCTGCCTCTTTCCTCCTTCACCACCTTGGGCCTCACCTGCCTATGCTGAGCCACTTTGCATGTCCCTGGCTCTGTTGCCCTTAGCAGCCCAGAGGGTCAGGAAGAAAAGACCCCTGCAGGTGCAGACATTAGGTGATGGACACTGAGTTTCCGGTCTGGGCACTGGAGGAGAGTGGAACAAAGCTGAGCTGTGGTGGGTGACAGTCTGTCACATGTCACCTGTCACACTGAGCAGACCTACCTGGGTGTCTGGGTGTCTCCAGGATAGCAGAGTGAGGCACAGAGGGGGAGTCACTGGGGCAGGTGATCGAGGGAAGAGTCATTCAAAGGCAGAAGGCTGGGGTGGGATTGGATGGTAGCACATAGACAGGCCCTTCTCTGTGGGAAGGGGTGGGGCCAGGACAACTACAGTCTCATAGCTTCTGTTCTGATGTTTAGAGCTTAAGAAGTCCCAGCCAAGCCATAGCCCTGGGCTGGCTTAGGCTCTCTGGGTATGGAGGGCAGGTCTGGCATGGATGTGAGCTGTCCTTAGATCTTAGAGGGTGGGTGGCCAAGAGAAAGGCCGCCTAGATCACCTGCTTTGGGGCCACACCTGGTCTCCTGCACCCTTCTGAGAAGAGTAACATAAACAGTCTCCAGGCCAGGCTCCCAGGCTGCCTCCCCTCCCCAGACCCATGGCCCTGCTTCCCTCACAACCCCCAAGTTCCTGGGATCACAGTTCAAGCCCTCCTGGCCCAGTGAACTTCTGATGGGTCAGTTAAACTGTCACCAACTACAGAGAAGTGTGTTTGAAGACTATGACGAATACATGTCTCAATGAGGAAGAATGTGTGCTGTCTCAGAGGACTGTGGGAAGTCTTAACCTTAAAGCATATGTTGTGGGGTGTGTGTGTGTGTGTGTGTGTGTGTGTGTGTGTGTGTGATGGAGAGGGATTAGTCTCAAGAGCCAGGACACCTGGCTTAAGTGTGTGTGATGTTGACACCCTCCCATTCACTTGTGACTATGATTATGGTGCACCACCCATTTTGCCGAGGCATCCTTCGTGGGGGACACTGGGCTGTGCACTGCCCACGTGTGATCTCTTCCTGTTACTGGAGCATCTGTAGCTGGGCAGGCTTAAGGGCTTCTACCAAGAGACTGGCGAGGGGAGGCCCTGGTCAGCAGAAGGAGCAGCCCTGTGGTCCCCCTTAGCCATGTGCTATGCTTAGGAGGACCAGAGAGTGATGTGTGGGAGTCAACCAGAACATCCCAACTCTGCTTTCATGGGCCTTAGTTCTCTGTTTTAGCCTTGTCCAGACATGGGATTTCCTCAAGCTTAGGTCTAAGCTGACAGTCCTGATCTCTAGCCAACTAAATCCAGCCTTGAGAGGAGGTACTCCTGGAGGGCAGGCCCCCACCTCTGAGGAGCCCTTATAGCAAAGGGGCTGAAACCAGCCAGTGGATGTTGTGTGCCTGGGCTGCTGAGCTGCTAAGAAGGTGTGGGGACTGGGCAACCATACAGGGACCATTGAGAGGCCAGTGGTCAAGAGAGGCCCACTCCTTGGATGGGCATCCATCTTTCTGATTCACTGTGTGATCCCAGATCATGCAGGGTGGACACACAGTGGTTATTGCCTGGCTAGGACCATGAAGCAGAGCCTGGACGGGTCTCCCACCTCCCTTCTCTCAGATCGGCCCCATCAGGGGATAATTTACCAACACCAAGCCCTGGGCTCTAGCAAGTTCACTTTGTTTGGGATAGCTGCTCAGGGGATCAAAGCTTGCTTTCCAAGCCTGGCGGGTTTTATGGCAACACAGTCCATTAGCACTTGGGAGTCTTCAGACATTAAGCTAATGAGATACTTGACTTTGCTCTGCTAATACATCTTCTGAGGGGAGACTCAGGCCCTGGCATTTGCTGGTGATGGACAGAGCCTGACTCTTCTAGCATCAAGAGTGGCCTGGCTAAGAATTAGTAAAAAGACCTTGGGGAGCAGGAGGCTTTGAATGTTTATTAACACAAGCAAAAGAACTTTGGGCTTCAGTGTCTTTGAACTTTTAGTTCCAAGGAGGTCTCATCTTTAGCATGCAGATTCCTCTTAGCATGTTTGTAATTGTAGAGAGTTTTATTCCCGTGTAGTGTCCTCTTATGCTTGTGAAGTTTTATTAGGGAATTCCCTGTGAGTCTCTGTGTTATCACATTTTGCCATGAAAATATCTTCAAGTTTTCTTTACTTGACCCTCTGCAGAGCCATGGCTGGTGGTACTGGACCCTATGCAGAGCCATGGATGTGTCACACTGAACAGCACATGGGGAGGCTGAAGAGTGGAGTTGCCCAATGCTTCACAGCACATGGCCTGGGCCCTCATGGACCTCCAAGACCTTACGGTGTCTGAGAGCTGTAAGCAGGTGGTTGGGTTGGACCCTCTGACTCATAGTGGCCAGCAAAGCTGTTACTGAGTGTCCATCCTGGCTGGTCTCATGCAAAGACCAAACTGGGCAATGGACTGTCTTCCTGCTTTGTATGATGACTGAAGAGTCAATTTCCTCAGGGCTGGTGGGTAGGGGACCGTGGTCCCTCACTGTGTGTTTGCTGAGGTCCTTCCCACACTGACCTCTCTGCAGGCACTTGGAGTGTGAACAAGCTGGAAAGCAGCACAGGATTCCAAGATGGAAGACTCAGTGTCTTTGAAGCCAAACCTTGCCAGACTCAGGAAGCCATCCTCCAAATTCCCTGTATGGTAGTGATTAAGAACCACTGCTTGCCCACCATACGCTTGTGGGAAGGGATTGCAAGGCAACAGAAAACTACAAAACAGGGCTACAGGGGTGCCACCTGGGTAGTGGCCTCTTATGCTTGTGAAGTTTTATTAGGGAGCATCAATGGGGAATGCACTCCACTGGGTGGGCTCTCTTCTTTGGAAGGGTTTACATTGATCTAATTTGATTGATCCCAATTGGGCCACTTCAGGCCTTCTGCAGGTAAAACCCACACCACTTACCAGAATCCTCTGGGATGTTGCGACATGATGCTGATTCTGGGGCACGTGAACAATGGTGTGGGCAGGATGGTCTCAGTGGTCACTCTTGGCAGGGGAAAGGTTGAGCAGTAGTCCCTAAGCTCGGCGGGAACTAGAGAACTGTGATGCTGGGTTGTTTGCTGCCTTTCTTGATGTGATGTTTCTCTCCATTTCCTGTTTCTCGTTGGCCTGCCTCGTTGGCTGTGTAGACGGACACTATAGATGCACTCTGTCACCACTGCAGAGCACCAACCCCAGAGCTGCAGTTACCATCACTTACTGCTTTTGTAGAGGACCTGGGTTTGAGTCCCAGCACCCACATGGTGGCTAACAACTGTCCTTACCTCCAGTTCCAAGGGATCCGATGTCCTCTTCTGACCTCTGCAGGCACTGCATATCATGGGTGCAATGTAGGCAATACACATACACATAAAAAAATAATAAATAATAATAATAAAAAGAAAACCCCTTCTATTAGGTACTTTTAACAAACACCTAACAGGAAGCAGCTGCAAAGGAAGGTTTGGGTTGGGCTCACGGTTTCAGGGTACAGCAATCATGTGGAAGGAACGTCTTGGGGCTGTGGTGGGCTAGGAGCCGCTCAGGGCTGTGGTGGCAATAGCCTGGGGCTGCCTGTTCTTGGCTTGGCAGACTGGGAAGCAGAGAGAGATGATGTGGGACCGGCTGGCTTTCTCTTTTTGTCTTTTGAATTCAGTCTGGCACGGTAGTTGATGGGATGGTACTACTTGAGTTGAAGGGGAGTCTTTCCTCCTCAGTGAATTCAGTCTGGGAAAGCCCCTGCAGACACATCCATGGTTGTGTCTCACTAATGTCCTTGATGTTTCAACCAAGTTGGAAATTAAAACTAGCCACCATTCCTCAACTTTCAGCTCTAAACGGCCATCATCTATTCTCTTCTGAGCTGCCTCCTGTCCAGGACTTGGGAGGGCTGGCTGAGGATGCCTCTCCTGCAGTGTCCCAGGGAGACGTGGTCAGGAGTCAGCTCAGACTGAATGCTGTGCCTGGCCTGCGGCTGGAAGGTTAGCTTCCCAGCTGGTGCTGCTGTATGGGGGCCTCTAGAGGGCTTCCAGGACCTTGGCCGAGTATCATGGGTAGGCAGGTCTCAGCAACATTGGGATCCAGGATCCAGTTAGAGGGGAGCACTCCGGAGAGTCTCCTGCTTCACAAGCAAAAGAGCAGTAACCCCAAAAGGTGTAGAACCAGTATAACAACAGTGTTCCAAAGGGCGAATGGAAGGGTGGTCCCACCACACACGTGCATATGAGTGATCATGCATGTATGTGTGTTCATGAATTGGTGTGTATAAATGAAGGTCTTTTTGTTTATGGGGTGATTGCAGAAGGCTTTTCAAATAGCATCCTACTGAAGTTAAGACCTGAGCATGAGAAGTCAGCCGAAGGGAGAAAGGATCCGGAAGGAGATGCGTGCAAAGAAAAGCAAGCCGGGGACAGACTTTCTTCCTAGGAAGGGGCTTCAGAAAGAGGTACTAGATTGAAGGAGGGGAATGCTGTCCAGGCTCCTGCTTCTAAGTTGCTTGATGGGGCCCCGCAGAAGCTTCTTGAACTCTAAGCCAGGGACAGAGGAAATTCCGAGGGAGCACCTAGTAAGTGACCAGGAAATAGAGGAGGCTGGTGAGAGTGCTCCTGCACAGGGCAGCCGAGGCTCATGGTGGGAAAGACACAAGGCTGTGCTTGGAGGAAATCCTGTGCTGCCTATAGACGTGTTCCCAGGCCCATGGTGGTCATATGTGTGCTCCTTATGTGGCGGGAGGGCACAGTTAATGCACATGGGCAGAGGGAAGACCAGAGGGCCTGGGGCAGCTGTGTGTGGAGCCTCAAGTTGCCAGAGGGTGAGCTGGAACTGCTGTGGGGATGAGGCCACCTTCGGGCGGGGGGGATCTTTCCACACTAGGGGAAGGTTGCTGCGTTGCAACTCAAACAACTGTCACCGAGGCCGGATTCTGAGCCCAGCAGGTTCTCAGCCTTGATTCAGCGGATATGGGAAAAGCAGAGACTTTCCCTAAAGAAGGGAAGAAAGTCAATGTCTGCCTTTGACCTTGGAGGTCCGGCTCCTTAGCCTGCTCTGCCCCACCTGCACCTATAGTTGAGCTTCTTCATGCAAGCAAAGTCTACCTGTGAGAAGCTGCTGTGGCCAGTGGAGAAGGTATCATCTGCTTCGCAAAGGAAGCGCCTGTTCCTGAAGGAGAGGTTGTCCGCACAGTCGACCTGCTTTGCTGGCCGAGGATTCAAATGCTTAGACCCTGTAGGCTGACCAGGCAGCCCTGTCCTCCCCCATCCACGAAGAGACTTTGTCCTCCAATGCACAGGGTGCAGCTTCTCTTTAAAGAACGCTCCCTGGAGAGGCGTCAATCACCCTCAACCAACACTTGAAACCCTCGGCCCAGTTGTATTTGTATCTAAGAAGAAAACTGTTCTCTGGATCTGTGGCAGATGTGGCCATGGTGTCCCATGAAACGCATCTGTGGTCACTGGGCTGGGTGCAACAAAATTTATTTATTTATTTATTTATTTATTTATTTATTTATTTATTTATTTCTGAAATAAATTGCACAAAGGCCTCTAAATACGACATTCCAAACAGGAAACAAATTATTTCATCTCTGGTAAGACATTTCATCTCTGGTAAGACATGGCATGAGTTCCAGCAAGGAAGAAAGAGACTAGTCACCCAAGAGGAAGTTGTGATCAGCTATATCCTGCTGAGGAGCTGGGGAGGTGCAGGATGTGCCTGGTCTGCCTTAGACACTGGGGCTGGGGAGGCGCTGCCCCAGGTGATGGCCGGATTCGACCATTTGAACACATGCTCCCTACTGAGAGAACGCAGGCAACTGAGGTACTTGACTTCTTTCTTTTTTAATATTTTATTTATTATTCTTTATTTTATGTGTATGAGTGTATTGCCTGCATGTATGTAAGTACACCTGTGTCATGCAGTGCCTGTGGAGGTCAGAAGAAGATGCCTGATCCCCTGGAACTGGAGTTACGGACAGTTGTTAGCCACCATGTGGATGGTTGGAATGGAAGCCTGGTCCTCTGAAAAAGCAGTCAGTGCTCTTAACCCCTGGGCCATTTCTCTAGCCCCAGGTACTTACCTGCTGTCCAAGCACTCAGCCACTCAGTCTTTGACATGTGCAGAGCAGGACATTCGTAAACTAAAGATGGCTGCTGGGTCTTGCCAGGTAGTGACAAAAGCCCAGACATACACTAGAGGGTTTCACATGCAGACAGATTCTCCTCCTGCCCTGGTAGACACAAGTCTTTGATCTTGTCAGCAGGACTGTTCTCCCTCTGGGGACCCATCCCCAGTGGAGCTCCATCCTGCATCTCCCCATGCCTGGTGACTGCAGGCATCCTTACCCCTTCTCTGCCTCCATCTTCATGTCCCTGGGTCTCCTTTTCTGTCCCGTGTGTGTGTCTACGGAAGACACATGCCACTGGACTTGAGACCACCTAGACAATTCAGGATGCTCTCATTTCGATGTACGTTTCTTGTTTTTATTTTTCACAGGTGAAGATTGTATGTTGACCTTATTCTTGTCCTGCCTGTCCCCCTTACCCTCCCTCTTTCTTTCCCTAGACGATGTGACTTTTTTCATGTCTTATATACATACATGTCATGCATCTACATAAAACCTTGGAACCACGAATGAGAGAAAACACATAATATTTGTCTTTCTGAGACTGACTTAATATGATTACCTCCAGTGGCATGCATTTTCTTGCAAATGACATAATTTTATTATTTTATGGATAAAAATACCATTGTGCGTATACCCCACGTTTCCCTTATCCACTCACTCGTCTGTTGATAGACACCTGGGTTGGTCCATAACTTAGGTGTTGTGGAAGGCACTGCAGTAAACACTGGTAGGCAAGTATCTCTGTGACATGTTGACTCACAGTCCTTTAGGTAAATACCCAGGCATGGCATAACTGGGCCACATGATGGATTTATTCCTAGATGGTTTTTGGAAAAACTCCATACCTGTTTCCACAGAGGTTGGACTGGTTCACCAGCTCATTATGATAGATCCTTAGCCTATTTGAAGCTGCAAAGACTTTTTCTACTCTGTTACAGAGATGAAGTCAGAAACTCATCTTTTGGGGGACGGGGCACCATTCAAGTCACTGCAGATAGGAACAGCTAGGAGCTGTGCCCTAGAAAGCAGGTCCGGGTACCAGACCCCGCCCTTCCTCTGCCACTTGCTAGGAAGAGCTTTCAAATGTGTGGTCAGGCAGAACAGATGTGTTGAGAGTCAGATCTGTCACCTGCTTTGGGGCAATTTGCTTGATCAACTCAAGTGTGGGTGATCTCACACAGGCAAAGGAGGTCCCTTGATCACCCCAGAGTCCCATTACAGAGCCAGCTCCAGCATCTCAGTGCTGGGCCAATGCTGAATACACCCATGATTGTCTCCCAAGCACAGCCATGTGTGGTCCTGACCCCAGCTACCTGAATGCGGTAGCTCTTTCTTAGGTGAGGAAACTGACCCGAGAGTGTGAGGCCATTTGCTAAAGGTCAAGAGCCAAGATGGGATTGCTGTCTCGGTTCAGTTCCTTCCATCTGATGCTCAGATTCTAATCCAATTCCCTGGGTATGGGTCACGATGACCTGGTATACCCTAAGGAAGAGTATACTATGAAAAGACACAGCACAATCTAAGAGTGGCAATTATTCACAGAATGAAGGTTAAAAATTTTAGGAAAATTTCCACTTTTCAAGGAGAATTTCTCACTTTGCTTGTTACTTAGAATAAACAGCCCCGAAAAGGCATCTATCTGTTTTATGCAGTGGGGAACTGAGCCGTGGATGAATTATGAAAGTTGTTTACTCTGCATTTCAGGAGCTTGTCAGAACCTGTCCACACTCCAGGGGGATGAGGTGCCCAGCTGCACCCTCTAACCTCCCCAGAGTCTTCTGCTGGCCCACCTACTCTCAGAGGCACAGACCGCTGGGCCTTGTCCCTGTGGTGCTCCCAGCTCTCAGCCTGGCAAACAAAAGGTGTGCAATAATTTTATGCTACAGCTTGAAAGTAAAGTCAGAGGACAACCTGAGGGGGTCAAGTGCCAGTGAGCGCAGACTTAGCCAGAGAGGTGAGTGCGTGTTCAGGGAGACTGGGGATCTGCAGGTCCTGGAGGCCACAGGGCTGCACCTGGGCTTTCCACCATGGAGATCTCAGGAGAGGCAGTGATGACAGGAACCACAGTTATAGACACAAAAGATGCATTTGGGGTCAGTATCAAGAGCCCCCTGAGAGGCCACTGGACTGCCCATTTCTACGGCCTCTTTATTCCTGCTCAGGACTCCGAGTAAAGCGATGGGCCTGGAATTTCAGTGCTCAGCAGTCAGTTTTGCCAGTCAATTACTACAGTGACAAAGTACATACTTAATGCAATAAAATATATCGGTATTACTTACATACATCAACAAATTTAGAGTCAGCAGCTTTAAAAACCACCGTAACATGGCAAATATCCAGAGGCCTAGAAGCAGAAATTAAATTTTAAAAATCACCCCATTTGATGGAAAAGAGGATTGTTTTCATGTGAAGCTTCAGATGACCCTGTGATTAGGACGATCTTAAGTTTATTTTCGTGGCTGAAGGTTCTGCACTGGAATGAAGACATAGGCATCGGAATCCTGTAAAAGCCACAAAGCCAGGCCAAGTTCCTGTCAGACTCCACTAGTTACAGCTGGTGCCAGCTGTCGCAGTTAGAACACCAAGTCCATACAAACGGGAGTCACCTGGGAAGAGGGAATCTCAACTGACGACTTTCCTCTGTTAGACTGGCCTGTGGGCATTTTCTTGATTATTATATGATAGAGGAGGGTCCAGCCCACTGTGGGCAGTGTCATCCCTGGGCAGGTGGGCCTGGCTGAATAAGAAAAGCAGTTGAGTTAGCCAGGGAAGCGAGCCAGTGAGCAGCGTTCCACTAGACCTAGAAGGAAATACTTTCAAGGGGAGAGCATACTGAGGACTGTTAACACTCTCCTCCTGATTTTTGAGCAAAAGGCCCTGAATTTGATTTTTTTAACTGTCCTGGCAAAATGAATAGGGCCTGATGATGAGGTGACCTTAGAAGAAAAAGTCCTGGAAACTCAGAATAGAAACAGAGAAACAGAATTTTAAAAAACAGAAATACTGTAAGATAGCTCCTAAGGGGAAGGGAGACTGGAGATGGCTCAGCAGTTAAGAGTGCTCACTGCGTTGTGGAAACCCGAGTTTGGTTTCTAGCACCCACAGCTATCTGTAACTCCAGCTTCAGGTGATCTGGCACCCTCTTCTGGCCTCTGAGAGCACTAAACTTGCTCATGCACATACCACCACCCAGATACACACATATACACACAATAAAAAATAAATAAATATTTCTGAACAGCCAAGGCTTGGACCCACATTCTGGACACTTCACTCATGAGCCTTGGGAACCCAGGCACCAGAGTGTCTACTGGCTTCTGCTTCAGGATGCTAACTTCATCCTTTGAAACCAAGACAGGAGAGTCAGCTCCAAGCTACATCTGTCCATGCCCTAGCCAACCCCTGGTCCCTGGGGTGAGCAGGCGTGGAACCCATGAAAGCTGTTTCCATGTGCAAGGGGGTCTCAAACACCTGTGGGAAGACAGAAGACATGGCACAGAGAAGGTCCATCTGAGGGCGACTTCAGCATCTACCCATGTGCGACCCGTGGATAAATTCTGTCTGTTTCTAGTCCTTATGTAAATCCAGGGTGGATTTCAAGGGGCAAAATCTGCTGAGTGCATCAAAGACCCATTTTTAATTCAGAATGGGTTGTTGAAATAAAACTTACTTTTTTTGAGAGACAAATCTACAAGGAGATTTTGGAAACCAACCAGTTTAATAAACACAGGCTCTAAGTAAATAGCATAAAGAATTCATGAAAATCTCTTTCTGTATTTATGGACATCTTACTGTGTGGGGTCTAGGAGGAGAAGCATTCACTATTCTGCATTCTTTCCAGGACCTGTAGACTAAGTGTTTCCCTGTGTGGCCCAGCTGTGAAGACCCACTGTGAGAAGCCATCCTTGTTTAATGTGGAATGCAGCCTGCACACCATGCTGATGCCAGGATGAACCTCTGGGAAGCAGGAGCGAGGGGGAGCACAGGGGCTCAGGCTGGAGCTGCCCACTTCTTGTAGGCAGGAACACATTCTTAGAGCCCCACATGGGTGGGACCCTGTGTAGGCACTGCAGTTCATTTCTAGTATCTGTCTTAGTCTCTAGGCTCCTCCTGGATCTGTTTAAAGTCTAGGTAAAAGGGTCCAGGAGGCAGAGGAACAAGATGGTGTCTGTAGACTGTTGAGCCTTCTCCCCTCTGCGATGACCCCAAAGGGCCAAATATAAGTGTGCATGGACCCAACTCTGTCACCCTGTCCTAGTGCCTTCCTCTGTGGTCATTAGTCACCTGGGCTCTCTGCCCAGTTTTGCTTGGGAGACTGAATGAGGACACATGGGAGCTAGGCACTGGGGGACAGGTGGGGATTTCCCACATGAAAAAAGGTTGGGGAAGGGAACTTGTGACAGTTAGAATGGAGGTCCCAAGCCCAGGGGTTTCTCAGGGCAGTGGGTATGGGAACCAGGAAGTCACTGTTCTTTTCTGTGGTGGCACGCACAGAAGGGAATTACCATTTCCACCTTCAGCGGGCAGTCCAGGACGCTAAGTCCACCCACACTGAGTCACCCATCACTGCCCACCTGCCGAGATTGCTGTTTGTTATGGAGCCCTGCACCCTGGATACCAGCTCCCTTCTCCAACAGTTGGGAGCAACCAGGCTGGGTGGTTCAGTCGGAGGGGCCAGTGATGAGGTGGAAGTGAGGGTCTCTGGCCTTGTAGCATGAATGGCCAGCACTATGCATACTGTGTTGGAACTGCTGGGAGATCCAAAAGACAGACTTGCACTCTTCCAAGCTCAGGACAAGCCCAGGACAGACCACAACTCCTCGAAGCCCAGGAAAGGCACACACAAAACAAGTCTGTGCTTGCCTTTCTCATGGAGAAGTGAGCTTTCCTGTGTCACCGTCTAAGATAGTG
>NW_008342587.1:0-3539 GCF_000622305.1 Nannospalax galili
ACCTGGCCTTTCCTTTCCTACCTGGAACAAAGGTTCCATCCCACTTGTGTGCCTCTTCATTGAATTATGTGTACAGAATTGTCTAACAAAACTGAACACTATAGATCCCCTCTGCAATGAAGGCAATTTGGGGGATTGGGAGGGGATTACAATTTAGAATAGTCATGCTTGGAGACCCTGTATACAAATCAAGGTGGAGTAAAGCAAAAGACAATGGAGCAAACAGCATGTGGTCTAGGCCACATTGTTCTCTTGAGAATATGTATATTCTCATGTTTCCCAGGCTAGCCTTGAACTCCTGTTCCTTCTGTCTCCATTCCCTGAGTGCTGCAATTACTGATATATAACACCATGACCAGCTTCTAAGCCACATCTCTGTCGGGTCATATTCTTTGGGATTCCCAACCTCTGGCTACCCATATGCACATGAAGCCTGGCAATAGATGTGCAAAGTTCTTCTCCTTGCCTAAAGGACTGACTGTACCTAAGAACTGGATTTTAGCTGTGCAATTGTGATCTTTGTGTTTGTTTTGTTAAGAGAGAACGTCAGCCCAATCTTTGTTTCCTCTTTGTAGCAATAAAAGAATTTTGTATTATCCTCTATATTTTCATTGGTATGTTTATTAAAAATACTGACTCCAATAGCCTTGTACTTAAATGTCACTATGGTTGTGTCTGACTCCATAGAACCTAATGTTCTCCAGATTTCCTTTTGAACAGAATTAAAAATGAACTGAGGTGACTCAGAGAACAGAAGCTTTCATACATAATCCCTTTATCATCAACACTTGTTAGAAAGAAAGTTTGAGGGGAAGGAAAGCTGGTTCATCAGTTAAGAGCACTGATCCTCTTGTAGAGGACCTGGGTTCAGTTCCCAGCACCCATATGGTATCTAACAACTGTCCCTAACTCCATTTCCAGGGGATCCAACACCTTCTTCTGTCCTCCATGGGCACCAAAGTGTGTGGGTGCACATACATGCATGCAGGCAATATACTCATACACATTATAAGTTCCAATTCCATGAGCACTCTCAGAGGTGGTGCATGTAATGCACACACAAAGTAAGTGCATATTGTGATCACAAGCATCTTCTTCTAGTCCAGTCAGCTTTATGTTTTAGCCATGAATGTCACTGTCCTCATTACAACTTGTTCTTAGCAAGTACAGAATAGTCTGAGTCCATTCAGTTAGGGTTGTATGGCTTTCTGGTTCTCTTCCTCCTGAGGAGACACTGACCAGGCTCTCCAGGCTGTGCTCTCACTTGGGACCCCCAATCTTCATGTGCTGCCCAGTTTCTCTGAGATATTGACTGACTCTGTGGGGGAAAGGATGCACCTCAGTTGTCAGAATGCTGGTCTACCATGCATGAAGTCCTGGCTTAGATGTCAGACCCAGGGAAACTGGGCACAGGAGTGCATATACATAATCCCACCACACTGGAGGCCGAGACCAAACACCAGAAACTCAAGGTTATCCTGGCTGTGTACCTATTCCACCTGAAAGTCTGAATCAAACATAACCGTACGAATCATAAACAACAACAAAACATTGTTCCTTATAAGCAAAATGGCTTATTGAGATAAGCCACAAAAGCCTTTAAAATTTGCAGTTTTTATTGTTTGTCTGTTTGTCTGTTTGTTTGAGGCGGGTCACACTGTAGACCAAGCTGTCCTGATACTAGATGCAGATCCTTTGCATCAGGTTTCTGAGTGCTGGGATGAAAGACATGAGTCACCATATCAAGTTTGTTTTGAAATTTTGACAGTGTTAAAGCAGTCTTAGCACAGTACTCTCACCTACTGTGGAGAGCGAGGGAGGAGGATCTCAAGTTCAAGGCCAATCTGCAGAATGTAGTGAGACACACCAAAATTAAAAGTAGAAGCAAGAGCTGAGGTATGAGGATACAGCTCAGAGGCAGAGTCCTTACATAGCTCATGAGGGGCCTTGGGTTCCATTCCAGGTACCAGGTTAAGAAAAGGCAAAACTAAAAGAAAGCTTGAGCCATGTTCCAGTGGACACACACAATTAGCATGTATGGAATACTGGGTTCTATCTCTAGTATTAGAATGAAAAAGAACATTTTTTATGAGGACGGGTTAGAAATGTGCATTGCTTAGTACATTGGTTTTTGTGCACATGTGTAGAACTAGGTTCTATCCCCAGTACCAAAACTTAAATAAAAAATGTAAACACCTCCATGGTGCTGGGACACAGTCCTTATCCATGATGCTGGCTCTCCACACCTCAGGGGGCGATAGCTCCCTGCTTCATGGCTTCCAGTCTGGCATGTCCTTTCCCCAGGTCTGGAGGCCTAAGGACTCTCTGCTTTGGGGCTCTGGTCTGACCTACATTGTTGGGGACCCCTGTTGTGTAAAGTAGAAGTTTCTCCATGTCCGGATAGCCCACAGCCTCTGCTTCATATGCAGAGAATCCTTTTTCAGCAGGGTGTCTTCCCGGCATCTTCCTGACTCATTCTTGAAGCAGCCATCACATAAACATGGCCTCCGGTATTGAAACTGCCAGGTTTTTCCTATGTGATTGTTCAGCCTGGCAGGAGCCCACTTCCACATGTAAATAAGGCATCCCCCAAAGTACCTATCTGCTAAGACTTTTACCACCACCCCCACAGTATAAAGTATCCTGGTTTCCCCTCAATAACCAGGGAACTAGATCACTAAGACTTGGAGCCGAGCTGAGTCACTGAATAAAGGAGCTGTGCCACTGACTGAGCTGAGTCCTGTGTCTTACTCCCTATGATCCAGTCTCTCCAGAGAGAGCTATCTCCTCATAAGCCACGACTCACGGAACCCTAGCTTTCACCGTTTCTCACACCTCCCCTCTAGACCTGATGGCCAGCAGGTCCCGAACTTAGAGAGAGAGTGCACGGTGGAAATTGAAATGGAACCCGACCAGGCCAGCCCCAGTAGCAGAAGCCTCAGCGACGCGGAGAAGCAGAGACCCGCCAAGAGTGCGGAGAGCCAAGGACCCAAACAGCAGACGTGGCCCATGGGACCGCCGCACTCCTGCGGCATGTGGGAGACCGGCGCCTCGCCAAGCAGCTGGTGCCCTGAGGTCCCCGCACCCCCATAGTATAGACTAAAACCTTGTCTCCAAAAACATGGATACATAAACTGGATTTGGAGGCTCATTCCTGTAATCCCAACACTTGGGAGTCTGAAGCAGAGGAAATCCCTTTATTTCAGGCCTAGTTTAGGCCACATAGTGAGTTCTAGGCAAACACAAGCTGCACAAAGTTCCTGTATGATAAAAAAAATTCAAGAAATGAAAGGAAGAAAGAGGTAGAGCATGAGAGAAGAGAGAAAGAAAGGAAAAAGAAAGATCATAGTGTTTATGGAGTAATCCAGGAAGGGGGACCATGACCTTCATCCTAGTCCCAGATCATTCCCTTTCCTGCCTAGGGATACAATTCAGACAACCAGGACACACCCACAATCCCACGATTGATGAAAAGGGTAGACACTCAGTCATCTAATCAGAAGGCAGTGTGTGCTGGAAGAGGGGTCTACAAAGGGGAG
>NW_008342587.1:4514-5453 GCF_000622305.1 Nannospalax galili
CACACTATGGAGACCAGGCTGGCCTTGATCTCACAGAGATCTGGCTGCCTCTGCTACCTGAGTGCTGGGATTAAATGTGGGTGTCACCATACCAGTCATTTTCCTGATTTTTATTTTTTTATGTGCATAAGTGTATTGTGTTGCCTGCATGTGTGTTAAGTGTACCCATGTTCTGCAACTCCCACAAAAGTCAGAAGAGTGTTTTGGATCCCCTAGAACTGGAATTATGGACGGTTATTAGCCACCATGTAGGTGTTAGGAATCTAACCAGGTCCTCTGCAACAGCAGCCAGTGCTCTTAACAACTGAACCATCTCACCAGGATATTTCCTAAAAAAAAAACTTTTGGTCTTTTTGAGACAGGGTCTCCCTGTAGCCCCAGCTGTCCTGGAACTCACCATGTAGACCAGGCTGGCCTTAAACTCACAGAGATCCTTTTCTGTCTCCCATGCCACCATGCCCAGCTGCTATTTGGTTTGATATAGATTTTTTTGACACAAGTTCTCCAGTAGCCCCAGTGGTGTCTGAACTCAATCACTCCACACTGGGATTAGTGACCTGAGCTACTTCTCTAAAGGAATTTGTCTTCAGGTTTTAATCAGCTCATTTTCCATTTAGTGATATTACATGGAAATACTGCGTAAACTAAAATTTTCCTTTTCAGTAGAGCTTAAAAACAGTGCTAAGAACACGTTGTGGTAATACACCCCACTAATCTTAGCTGTTCTGGTAACTGAGACAGTTGGACTGCAAGTTTTGTCAGCTTGGGCAACTTGGTAAGACCCTGTAAGGAAAGTAAAAAGAAACAAGGCAGGTGATGGCTGAGGCAGGCAGAGCCACAGTGCCTATAGGGCCAGGCTGTATTCAAACCACCAGTACCAAAAGAAAACAACAAAAAAAGAACCTTAGGAGTATATATTTTTTGTAAGTTTTTTCTGTT
>NW_008342588.1:0-370 GCF_000622305.1 Nannospalax galili
GCAGGTGACACGATCATGTGCACGTCAGAGAGGGCAGGTGAGACGAACGTCAGCACGTCAGACGGGCAGGTGAACGAAAATCTGCACATCAGAAGGGGCAGGTGACACGACCATCTTTATGGCAGAGAGGGCAATTGTCACGAACATGTGCACGTCAAAGAGGAACTGTGAGAGGACCATGTGCACGACTAAGAGGGCCGGTGAAACAGCCATGTGCACATCAGAGAGGGCAGGTGACACGACTATGTGCATATCAGAGAGGGCAGGTTAAACTACCATGTGCACGTCAGAGGGGACATTTGACACGACCATCTGCAATTCAGAGTGGGCAGGTGACACGACCGTCTGCATGTCAGAGGGGCAGGTGCAT
>NW_008342589.1:0-316 GCF_000622305.1 Nannospalax galili
GTTCCTTTTCATTATCCTGGTTCCTGTAGTTATGTTTGGATACATACTCACAAGAATTTGGTGCTAGAATCCACATAAGAGGGAGAACATACATCGTTTGTTTTTCTGAATCTGTGTTACTTCACTTAGTGTAACCATTTCTAGTTCCATCCATTTACCTGCAAATTTCATGATTTCATCATTCTTTACTGCTGAGTAAAACTACATCATAAATGAACCACATTTTCATTATCCACTCATCAGTTGAGGAACACTTAGGCTGCTTTGACCAAAGACATTAAAGACCTCTACAATGAAAATTTTAAATCGTTAAAGA
>NW_008342590.1:0-523 GCF_000622305.1 Nannospalax galili
CCAATGAGCCAGTACTACCGCTGCATGTGCCATTGTATTGCTCCAGTATGCTATCACAGTGTTAAAATATGACTTAAAAATGTTCCGTTGTGACATCACAATGCTCCAATGTACCAACACTGTGGCCACATCTGCCATTATATTTCTCCAATGTCCCTTCACAATGTTACAAGAGGTCTTCACAATGTTGCACTGTGCCATCACAATGCTCATTTTGGCATCTCAATGTGTCATTGTGTCATGACAATGATCCCTTGTGTTGTCATCATGCTCAATATCCATAATTGGTTCTCAATTTCCCCTTTTGTACCCCCAATGTGACATCTCAATGCTCTGATATGACCTCACAATGCTCCAGTGTGTCACCACGATTCTCAATGTTGCATCACAATGCAGAAGGTCAACTCACAAGCCCTTTAATGTTTCATCACAATGTTAAGGGTGCAAATATAATGTCCCAATGTGTGATCAAAATATTCCAATTTGGTATTCCAATGTTTCATGTGCCATATCAATGCACCAA
>NW_008342591.1:0-522 GCF_000622305.1 Nannospalax galili
AGCACTTGGGAGGCAGAGGCAGGCAGATCTCTTTAAGTTCAAGGCCAGCCTACTCTACATAGTAAGTTCCAGGCCAGTTGGGGCTGCAGGGAGATCCTGTCTCAAAAACACCAAGAAAAAAAAAAGAAGAAGAAGAATGAAATGGAAAACTCAAGAAAGTGGATTCAGGTGCTCTAGGCTCCAGCGCTCCGAACCGCAGGCACACTGGCCCACAGGTTAGCCTTGCTTGTTGTTGTTGTGGTAAAGAAAATGAATTGGGTATTTCATGAGCTAGCAGGTTTTGCTTGACTTCACAAAACAAAATAAGCAAACAAAAATACTAGGCAACAGAGTTTGGCTTTGTGCATTTCTAAAAAAAAAAAAAAAACTAGAACTCAATTCCAAGAACTCAAGTGCCTAATTATACCTGAAATTTTGAGTGTCTCTGTACTATTAAACATCCAAACATATAGCTGGGGTGAGCAATTCTGAAAATCATATTAGGTAGGCTACATTTTCTTCCAGTTTCTCATTAGTTTTGTC
>NW_008342592.1:0-316 GCF_000622305.1 Nannospalax galili
TGGTCGTGTCACCTGCCCTCTCTGCCATACACATGGTCATGTCACCTGCCCCCTCTAACGTGGAGATGGAGGTGATAACCGCCCTCTCTGACGTGCACATGGTCGTGTCACCCACCCTCTCTGAAATGCAAATGGTCATGTCACCTGCACCTTGCACATGGTTGTCACCCACCCTCTCTGAAATGCAAATGGTCGTGTCACCCGCCTTCTCTGACGTGCACATTTTCGTGTCACCCGCCCTCTCTGACGTGCACATGGTCAGGTTACCTGCCCCCTCTGACTTGTAAATGGTCTTGTCACCTGCCCCCTCTAACGT
>NW_008342593.1:0-426 GCF_000622305.1 Nannospalax galili
GATGGTTGTTAGCCACAATGTGGGTGCCAGGAATCAAACCTGGGTCTTCTGCAAGAGCAGCCAGTGTTCTTAACCATCTCTCTAGCCCATATTTTCTGTTTTTAAATTTTAACTTTAGGTTATATTTAAAAGATAGTGCTCTTTAATAAATGGTAAAATATTTTCCTGGTATAGATGAAAAATTATGCAAGATATAAAAGAAGTGGAAGGAGAGGAAGTTTTGGAAAATACTGGAAAAGTGATGCAAAATTCAGAGGGTAATTTTGGGGGGTAAATGTTAGAACTTTCAGACAATGGAACATTATTACCTTGGAGAACAGTGTTGAGTCTCCACATCATCTACAGCTCTCTTACAACTGGCTCCTGATTGGAGTGCTAGCAGGAGATGCCAGTAGAAAAAGAATGGGAGGTAAAAACCTGGAGCTA
>NW_008342594.1:0-702 GCF_000622305.1 Nannospalax galili
TTTATGTGTATGTGTGTATTGCCTTCATGTAGGTAAGTGCACCCATGTCATACAATGCCCGTGGAGGACAGAAGAGACTTTCAGATCCCCAGGAACTGGAATTATGGACAGTTGTTAGCTGCCATATGGGTGCTGGGATTCAAACCTGGGTCTTCTGCAAGAACAGTCAGTGTTCTTAACTGCTGCACTATCTCTCCAGCCCTGAGTGAGTTAGCTATATCACAAACCAAAGTAAAAGCAGAGATGTCAAAAATCAACAGATAGGTATTTTAGTAGGATGTAGGTAGGTAGATAGATGCATGGTTGCAAATTATCAAAATGGGTGCTCAAAATTCCATCAGGAATGTACTAGGGAATCCTCACTGAGGCCGTCAGATGGAATTCCTGATGAAGAGTCCTGGGCAGAACAAGTCCCCTGAGGTGAGGCTTCCAAGTGAAAGAACAAATTACAGCAGAAAGGGAGCATCATCATGTCAGAGACTTACAAACATCCACCTAAAACTGATTGGTAAAGTACCATTAAAGCAGCCAGCAGAGCTCACAGTGGTTAAGGGTCTTGGGCAGGGACATATTACTTCTGCTGAGCCTCACAATAAGGAACAGTGGTAACAGAGAGCATCAAAGCAGGTGTTCACAAACACCCAGGACAAGCTGACTGGGGAGGTTGAAGAATTATCAGGAGTTTCCACTTGAGAATTCTCT
>NW_008342595.1:0-316 GCF_000622305.1 Nannospalax galili
AAATGTGTAATTTTCCTCCCGCCCTCAGGCCTCTCTGGGGGTAAGTCTACCCTGCAGCTCTCCGCGCCTTGACTCCGCCAGCCAGCCACACTCACCCTTCCATCTCCCCCGCTGTTCTCTACTCCTAGCTTGGGCCCTGTGCCATTCCTAGTCTTGGGGCCCCAGACACCTGGGGAGCCACTGCTGATTCCTGACACTGTTCACCCCGACAGGCTTGGTGCCTTCCTTGGGCTCCAGGAACACTGCCTCTAGACCCGGCCCCGCACTCACCTCTCTCTGCTTCCCTGATCCTGCAACACCTGCCAGCCTCTTTCTG
>NW_008342596.1:0-873 GCF_000622305.1 Nannospalax galili
AATGGAGCACTTTGAAGTCAGAATATAACAGTGTGATGGCACCATGGAGCATTGTGTTTTCACATTTGAGGATTTTGATTTGACAAGGGAACACTGTGAAGGCATATTGTAACATTTTGATAATATATTTTCTAGAAATATAATGGCACTTGGGGAGTTACTGTTGACACTGTGTAGCAGTGTGGTGTCCTTTTGATGCGTTGTGAAGTCAAATTTGAACATTGTGAAGTCATATAGTAGCACTCTAAGTGGCATTTCTAATATTTTGATGACACACTGATGCATTGTGATGTTACAGTGGATAATTGTGATGTCACACTGGATAATTATGACGTCACAATGGAATATTATGAAGAGATATTGTAAACTTGTGATGGCATATGGAGCAATATAATGGCTTTTGTGGGAAGAGTGTTGGCACACTAGAGCATTGTGACGTCAGAATGGATATTTGTGCCATCACAATGGAGCACGGTAAAGTCAGATTGAAACACTGATGGAACCATGGAGTGTTGTAATGTTACATTTGAGGACTGTGATGTGCCAAGAAAACATTGTGAAGGTATATTGTAACATTGTGGGGATATACTGGAGGTATATGATGGCACTTGGTGAGTTCGTTTGGCACTTTGGTGCATTGTGGTGTCATATTGAAACATTGCAAAGTCAAATTTGAACATTGTGAAGTCATATTCTAACACTGTAAATGGCATTTCGGAATATTTTGATGTCACTTTGGTGCAATGGTATGCACCACTGGTGGATTGTGACATCACATTTGATCATTGTGACGTCACAATAGAGCATTGTGGTGTCAGACTATAACAGTGTGATGTCACCATGGAGCATTTTGATGTCACATCTGAGGATTGT
>NW_008342597.1:0-459 GCF_000622305.1 Nannospalax galili
CTGTGGCCTGATCTTTAAGTCTTAGGTTCTATTTGTTCAAAGGCAAGCCATCTTGATTTCCAACATTCATTGCTAGTTCTAGAATACCTCACACACACATTGTCAAGCATCATTTCTCAATTTCCATGCTTTTGATGAAGATGGGAATGCTGTCTTTCAGAGCTTTAATATGTTAATTCTCAAGAATACCCATATTTGTCCATTAACTTTTTTGAGTGGAACCAAATTAGGGTTTCAAGGACACAAGATTAGGTGCCAGGTCACAAGAGCTTATCATTCAGTGAGTTTGAAAAGGTTAATTAAAAGTCATTAGCCGAAATTCTGTCTATTTTATCAAAGTCGGTCCTACAATATTTCAGTGGTACTACTTTAAAGAAATCAAAATCCAGATTATTTATTCCACAGAATCCCAGCCTTTTAAATTTCATTTCTCTCATTTCCATGCCTGTACCTACAGAG
>NW_008342598.1:0-307 GCF_000622305.1 Nannospalax galili
TAAGAGTAAAAATAAATTGGTTTATCTGGGTCAATTGTAGGGTCTTAAACATCCAAAAGGAAAGGATAACCAAAGATTCACGGGGCCAATATAATTTTTTAAGAGTCTATATGTATAGCTAAAGGCTACATAACAAGAAACAATGCCAGACAGGAGATACCTTTCTTTGAGCTATTGGCCAGGGTGGCCCAAAAGATTCCTAGACAGTAACCCAGCAGAGAACTGGGAAAATGAACAGCAGACACCAATCTTTTTATTATTTTTTTTAATTAAAAGAAGCATTTCATTAAAACAGCATTAACCTATT
>NW_008342599.1:0-316 GCF_000622305.1 Nannospalax galili
CCTTAATGCCGAATTAGTGGTGTTCGCAGAGGCCAGTAACGACAAGTGAGTTTGAAAGTTTTATGTACAAAGTCCCTTGAGGTAAGAGCCAGGTTTTGGCACCATCTGATAGGTAGAGAACGGGAGAGAGCAAGCGTGCGGTGGAGAGCACGAGCAGATGGAGGAAGGCATGAGCGGATGGATGAGGCTCAGATGGAATTCTCAGCAGGACACAGACTTATATCGCACGGGGCACCTTTCCCTCGGAGAAGGGAAAGATGTCAGTGAAGGGAAAGATGTCAGTGAAGGGAAAGATGAAGGGAAGGGAAGGGAAGGG
>NW_008342600.1:0-450 GCF_000622305.1 Nannospalax galili
CAAGGTTTGGACAGCCCGATCAATATGGAATCAAATGAAAGTGAGCAAAAAGGATGGTGGATCAGATCCTCCTGCCTCTGCCTCCTTCAGCAAATCCTACCGGTGTCCTTCTTGGATGTTTACCTTGAGATCTATACTAATTGGGTCAGAGGGACACAAAGGACACTTTTTGCTCCTTGCCCTTCAAGGTCGATTAGTTCCCAGGGACTATGAGCATCTCGCAAAACATCCTGTAAAGGCGGTGGGTCATCTGACCTCTTGATCAAGGAGGCCAAGGAGACCCCACCAGATGGACTTGAACCAGTGTCCAGTCTATAAAGAGGAGGGTCAACACGGAGGAATCATTTCCTCCATGCTTCCAAGAGAAGCCAACAATGGTCGAGCAGGACCTTTGACTTATCTTCACATAGATGGAACTGGTAAAAGAAAGGAGCCAGGGGCTCCTCCCAA
>NW_008342600.1:1363-1492 GCF_000622305.1 Nannospalax galili
AAACAAATAAATAAATAAAATGAAAATGAATAGTGAACTTTTGAGTTGGAAAATGATGTTTTGTATTAATATATTCATTATTTATACTAGCACAATTATAAAATAGAGTAGTTGATTGTTTAAGGGAGA
>NW_008342600.1:1619-3976 GCF_000622305.1 Nannospalax galili
TAATAAAAGGCCCTAAAGAATTGTTTATATTTGGAAGGATGACTTCTACACAGCAATCAAACAACAATTAACAATAACTGAAATTTCATAATATTAACTGTGTACAAAATTCTATGTTAAATGTTTTATATAAATTACCAGATTGATTTTTAGAACAAGACTCTGTAGGAAGCTGGTATTGTTATTATAATAATTCCTTTTCATATAATCAGTGTCACTCTCACTTCTATGTAGGACCGTGGAGATTGTCTCAGCAGATATTAAGATCTTTTGAGCAATATATTTATAAATGAAGCAACCATAAGTAAAATCCACAGTAAAGAAATGAAGCAGAATTTGTTGTCTTGTAAATGTTTTTTTGTTGTTGTTGCCAGGTTGTTTGAAGTTATGTTTAAGTTTGTATATGTAGCAGCTTTAAAATCTTTAAGGATTTGGGAAGTTCTTTTAATTTTAATAAACAGAATTATTATTTCTGCCACCACCCCCCCAAAAAAAAGGATGGTGGATCTTTGTGGTTTTCAAACTGAACCCAACGAAATGTGGAAGAAGCCAGAGGGGCTGGTGATGATTTCTTTTTAGTTTGAATTTTCAGATCTTCTACTCCCTCCCTCCTGGTCATTCCACTTTGAGTCTCTCATACACTAGCATATCCTTTGTTGCCGTACATATGGGTTTTACTTGTCTCAAAAGGAAACTTTTGTGTTTTCTAGTCAGAATGAAGTGTGGGAAATGGCACAGGCAAAGAGCCGTATCTTGTGTTCTAGTTTCTGAATCAGGTCAAACTGGTGTTCACGCCTGCTCTCAGGCCATCCCTCTTTGATTTCTTGCTATCCACTTCTCAGGGATGACATGGCCACTGTGTGATTGCTGATAGAAATTCTTATTAATCGACTCTATTTTCCGTCTGCTGTTTACTCTAGTGCTCCTCATCAAGCAATTTTTTCCATATGCTACATAATGTGCAGCGAGCTAGAAGTCAAGTGCACATGGAGGTTGTGAATAACTAAAGAGACAATCATTTGGAAAACTGGAGATCTGATTTCCAGGTAAAAGGCTTAGTGTGTTCCAGTGGGACCATGGCCTGAGATGCCGGGTGAGTACAAGGAAACTGTGTTCTCTGGACACAACAGGAGGGTTGCACATATAAACCCACAGTGCTTACAACAGCATGCACAGAAGCTTCACAAGCCTGAGCCAGATAGAAACTCAGCGTGGAAGGCAGAAGGAGGCAAGAAGCCCCACCCTTAGCTGAGGGTCTATTGACAATTGATAACTACTTGGAGAAGGAGACTCAGTTTTCTTTAAGGGTGTGATGCCAAGTAGGTTGATGAGGCTCCAGGGATGGAATCACACTCAAGAGCATTTGGGGAGCACAAATTGGACTCTACAGGCCTTTAAACATAATAGAGAACATGAAGAGGGTTAGTAAAGTAGGGTGGACTTTAGAGGAGATGGGTATGGGTCTGAAAATAAAACGCATTGCATGAAATTCTCAAAGAATCATTAAAAAAAAATTTTTTTTTGGTCCTTTTTGAGATAGGGTCTCCTTGTAGCTCCAGCTGGCCTGGAAAACATGGGGGTATGTTCTAAAATTTACTACAATGCCTTGTCCAGAATATAGAGGAAGATATTATGTTTAATTTTATGTAGCAATGTAACAAGGCCATCAATTTCCCAGACATGTGTTGTATCAGTTATTTTCCTATTATTGTGAACAGAATATATGACAGAAAAAACTTGATAAATGGTTTATTTTGTCTCTCGGATTCAAAGGGTTTTAGTTCATCACAGCAGGGAAAGAAAAAGTAACTGGCTCATTTGTGGAGTGTGGCGTGTAGGAGGCTGTTCACACGGATGTAGATCAGAGAGCAGAGAGCCTGCCAAAAATAAGGGCTAGTCTATATTCTTCAAAGGTCTACCACTATTGGCCTGCTTACAGCAGCCAGGTTCTCAAAGTGTCCCTACCAGCTGAGCAGTAAGCACTGAAAACACAAGTCTGTGGGGGACAGTTCATATTCATAAGAAAACTCTGCACCTGGTCTCCAAGGTCCCAAACCTCCCATAACGCAAAACACATTTAGTTCAACTTTGAAAGTTCTCAGTCTTAATAGCCCAAAGGATGCTTAAAATTCCAAAGTCTCTTCTTAGCCTCAAGGTAAGCTCATCTGTGTTTGCAAAATCAAAATGAACTTATAATATTCAGTGGCAGAAACCACAGGATCCAGTTCTGAAGAGATAGCAAGGAAGGACTGCGCCAGAGAAATACAAAACCAGCAACGAAGGACTGCACCAAAGGAATACAATGCCAGCAGGACAAGCATCAGATTCCAGAGTTCCATGTCTAAGTCCTGGACCAC
>NW_008342600.1:5057-9926 GCF_000622305.1 Nannospalax galili
ACTGTGACCACCTTGTCTTCACTTGTTTTGTCCATATCTTTAGATACATTCCCAATCCTTTCCTGGCAAAGCTCCATATTGTTTCAAATATTCGTCTCTACTTTTTGCTCCCAATTGTCACTGTAAACCTGGCTAAAAACAGACTTTAATAACCATGCAGCAGCTTGTATGCTATCTTGTCATGAAATATTCTTCATCAAATTAATTAATCCATTACTTCAAAATGTATCATCACTCAAAATTTCAGGACGTGGGTAAAATGCAGAAAAGTCTTCACCAAAATGCAATACACCTGGCTAATTCTCGTCTAAATCTCAGCAATCCGTGATCTCACCAGAATGTAACAAACACGGCCAACTCTAGTCCACATCTCAGCACTCCGTGATCTCAATCTGAAGTTTCCTAAGCACAGCAGTCTTCACCATTGGCATTTCTGTTTTCATTCTCATCCTCAAAACTCCAGAGAATCATTCGTTAAACAGTTCCCACAATATTCAAGTTTTCTCTAGCCTGTGCTTCTATTTTATTTTTTCAAATTCCTCTCACAAACTAGTTCAAAAGCCTGAAAACAACATAGGTTTAGTCCCAGCAATGACCCCATCCTCTGGTATTAATTTTATATATTACTTACTTTCAAGTCACAGAGACCAAAAAAACTTGATACACACAAGACAGCAAGGATTCATTTTGTTCTTGGTTTCCAAGAAGTTCGGTCCATCATAGTCCCTCAGAATGTGTGACAGCACATCTTTGTTCACAGTGGCAGGAACACGAGGCAGAAGCTAGTTCTTTTGGTACATTAGAAGCAGGGATCAGGCACGGTCCTTCTCAAGCTACCTCCAAATAGCCTACTTCCGCCAAGACCTTTCCTACTAATGGTTCCTCAGCCTTCCTAGTTAGTGTTACCAGCTAGGGAACAAGTGCTTAAAACATGTCCATTGAGGATTCAAATCATAACACTTGAGGAAATATTCTGGATATGTCTGTGATGGTGCTGCTGAAAGTTTAGCACTCAAATCAGTAGACTGATGAAAGAAGGCAGATATGGGTAGGCCCATTCCTCAGTTGAAGGTCTGGAGAGAACTCTTGTGATGAGTGGGAACTCTTCCAGCATGATTGTTTTAGAACTGAGATGTTAACATGGTTTCCTGCCTTCAGAATTGAATGGAAACTCATCTCTTCCTAGATCTCAAGCCTATCAGCACTTGAACCAAAGCTATGTGTATCTCTCTTACATCTTTAGTTTGCCAGTTAAAGATCTTGGGATTTCACAAAATGGCTCACCATACTATAGAATTTCTTCTCATGCTTCTTTAATTTCTTTGGAGAACCCTCAATGCAGATTTTGATGTTCAAGTTGTTTCTAGAGGAATAAATACTTTTTCAAGAATTTCATACAATTTATTTTGATCATACTCAGATACCCTCCTCCCTCACTACCCCCCCCACTTCATGTCCTCTATTATTATTTGTCTTTAAATTTTTTTAAAGGCCTGTTGAGTCTAGTCTGTGTTTCCCAAGTGCTCTTGGGTGTGAGCCTATCCCTGATCAGCCTAACACATGGCACAGCAATAGAGAAAACGTACTCTCCCTCTTTCAGCATCTATGAATTGCCAGTAGATCCTCAGTTAGAGATGGGACTTCCTGCCCACCGCCCCCATTATGGCAGCATGCACAAGGCCTGTTCAAACCCCAGGCAGACAGTATTCTAGCATGTACACAGTTTTAAAATGAGTTTTTGTACTTGAGATATTGAGGCAGAAGGAGGATTGCCAAGAGTTCAAGGTGAGGTCATGTCTCAAAAACAAACCAGCAAACAAACAAGAAAACAATTATCACATATTAGATATAATATTAGATATAACTATGCTAATGGATCTTTTTCTAGTTATAGAAGCAACATCTTTAGAATTTGACACAATCTGGCAATGGAGAAATATAAATTATAACTATTGCTATTCTTAATCAAATGTTAATGAAAAGTAAGAGTGCAGGCTATTGTGATAATTTTGAATATTTTATCAAACTAATGACTATGTTAAGATTGGATGGTTCATAATGTTGCAGGATATGTATGGAAAAGAAAATATGAGGAAGTATTGTGTAAGTGATGTGAAAGTTCCCCTATACACACTAAAATGGCTCTTTTCTGTTGTACTTATAGGACAGATTGCTTAAAACTAAACCTAAGTTCCCATTCTGTGACTGGATGAATCACAATGTGAGCTGAACTTGAGCCTTGCAAGATATCTAATATTCACATATGGGTATGAATTGGAAAATAATAGCATCCTGAATATGATAATGGATAAATGGGGGAAGGCCCTGATGAAATTGATGACAACTAAATTGAAAACAACTAAATTCTAAGGACTACCACGCCAGTCGAAGAGGTTCACCGCCCCATTGCAAGAGGCCTTTCCACATTCATTTACCTGATTTCTTGAGAAACTATGAAGGTCTCCCCAGAGGCATTTACCATGTAAGATAACAATGATTCTTCCTAGAAAATACTATTATCCTTCTCCTTCTGGAACGGTAGCTAGACTCAAGTACCATCAAATATCAGCTGTGAGGTACAAACTGAGTAACTGTACACCCCACACTTAAATTAATTCAAACTTTGATATTTGTATAGATACAAAGTTAAGAAATGTTATTAAGGATATGGAATGAGACAGATATAATATAAAGTTGGGTCCACACACACACACACACACACACACACACACACACACACATACACAGAACACACACAAATATCTTTTGGCACAGCAGTAAGCAATGAATTTGTGAGGGATATCAGGCCTCTTTGAACAGCTTTGTTCATCTTACAGTAGAAAGAGCAGTCACTGAACTGGAAAGAATGCTGCACGGAGAATCTGTCCCCACAGGCAAGGTGGGAGCGGGCACTGTACAAGGCATCAAAGCAGCAACAAGAGCAGGTTGACTTACTTAGACCTATGCAATTTACTGATCATGTTGTTCCAAGAGGTAAAGTGGGTAGAGGAAACCTAACAAATTCTTACTTGATGTATCCAAGCAGAAAGATTCTATGTGTTTGAACAACAATATTATCATAACCATAAAGCAGTCATTGCCTATCAATCAATCCATTCCCAAACTGTACCAGTTTACAGTCTCAGAATATCACTAAAGGGAAAGAGTTGTAAAGAAAGGTTTGAGTAAAATACCCCAAATTTATATTGTTTGTCTTTCTCCCAGCTTTCCTTGAATGACTATAACCTATTATCAGGGTAATTGTGCTTTTTAAAAAAGAATACATGACCATAGTCTTTGGGAATTATTAGACCCCAGCTCTGAGTACAGCCTAATCCCAACAGACCAAATATGCCAGCATAATTTACCCATAAGATTTGGGGCTTAAGGAAGTCAAGTGAGCAAGGAGTTTCAGCTCAACTCCTTCTCAGAATGGGGCCGGTGTGTCCCTCAATCCATCTGGTGGTCATTTTCCCTGTTCTAGAATACATAACTGGAATAGACATATTCGACAACGAGAACAATCCCAAAATTTGTTCCATGACTTGTCAGTGAGGGCAGTTATCATGGGAAAGGCAAGTGGAAGCCACTAGAATTACTTCTTCCTAGGAAAACGGTAAGCCTTAAATAATAGCCATCTCTGGGGGAATGCAGAGATAAATGCCTCCAGCTACCACTTAAAAGTTGCAGGGGTAGAGACTCTGTTCAGAGATGATTATGGGATTAGGAAAGCACACGTCTGGGTATCTATGAGGACTTTTCCAGAGAGGATGGACAGGTGAGAGTGAAACAGAAAGGCAAAGGACCTGCCCTAAATGTTGGTGACACCATCCAATGGGTAGGTAGGGTCTGGATGGAATCAGAGTAGGCAAACAAGACACCCATGTGTACACAAAGTCTGCTGTTCCTGAGCAAGGATTTCTGTTGCTGCTGCCATCACTGGTGGACATCAAATTCCAGCTTCTTCAGCTCTTCAGTGGGAGACTAACCAGTGGCTCCCAGGGAGCTTCAAGGCCTTCAGCCTTGACCTTGGTCATTGGTCCTCCTTGTTCTGAGGTGTCTAGCTTCTTTGACTGAGCAACTAGCAGGTCCTCTGGCTCTTCAGAATGAAGATGCAGACAGCTGTTGTTGGATTACCCAGCCTCCAGTTATAACCCTGTCTAATAAATCTCCTTCTACAATAACATGGAATTCATAACTATACATACATAATATATAACTACACACATATAAGATATAAATATTATATATAGACATAAATTCTTTTTGTTTCTATTCCTCTAGAGAACCCTGATCAACCCACATGGCAATTTATAAGAACAATTTATTTTCACAGTTTTAGAGAGTTGACATCTTGAATTTTATAAGATTAAAGTATTGACAGTTTTGGGGTTGGACCCACTCTCTGTCCTTAAGCTGATGCCTTGCAGTTTGCATCCTCTAGAGGAAACAGCTTCTGTGTCTTCAGACATTAATCTGTTCATGAGGGAGGAACCTTCATTGCCTAATCACCTCCCAGAAACTCTACCTCTTAGCATTATTACCTTAAGTTTTAACACAAATTTTAGAGGAAACACAAATATTTAAATTGAAGCATGTCGGGCTGGAGATATTGCTCAGTGGTTAAAAGCACTGACTGCTCTTGCAGAGGACCTGGGTTCGATTCCTGACACGGGTGCAATCACATACGTGTAGGCAATACACTCATACACATCAAAATAAAAAATAGTAAATAAAATATTTTTAAACTGTAGCATGTAGGCTTGATCTATAGCTATTCTACATGAGACCAATGAATTTCCCAGACACTGAGTTAGTGCCACACAGTCTCCTTTAGAGATTTCATTAAAGGGTAGTAGAAAAGAGAAA
>NW_008342600.1:11025-22830 GCF_000622305.1 Nannospalax galili
ATAGTTTTTGTAGGATTTATATTTGTAGGATTTTAGAGTTTAGGGATTTCGGTGTTCCAGAATTTCAACTCTCAGTATTATGGCTTTTGGTATTAGTTTGGGGTTAAGATCAGCACTCTTTCTGTGGATTCTTGTCAGATTCCTTACCGAATCACTCCTGAGTAATTCAGGGGACTTTGGAGTAAAGTGGTCATGGTCTCAGGGCTGTAAATTTTGGATGGTATCAACCATATACCTTTCAGCAGGGGTAACCTGGCCATGACCACTGCTGGTATCCAGTCTCCCAGCAACAGCAACAGACACTGAACCCCTGATACAGCATCTGTGGGGATGAGCCAGCTGCATGGTGACATGCGGATTCTACCGGAATCACCACACCACAGAGAGGAATGTGTTGTTCTTTCTAGAACTCTTCTAGGTACTTACTCTGGATACAGATTTATTTCTCCTGGAGGTAAGGCTTTTGTCAAAACTCCCACACACTGATTTATAGCGCTCCTTAGATACTATTCTGCACAGCGTTGCTTCTGAGTAGGGAACCAATTTCCTGGCAAAAGAAGCATATCAGTGGCCCAGTCTCATGGAATTCAGTGGCCTCACTGTTGTCCATCATCTTGAAGGAGCTGGCTCTTTAGAACAGTGTAATGATTCTTTGAAGACTCAGGTAGTGATGCCTCAAAGGACTGAAGACTGTGAGTCCTTTGAACTAACACAGTATATGGTGCTGGTTCTCCCACTATAAGATTCGTGGGTACTGGAATCAAGGGGCGGGAATGGAAATGGCACCATGTCCTGTAATCCCCTGGAGATACACCAGGCACATTTCCACTTGTTTTCATCTGCCTTATGCTCAACTGACCTAGGTCAATAGGGAGGAGGAATACTTTAAGCAAGAGATGCAGAAATAATTCCATTGAACTGGAAGTTGTGAGTATCGCATGGATACTTTCGTACGCTCCCGCCTGTGAATCAGCTGGCAAAGAAGCAAGTTACTGAGATGACGAGGGTGACTGATGTTGACTACTAAGGGGATAATTGGGACAGTACTTTACAACAGCAGTAAAGAATAGTATGTCTGACATAGCATGCCCCTGATGGTGTTTCAGTACTGCCATAACCTGTGATTAAAGTCAGTGGAAAATTCCAACAACTCAATCCAGATCCTCCAGGAATGAAGATTTGAGTCATCTGATAAAACACAACCACCAGCTGAGGTGTTTCCTAAAGGTAAAGCGCATATTGAAAGAGTAGTGGAGGAAGGGAGTGATAAACACCAGCTATAACCATGTGGCCATTACCAAAAGGAGAACTGTAATTTCCCTGGGTATTTCCTCCTTACATTTTTATGAATATGTCATATAACAAAACCGTATCTTTGCTTTCATTAATGTCTTATTTTTTGATTTGTTGATTCACATTATAACATTTAATTTTTGTTTATTTTATGTCATAGTATTTAGGCTATGGAACAGTAAAAATAAGAACAGACATCATCACTGAAAGATGCCACCTCATATCTGGGGGAAGGCATTAGGACATCTTCAGTCGTATGTAATATAGTTGTTTATGCTTGCTATAATTACGACCTAGCCCTTATCTAAAGATTAAGTATGATTAAAGATCTGTGTCCTGACACAAAGGGGAGGAGGACTAGACTTGTGGTGGTTAAGTATCTTACAACAATTTTCCTGGGCTATGAAACTCCCAGACGTTAGGGAAAGCATTATTCTGCAGGATGTCTGTGAGGGTGTTTTCAGATGGTGTTATGGTAACATGTGAGTCCATGGATGGAGTGGTTGACATTTGCTAATGTGGGTAGGAATTTTCCAATCAATCTGAGATTCAAATAGATCAATTTTGTGACCCCATCCCCTACTGCAAATCAGAGGGGATTCTTCTTGCCTGTGTTAAAGTTAAGGCTTTAGTTCTCTCTGTTTTATCCCTCCCCATCCCCTGTTGCAAACCTCCATGAAAACTGCAGACTTCCTGGGCCGTTAGCCACCAGCATTCAGACCAACGCTGTGGTATTTCTCCTCTTTAGTGTCCAGTGCATCGTCTGCAGGTGCTGCCAACCACCAGCTTCTGTGACCACAAGTCTTCATTTCTTATAAATCTCTGTATGCACGTACATGTCTGTCTGTCAAGTGATCTCTTGATATATCAATCTGGTTAGACCAATGCGCAAACTTACACATGTATACATATCCTATTGATTCTGTTTTTTCAAAGAGATACTATATCATACTTCAAAATCGTAATTGAATTAGAGTTGGATGGAGTTGAGTTTTTTCATTGAGATTTTGTAGAAAATAAAATACACATGGAGTTGACAAGAGGTTTTGTTTTTTCCATCTAGAACTTAAAATGTTTGATACAGGCGATGATTCTGTATCTTTAAAATAAGAACTCAAGCCTGCGTTTGCTTTGTCTACGAAACCTGGGCCATAATAACATTTCAAGAATAGAGGTGAAAATAAATATACACTGGGTGCCTACTTTAAGTTGTAAAGGGTACATAGTGAGGAAAATCGGCTTCCTGGAGCATGCCACCTAGTGGGAAAGAGAGACATTCTATTTATGTGCACAGACAAATTCACAGTCAAACATCCTGATACTGTTTTGAGAGATGTAGTAAATTCAACTGTATGTATAATAGAGACCTTTAATCTAGTCTAGGGGATCAAAAAGAACTTTTTGGGGAGGTGACAGGTGAAGTCTGGAGGATGACAGAGTATGAAAGCTTATCGTAAAAGAGAAAGAGATGGTGGAATGTCTTTGTGACAGAAATGGAGGGCAAGAGATCACTTAGACAAATTAACAGTGGACAACTGGAAGCCAGACCGTCACTCCTCCTGCAAACTGCATTCTAAATGCCTTGCCAAGTTTCTTTTGGCTCTTGTATCCAGTGAGATGTCAAAGCAGGTTACCATGGGAAACAGAAAGAAGCCTGCTATTTCCTCTCTCAACATGGATTATAGCCATCAGTAAGTAGCTGTGCACTCTGGATGGCTCCAGCCCACACCTGCTGGCCGCTCTGTCTATGAGTGGTCTATGAGTTTGTCTTTCACAAAATAAATATGATCCATGGGTTTCTGTTCTGTTAAACTTTCAGCCATAAGTACTGGGGAGATGGCTCAAAAGGAGCTTATGTCAGCAAAAAGACCTGAGTTTGCATACCTAGAAATCACATAAAAGCCAGGCATGGTGGCAAGTACTGGTGACCCCAGTGTTGTGGTGGGGGTGTGGAGATGGTGGAGCTAGGGTCTCGCTGACCAGTCAGTCTAGACCACCTGTAAGCTCTAGCTTTAATGATATACCATGTCTTTAAAAATAAGTTAAGAGCAATTAAGGAAGATACCCATTATCAACCTCTGGCCTCTATGCACACAGAGAAGTGTCCCTTACACACATACATACAACCACACATAAACACACATATGAACACACACACACACAAGAAATTCAGCCTTCAGGGCGGTAGTGTCATACTGCTTTAGTTAATCTTTGCAAAAGCTCAATTCCCCATGTAAGTCAAATCTTCTCTCCACCAGTGCCGTAAAACCCTAGCATTAAAATTCCACCAATGAATTAGGTGGGTATGGTAGCACATGCCTTTAATCTCTGTGAGATTGAGGCTAGCCTGGTCTATAGAATGAGTTCCAGGCTAGTTGGAACTGAGACTGTCTTGACACACACCCCCAATTTTTTGCTAGTGAAAATATCTGGAATATTTTCTGCTGCCTGATAGATTTATTTGGTGAATGTATGTAGCAAGCAAGATGTGATGTAACAAGAGTATAGTACCAACAACAACAACAGTAACAATAAGAGCACAGTACCATCTGTACATCGAGGAAGAAGCATGAGGGTTTGAATTAGAGGCTATGCCTCTGACTATCAAAATACTTTATCTAATGTTTGATATCCTATTTATATTTGTCTAGCTGTGACAGAATTTGGCCATTGGAGACCTGACTTGTCTAAGCTTTCTATATAATGGGTTTGGGTTCATAGCATACATAAATAGCTACACAAGAAATACTAGGATATATTTTGCCTTTACCTTAATGATAGTATATCATTGAAACATCAGCACTCAGTAATGCCGTTTGATTCAGTGAATGTGGTTATTTAGCCCTCACTTTGAATATTTACTCTACATCAAGTATGATTGTAGGTATTTAGGGTATAGCAAGAAGAAAAGGCACTCAGAGAGCTTATTTTGAATAGAAAACGTCTACAATGGAAACATAAATGGATATATGAGACTAGATGTGAATCGTGTGTGAAGAATAAGTGCCAGGCAATGTAGAGTTATTATATTTTACTTTTTAAAATTTTATGTGTATGAGTGTATTGCCTGCATGTGTGTAAGTGCACCCATGTCATGCAATCCCTGCAGAGGTCAGCAGAGGGCATCAGAATCCCCTGGAACTGGAGTTACAGACAGTTGTTCGCCACCATGTGGGTGCTGAACCTGGGTTCTCTGTAGGATCAGCCATTGCTCTTGACCACTGAGCCATCTCTCCAGCCTCAAGAGCTATAATATAACATGTGAGTTACACTTAAAAATACTACTTTTGGGGTCTGGAGAGATGGCTCAGCGGTTAAGAACGCTGACTGTTCTTGAAGGAGATCTGGGCTCGAATCCCAGCACCCACATGGCAGCTAAAAGCTGTCCATAACTCCAGTTCCAGGGGATCTGGCAGCCTTTTCTGACCTCTGCGGGCATTGCATGACATGGGTTCACTTACCTACATGCAGGCAACACACATATACATGTAAAATAAAATAAATAAATAGATGAAATATTTTTTAAAATACTACTTTTGGAGGCTGGTGAGATGGCTCGGAGGTTAAGAGCACTGGCTGCTCCTGCAGAGGATCTAGGTTTGAATCCCAGCACACACATGGCAGCTAACAACTGTCTGTAACTTCAGTTCCAGGGCATCCAATGCCCTCTTCTGGCCTCCTTGGGCATTGCAGAACACATGTGCACTTACATATATGCAGGTAATATGCTCATACATATAAAATAAAAAATATATAAATATGTATATTTTAAAATATTACTTTTGGAAGGCTAGATTTAGGGCTTAGGGTTTAGGGTGGGGTTGGTGGGGTTTGGGGTTCAGAGTTCAGTGGTTTAATGTTCAGGTGTAAGGGGTTAAAGGGTTAATGGGTTGAGGTTAAAGTTTGGGGTTAGGGTTAGGGATTGGGTTTAAGGGTTAGAGGATTAGGGTTAGGGGTTAGGGTTAGGGTTAAATTTAGGGTTAAGGTAAAAAACAATTGAAAATAATACTTTTGCTAAAAGAAAGAAAACTTTTCTCACTAGATAGTGAATAACTAGATAATTTATGAGATTTCAATTATCAGAACAACTTTCAAAAATTAGTGTCTTCAATGCACATAATTCTGAATACTTTTACACATACATGACTTCATAACACATGATTAAATGCAACTTATATTAATATCCTACACAACTGTTAGTTACAGGAGCAGTACTTGCTTTTAGCTGTTCAACTATTTGTAAAGTCAAAAAAAAAAAAAAAAAAAAATACTTTTTTTTATTGATTTTCTTAGAAATCCCTAAAAATACACCCAGATGGGGATTTTTCACCTTTTAGCTGTTCAACTATTTGTAAAGTCAAAAAAAAAAAAAAAAAAGATACTTCTGTTTCATGACTTTGCTAGCAATACCTAAAGATACCACCAGATGGTGATGTTTCCCCTAAAAGCATTATACTTTCTATGGTTTTAAAAATTACAAGTCACCCTCCAAGGTTCTGGGAAGATCCTGGAGGAGGGTGGGGAAAGAATGTCAAAGCTGGAAGAGAGGGAGGAGTGCTGTGATACAGTGTCTTCTGAACACAGTGTGACTGTTACACTCAAGAACTCATGGCAGCTGTGGTTACCTGCACAAGACCGGCACAAGATTGGGGCTGTCAACATTCCATCATGCATGGGGGAGGGCCCTATGAGGCCCCACCCCTCCTTGAGGGATTATGAGCAGTTTTTAGTTACTGGGGAAGGGAATGTAATTTTCTATGATGTCGCCACTAATAAGTTGCCTATGCTTCAGTAAATAATCCCCCACCCTTGCTTCTGCTGGTGACCGTAATTAAACTCGGTGGCTCATAAATAAAAAGGAAAAAAGAGACATCAAAGTAGGAGGGAAAAATGTAGGAAGTAACAGTTTCAGCAGAAGAGGAGGGGGCTGAAAGAGGAATGGAGAGTGAAAACGACTAAAATTCATCACATATATGTATGAAACGATCAAATAATAAAAAATTAAAACTTTGTAATGCACCCGTCCAAACTTTAATGTTGTTAGTCTGCTGATTGTAATGTCTGAGGCCATTCAGGGTAGTTTAGAATGTCTGGTTCATTTCCTTTTAATAAGTTGTATCTTTATTCTTTGCATTTATGCAGTTGTTGTTTACATATCAGACTTGTGGGTTTTGTCTTTGAACTGCTGACTAGTCTTCTGTATCCATATATTGTTGAAAGTTTTCTCAGCAGTATAAGAAGATTACTTGGAAACGGTTTCCTCCCTCTAAGTTTTGTTTTTATAGTTTGTTAAATGGGCTTAGAAAATGTTTAATATGAGGCTACTTATTGTACCACAAAGGCACCGACTTTCCAGGTTCCCTACATAGTGCCTCATGAAAATGGACACTGCTTTGTCTGGCCCATGGGATCGAGAACATTTCCCAGTGTCTTAGGAATCCAGTTAGAACAGTGTCCATTTCTTTTAAGTCCTTGTCCCCTCCACCTTACACAAGGGGGCAGATCAAATGCACATGAGACGCTCAGCAGGTCTCTAGAGTTTCTCTCTTTGTATCTCTCTCCACTGGTACTCTGGTCTTCATCTCTAACTACAGTCTTCTTCACAGACCATCAGGTACGTCTCTCCTCAGTGAAGAAAACACATGGCCTCTTTCTGGGAATCCCTTTACTCCTTTCTGTGCTGTGATCTGGAAACTATCTCAAAGCACTCACCCAGGGTAATTAAAAGGTTCATCTCTTGGGATGCTGTCCTTTGTGTCTTGTGTCTAAGATCTTACAAACTGTTATTTTGAATAGTTTATGCTTTTCAGTGGTTCTATCCATAGGAAAGTTAGAAGAGACTTACTTTTTAATTAAAAATTTCTGATATATTCATTTTTTAATTGCCCTTGGTAATCACTCATTCAGAATTTTTTGCCCAACAATACAAGAGATATTAACTCAATCCTCTAACTCAACAAACAAAGGTAGAATTTTCCTTGTCTCAAATTTATTTTTCTTTTATTAATGAGCCTAAATTGCTATAAAAAGAAATAATTTACAATGGCAGAAGTCGTGGTGATACTAAAATGAAGGCTTCTCTAGAATGAGGATTGTGTCATGTAGGTCCGTAACCTAGAAGGGTGGAGTGGAATGATTAATATTAATAGAAAAACTCTGGTTCGAGAAGTCTAAGGTAAGGCCAACAATGCTGCATGTTTAAAAAACCCAGAGGGGATGCAGATGCTCCTGAGTGTTCTGCTCAATCTGGTGAGCAAGTCATCCGTGGGCTCTGATGCTATGGCTCAGATGTGGTTTATCTCCCAAGAGCTGCTGTACTAGAAGTCTAGTCCCCAGTATAGTAATGTTAGAAAGTGGTTGAATGTTTAACATGTGAGACCTATGATGGATATTGGCCTTTGAAGGAATTAAAGTAGCTTTCCTGGGACCATAGAATTAAATAGTTTTCATGGGACCATAGAATTAAAGGAGCTGTCCTGGGACCATAAGAGTGCACTGTGCTAATGGAGCAAGCTTAGCTTCTGGCCTTGCTACGTGATCCTTTCTGCACGTAGCTGTTCTTTTCATTTTTTTTCACTTCTCTGGTATATATGGCACAGTCAAGGTGGCCATCGACAGAAGTCAAACTGAAGTGGCCATTCAGTGTTGGCTTTTCACCATGTGACACGGAGCTAAACGAAACCCATTTCTGTGTAAGCTTCCCGTATACTTGATTATAGCCATAGAAACAAACAACTAATAATCCGAATTCAAATTTTTAGTAAATTTGAGCATGGAAACCCAATTGTAATGGACATTAAGTGTGGTTCCGTAGCTAGGTGCCACAAATCTAAAAAATTGTTAAATGATTTCTGTGTAATCATTTATTTATACCGTGTGCACAAGATCTACCCATGTACTTGAATAGCATGACACAGTATCTTGGCTATAGAAAACTTTCAATAACTTTTGATTGAAATGAAGTGCGTAGAGCATTAGAATAGAAAGCTTCCCCGGAGAATTTTAATTTCAAGATTTTTAACTTGTCTATTCTTATAAAAATCATTGACTCTTGTTCTAATGAGCACCAAATTTTTATCCCAATTAATGTGTCTGTGAACCATTGAAAGAACATGCATAAGATATCCTGCATTTCCAAGCCCCTTAATTTTTATGCACAAAGTATAAATTTAAGTTCTTGCCCCAAATCTCAAACCTGATCATTGGCAGTATTGCTTTTCATTATTTCCTTAGTCTCTTAACTTTCAATGATTTCCTCTTCTACTATACTATGCTTTTTTAACATAAAGGATTATATTTTCCATTCCCAATAAAGAAAATAAATTACAATGTATAAGACTCAGTGAACTGACTACAGGGAGTTGTAATCTTGCTTGAAGCTTCTGTGCCTAGGAATCAACAGTATAATCATGTGTTACTGCCTAGGGGAATTGCTCATGTGCAACTAGTATCACCTGTTGCTAAGTGCTTCTTTGAGCAGTAGCTAGCACCAAAAAAGGATGTGCACATTAATGTGAATCTTCCTCCTGTCAGGGTGGAGAGCTTTAATCCAGGTGACTTTCACACAGAATTTTATGTTCTAAGATGTCAAACAAACTGACAATATATTCTCTGCCTCTGTCTCTGTCTGTCTCTCTCTCTCTTCTATATGCTTAGTGATTGTTTGTAGACCATAAAATAGATTTGAGATGTGCTAGACCATAGGTTTCTGAACTATGGTGCTGGAAAATATTTTGAAAACACTTTTGTAGAATATGACACACATGTGCTTGCTGAAATTTAGTAAGTTTTGTTGAACACCGAGTAAACAGCTCAGGTGTTAGAACCAAATATCATGTGTATGATAGCACCAAAAGAGAAACTTGAGAAAAACTTTCTTTTATATAGAAGAGAAGGGAATCGTGTTTCAGGAGATTTCTCAATACGTTCTCCAGAGCCCAGGCAGCTACGCTTATTCAGCCCCCTGCTTCTCTTTCATTAAGATGCCAATTTGATTCTAGCTTATTTACTTGAGGTCCTCCCAGTTCAATATATTGGTTTTCCTAAGCTTTTCTTGCTAGTCATAAAGTAGGTCATCAAAATATCTCTTAATATTTAACTAGTCATTAAAATTGACCGGGCATGTGAGACATGTGAACAGACAGATAGTGTAACTGATTGTGAAGCCCCTTACAAGTTGAAAAGTCCAAGGCACAGCAACTGCTGTGGGCGTGTCCCACAGCCCCGATGTACTGAGTAATTCTTCAAGGTGACTAAGACTACAGATTTCCTACAGCCTTAGGCATTAATTTGTCCGAGGACTTTTGTAAGACTTTGGCTAAAGAAAACCAGAAATCAAATGAAAACATACAGCTGCTTGCTCCCTGGTTAAAGTAGAGAATGACGTGTTCTGGAACAGCTTAAGAGCTCTGCTGGGTATGTTTTTAGGACCGTCCTGAGTCTTAACAGCATGAATCCTGCTCATTTTAGTCAGAGTCGTGCAGTTTAAACTTGTCTCAGAACCCAGGCTTTTGCCGTTGATACGTCATGCTTGGTATTATCAGTCTCTGGAATTAGATTCTTGCCAAATTTCTATTGTGCTTTTTGGTCATTGTGATCCCCTGGATTTTCTTTTTCATGTAACTCAAGTAGGAAGATATCTTTACATCTCCTGTTAGAATACAGGTTCTTCAAGACAATGTATTACTCATCTTTGTCCTGCCCAGAGCAATAATCCTCAAACCATTGCATGCAGAAGAGCAATATAAGCTTACTTGAAAGGCTTGTTAAATCACAGATCCTAGGAACGTCATTTAAGAGATGTCATTCTACTGGCGTGGGTAAATCTGAAAAGTTCCATCTCTACTGAGCTCTTTGCAGCAAATTCTGAGACTACAGTGGGATGACCTTTCCCTGGAACTCTGGCCCATAGTCCTAGATACCCCAAATGCTCCTCTGTATGGTATATCTTACAGCACAACTTTTAGCATAATCTGTAATTGTGTTGTTCCAGTTATACTGCAAAAATGCATTGCAAAATAAATTAAGGTTGATGCATTGTAAAATAGTATGCAAACATATAGATGTTTGAGCATAACTCTCCCAGGAGACAGACAGTTCATCCACAGGGCTACCTTGAGGGTCACCAGAATAGCAGTGCTGTACTGCCGGTCACTCAACTGCCAGTACTATATTCTGTGATGTCATATTTCTGAAATAATGAACAGTTCTTGACAAACTACCAAATGAAACAAAAGGTATATTTCTTCAAATGTGTAGTAACTACCATTAATACAGTGAAGAAGGCACTTTGTGTTTCTATGTAAAATGTAGTTAAGCTTTAGGTTTAGATGGTTGGTTGGTTGGTTGACTGGTCAGTTGCTTATTTTGTTTGTGCATTTGCTAGTTTTTGAGGGACCATCTCACTTAGTATGCAGTCTTGATTGTCCTTGAACTTACTCTATAGCCCAAAGTAGTGTTGAACTTGAGATCCTCCAGCCTGAGCCTCCCAAGTGTTGGGATTACAAGCCTGCATCACATGCCGGTGAGGCCATTCAGGACATCCTTGAACCTCTGCCATTCTAGATTCTCACTCGCATTTTACCCAGAGTGCACTCTGGCTTCTGTTTTATTGTTGTTTTGTTCTCTTTTCATTTGAGACAGGGTCTCCCTGTAGTCCCAGCTGACCTGGAACTTGCCATGTAGACCAGGCTGGCCTTGATTTCACAGAGATCTGCCTGCCTCTGCCTCCTGAGTGCTGGGACTACTGATGCGTGCCACCACACCTGGCAGAGTGTACTCATTGGTACTCATTGTAACAATTAGAATGTCCTCCAAATTCCTCTAATGTCTAATGGCATCCCTCAGCTAGAATGTCTTACAAGATTGCTTGCAGAAAGAGAGGCGATTGGATATTATTATTATTATTATTATTATTATTTGGTCTTTTTGAGACAGAGTCTTCCTGGAGACCCAGTTGGCCTGGAACTCACTATATAGATTAGGCTGGGCTTCAACTCACAGAGATAAGCCTGCCTCTGTCTCTGAAGTGCTGGGATTGAAGGCATGCGCCACCATGCCTGGCCTGAATATTACTTTTTTAATTGAGGAGAAACATTTACTTTGACTGGATATTGTTTATTCAACATATTCTTTCTTAGACGTGCTGAATCAGGTAACTGTTTCTTTTAAAAGAAAACTCGGGCTGTAGAGATTGCTCAGTGGTTAAGAACACTGGTTGTTCTTGCAGAAGACCCGGGTTAAAATCCCAGCAGCCACACGGCAGCTAACAACTGTCCATAACTCCAGTTCCGGGGGATCCGACAGTCTCTTCTGTTCTCTGGGGACATTGCGGGACACGGGTGCACTTACCTACATGCAGAAATAATGAACAATTCTTGACAAACTACCAAATAAAACAAAAGGTATATTTCTTCATTCATACACATAAAAATAATTTTAAAATTTTTTTAAAAATGAAGACCCATTCTTTTTTTTTAACTTACTATTTTTCAAAACTTCTCTAGAAATGGC
>NW_008342600.1:23116-33431 GCF_000622305.1 Nannospalax galili
AGGTCTGGAAACTCATTGTTTAAAACTACAAGGGTGGTCAGATATTGGTTCTTTTGTTAGAAATAAAGTCATTTAAAAGAAAAAAAGTGAAAACTCAGCAATAATAATCCCACTTTCTCTTTACTCTAGTTCCTTTGACTTAAAATGCGTGTTGGACATCTTCCTCATTGTGCATTTACATCACAATTTCAACTAGCTTGTAAATCATCTGACAGCAAGAAGTGTCCTTTAGCTCATACTCAGCATCTGGGCTGGGAAAATGGCATGAATCCAACTGCACTCAGCTATGCTGTATACCTGGGTGACAGGGCACCCTCGTTTGCCTTAGACTGTTCTGGTTTACACCTGTGGTTCTGGTATAATTGTAAATAATTACATTCATTTTCAAAAGTGTATCTATTTGAACGATTAATCATATTGTCACCCTAGTTACACCTCACTAACAAAACCAGGTGCTGACCACCTTATAGTTTGTTTCTTTGAGTAACATAAGAAAATGTGTTCAAATACAAACACCACGACAGTGTTTTCTACCATAAACCAGGACTGACCCACCCTTGGTGTTCTGAGATTTTAACAAATTATATAAGAGAAATATATTATAAACTGAGCATTTTCATTGCTAACCATCTTGAAGTAAGAAACAATTCCCTTTCTTCTTCTGGAGTGCTTTGACTTTCCTTTATCCTGATGCCATTCCATCTTATGGTTAAGAGTTACAGAGGTAGATGAAGGATTATGGATTTCTTTTTGTCCAGGGCTATCAGAAATTTCAGAAATAATTCCAGGTTCAAAAACCTGCTATCCTGTACGCTGGATGTCATCTAGTTTTGGAAGGAAACTTGGATCCTTTTCTGACCATTTGTTAATTTCATGATCAATCTTGCTGCACAAGGCCTTGTTCTAGGATGAGCTGTGGACCCACAAATCTCTTCTGCATGCTTGCCTATATTCTAACTGAATCTCTGCTTTTTATCTTTCATGTGTGTTCCGACTGTTCCTGTGCATTGAGACCTTCCGTACTTTCTACTTCCGCTGCTCCTTCTCTCTGAAACACAGCCTTTCTTCTTGTCTGCGTCATCCTCAGACCCTGCCAGTGTCTACAGCTTAGCTCTGTGCAGCGATCTCAGGTCCAGTGAATGTCAGTGAAAACAAATGAATGATAAACTTCCAGAAGGAGAAGAAATGGATTTCAGTTGGAAATCACATCTTATTTTCTGTTAACTTCATTTTCCTCAAAGTCATCTACAGAGAGCACTTACTCTCTTAAATAAGATTCGGATGACACAGTACGGGTAAGACTAGCATAAAGCACACGTTCATCAGGTTCTATTAGTAGTCGTCATACTAATTTATTCTTCCAATATAAATGAAACTCTCTAGGTCCAAATTTTAGGACAATTCTCCCCGCAGGGTTGGTACTGAGGGTTTCAGAACATGATAAAGAAATATGTTTTCTAAACATAATCACTCAGGCTACTCTTCCCAGTACCTCTTTGACAGCAAAGCGCTAATTCTTGTCCACTAGAACTCTGTGCAGTGATTAAAATGTTCCGAGTCTGTGCTTGCAGTTTGGTTGCCACTAGCCACATGTGGCTGTCCAGCACTTGGAATGTGGCTACTGTGGCAAGAACCTGAATTTCTAGTTTTAAATTCCTTAGACTTAAATAGTCACCTTTGGCTAGTGGTTCCGATACCAAACCACACAACTCTAGAGGTCATTTGGGACAGCTTAAGAGCAACATACACCCCTTCTCTGCATACTTGTTACGTTACATACTGCACTTTTATTATAACCCTCTCGTTGGTTTTACCCCTTCAGAGTGGCACATCCATTTTAAAGCAGGTATCTCCTTAGAGTAGTTACTAGGAGAGGAATTTACCTTTGACACTCCACCTCAGTTCTAAAAATTAGCCCTTTCTAGAGAAGCAACCCCAAACTGTGACCAGCTTGTTTCCAGGGGAACCAGGATGTGGCATAAGTTGGCACTGCAGAGGGATAGAAGCATGGGGTCTAGTGGTCTGACACAGGGTTGTTTGTGGCTCACTTGGCCCTGCAAAAAAGATGCAAATACCAGGAACACAAGTAGGACCTTTCTTAAAGTGAGAATGCTAAGAAGTCAGCCAGCATTTTTAGTAATAGAAAATACTATGGGTCACTGCTGCTTATGCTGCTGCACAATGAAAGTCACATATTTCTACTAGAAAAGATACAGCTGGTGAGTAATGGATTCTAACATAAGCATTCTGGAAATAACTATTCTCTTACCGGTGTGAGTAACAAGAAATACTCTTAGAGGTTAGCACATGCATAAGTACCTAAGGCCTTAGCTAAAAATCAAGAACGATTTACATGTTTAAAGAACAAGATAGTGCCGCTGTGATATTTTACTAGAAGGGCATACATTTGTTTACTAACTTTGTTTCTTAACTAAAAGTAGTTTTATTGGAAAAGCTGTTGAACCCTCAGGCTTAATTAATTGAATGGAAGCTGGTGGAGGGCTTCGGAGGAAAAAAAACTAAAGATGAGAAGCAGATGTTCTGGGTGTAACAAAAAAAAATAATTCTTTATTCCCAACTAAAACTTATAACATGGATGAACACTGGATTTTCTATTTTTTATTTGGTTTTCTCCAAAGAAATCAAGAAATGTGAAATATAAAGAACATTCTTGAAAAAGTTAGGTAACACAGGTGATAATATCACAGTACTTAATAAATATTTCAATGCCCTACATGAATGTTCAGACACCTCTGAAAATTGCTATACATTCTGACATCTGGCTGTTATTCCTCAATCACCAGGCCTGGGATGCTAGAATTCTCTGACGGTTGTATGTTAGATCACCAATTGGAAGTCACTCCCTCCTTACCCACTTTCACTGGAAAGTCTAGTGTCCCAGACTATTGATTTTTGGCCTAATTCTGACCAATAGAAAGTGGTGAAGTTGATGTTGTGCCGCTCTGGAGCTGAAGCTCCTAAAAGATCACCTGATTCTGCTTCTGACCTCTCCTGCATCCAGTGAAGGAATGAAGCACGGGGAAGACCTGTGCCCAAAGCCCAGACTGTAGTGCTCCCAGCATCCGTGTGCAGCCAGCTGGCCACATCCTACCCACCAAACATGAGAATGTGTCCCCTGCTGTGTGTCACTGTGAACCCTAGGATGTTGTTTTCTGTAGTGAACACTTCCTGATGCACCTACAGTGAGTCACTTAAAAAAAAATGCCTTTCAGTATTGTGTACACTGTTCTAGTTTGCTGTCCTTCAGCAGTTGCTGTGGAGTGGCAAATGACACTCAGTGAGCAGATCAGCTCACAAAACAGTCCAGAGCTGACCTTTTTGACGACACTGTGGAGGTGCTAAGGAGAGCGGATGATGCCCCACCTCAGATCACTGGAGTATGGGCCAGGATGCACATTTTAACAAAGTCAGTAGCTACTTCTAAATGCACAGCACAGTGACCCTTGTGGCTAGGATTGGTTTGGTGTTAGCATAGGGTCAGTCTTTCTGGAAATTCCCTCCGAGCATTGAGCACCCTGTGAGAAGCAAGGTAGCAGCTCACAATGATAGGATTTCTGCAGCACTGGGAGAACATTGCTCCCCTTAAAAGCCAGTTTCTGACCATTGGAATTGATACCTCATGCCTTTGGCTAAGACTACAGCTTTCCCTTGTTAATTTGTAAATCTGCACAGAAAGAAAATATGTTGAATCTTTCCAAATGGGGTCCATTGCTTCATGGCAAAGGACAACCTTCTCACACAAAAGACAGCAAAGATTTGTTCATTTGTGATGGATGCTCTACATCTAGGGTATATATAAAATGAGATTTTCAGGTCCTGGCCTGGAAGCCAGTCTTAGGCCCAGGTATTGCAATAGAAGGTAGAGGATCTGGGTGAAACAAGGATCAAGCCAAGGGAAAACCCTACGTATGTGATCCTAAGGCTTCCTAGGTTTGCTACTCTAGGTCTTTTCCGAAATAATGTTTCCTCTCTATGGAAACCGAATGTATCCCAGTTTCCTGAGGCAGCTATAGCATCAGCTTCTCTTGTATAGTTTCAAGCTCCATTTGTGATCTCCTACACCTGTTAAACAGTGGTACCTTGTGATTTCATGATGTTTTCTTATTCAATGCTCTTAACTTCCGTAGATCTCATCAGATTGTAGGACTCGTAGCACACCAACCAACTCTGGGTAGAATCCACCCAGGAGTTCAATCAGTGCCGTGATGCTCTGCACATGTGCAGGACCCACAGGAAGCCCCAGGATCAAAGGGAGCCTCACCAGGCTGCAGGAACATCTTGTCATTTGCCCAAACCATCTGCAAGTGACATAAATACCAGCAGCTCAGAACACCTGCACCAGATGACTCAGCAGCAACTGGGGAAGCCAGCATGGGGTTGAAATAAAGGAAAACAAAAACTTCAGTGACTGGAGCAAAACAAATCACATTTTGGCACCAGCTGCACTGGAAAAAGAAATGGGGGGGGTTGGGGAAGAAAATGAGTTGGCAATTTTTAGTTAATGTCCAGTCAGAAGGATCCAGCAGCTGGAAGTGTAGCTTTGTGTTGGGAAGGGAGTGGTCCAGAGGGTTAAAAACAAGAACCAGTCAAAGAAAGAAGGAAAACGAATGAAAAATTAAAAGCCCAGAGACCTCTAATGATACTTTCAGGGTTCCATGTTTTCCAGATAAACAGCATCTGCTGCTGAACTTAGGCAAGTGTGTTGACCATGACTTTTAGAGGATTAATGAGCCCCTCAGAGGGTCAGAGAATGTGAACAGTGCAGGCCCTACCTGTGCCACAGCCAAGGGTGTCCTGTTGGGTACTTCCTCTCAGCTAAGAAGGCACTTGGTGATGTAGATACAACCCTTCCAAACCTGCCGGGGAGACGGCCTGCAAACCTTGTAACCAGGAAGAAAGCCAGTCACACACCTTTGAAATTCAAATACACCTTCCAGAAGAGAAGAAACCCCTGCTCTCCTGTAAGCTATTCTATTATGGCAGCTAGTTCCTGGAATTTCAATTACTCTGGGATGCCTACTGTTTATAGCAGAGGCTTTTTTATGAGTAGCAAGCATAGCTCTTTCTGCTTCATCCACCAGATAAATAGCCACAGATATCCTTGGCATCTTGGTGTGGTTCAGGTGGTCCCTCTGACTTGATTCGTTGTCCAGTTTTCCCTTTTCATCTGAGAAGTTTGTCCCTCCTATTTCCAACGAATTGTGTCACATTCTACCCTTTCTCCTTAAGTGTGTTCTCTCAGCAAAAGGCTACAAGACCTCAGACTGTTGAGATAGAAATTTTCAATTAACCTCTAACCTCGCTTCAGTGTCTGTGGGTTGGGTTATTTCTTACACCTAATCATGAGACCATTAACAAGTTGTCAGAAGAGGAAACAAAATAAGAAAACTGTTTTGACCAGGCTGCAACTGCTGCTAAGTGACACTAACAATGGTTTGCTGCTAAGTGGACCATGTGGGCCACTCAGGTGGCTCACTAAATCCTGGGCAATGAAGTTTATTTGTGAGAACAGCCTCTGTGCATCTCTTTAAGTGCTTTGCCCAGCAACACCCTTGATTGAAGAGTGGTCATTTTGGGGGTTGCCAGAATGGACAACACGGCACAAAGCGTGCAGGACAGCTCCCATGGAGACTGTTACGCCCAGATCTCATGACCCCCAATGACCACCAAGGAGTCCGGAGTGTATGCAACAGCAGAGCCTTTATTTGGGCTTAAGCTCGGGCCCTCAGATTTCACCAACGCAGTGGATCCACTCTGAGCCCCGTCTAGGGTGGTGTAGGCTTTTATAGGGAAGGTTCACAGAAGCCAGGGCACCAAGCATCCTTTAAAATGATTGGATGGTCCTATGCCCTAAGTACGGGGAGGATTCTTATTGGCAGGGGCTGTCTTTAGGGCATTGAATGTGCTGACTGTTATCTGTGGGGCCAGAAGTTTCTGTTTTTACCTTATAAGGCTGCTATATGCCCAGGCTTGCTTGATCTATAGCTAGTCAAAATGGAGTTAGTGCCGCCTTAAGCCAAGCAAATTACAGAAGCAGAAAGAAGCAGTTAGACAAGTCAGGGTCCCACAGAGACTACAAAAGCCGCTCCCTCTCCTGCTGCAGATATGATTGGCTTGAGTTAGTTGGAAAAGGTCAGAAGTTGCAAAAGGGTAGCACAGGCTTTATTTTTAGGCAAGATAGTGGAATAATTACTTGATGCTCAGATCAGCAGGTGCTGTAAGGAGCTCATTTGGGCTTGACAGCCTGCAGGGAAAGCTGATTTCCTCTGGAAAAGTGCAGAATTGCTCACAACAGTCTGTTTGCTGTGATGCAAGTGATTATCCATCCATTTGCATACTGCTTGCCACACTCTGTCCTCAGCTTGCCCATCTCCACTGACTTCAGGCATTGTGCTCCTTCCCTTTCCTTGTCATAGAAAGGCAGAGGAGAGGGACAACACCAGGCAGACCAACCTGGTGTATTAAGAAATGGAGAAGGGGGGAAAGAGGTTCATGTAACTTTTCATTCAACATAAAGGAAGACTAAAAAAGGAAGCCTCATTATGAAAAGAGAGTCAAATATCTTAATAGGCTGTAAACGGAGGAGGGAAAAGGAAGAAATGAGGGGACTCAAAAAGGATTGGCTTCAAATGAGCCTGTCCTTGTTCTATGCCAGATTCCGAATAAAAATCACCAACACTTAATTGAAAGTAGCAAGGTAAAGTTTGATTTCAGCCGACCGGGCTGTCTATGTCGGGGATAGAAACAGCCTCGATCAGCCACCCTGAGTTTTTTTAGGATTACAGAAAGCGTGGTTCAAACAGAACATCAGTGGGCCAATCAGGTTTACACAACACAGCAAAATTCAAACACAGAAAACTTTGAATTTACCAATCAACTACCTGTTACTGTGCAGGCGCGGGCTTGGGTAAGGAAGTGTGTTTACAGAAGCGAGATAATCAGTTAGTTGAGTGCAGACCTAGATTAGAGCACCCTGTGGTATGCGGGCAGGCCGTTTCTCAGAATTCAGTTAGGTATCTTTTATAAGTAGGGTAAAAGACACTTCTCCTGAAATGGCTGCTTTGGACAAAATGGAGTAACTTAGGCTGGGTTAATTTAGCTGAGATAGTTCAGTCCTTGCCATGGCTTGCCACCACCTCTTGTTTTCATTCCCTATCTCATGAAATAGTAACAGGCTACCCTGACATGTTTAATCCAACTGGGCGACGATGTCTTTGAAATCCAAGGTTGGTTCTCTGTTTACACTGCAGTGGACTCGCTGTGACTGAGATACTCCCATTTTTCAGTCAATCTCCAGATGCTTTGCTGGTAGGGCAGCTGCTCCTCCAGTCATCTGCCGAGAAAGGCAGGAGAGGTTTCCTGAGCCAGGTAATCTAGACCCTTATAATTGTGTGGACTTCGGCAAGACATTAAACTTATTTCTCTTCTGGACTTTTGTGAGTGAACCATGAGGTTAATAATGCCTCAGCGTGTTTCCTGGGCTAGAGCTTACTGTTTTTGGAGTTACCATTCTGAATGTGTCACTCAGCTCACTCGTGGGGAATCTGAAACAGATTTTGCTTTCATTGGCTTTTCAAGTAGCTGTTGATGGTGCTTAACTCAAGGTCATTGTCATGGTAGAAAATCAAGTTCCTTCAGGCTTTCCTTAAACCCTTCAGAAGGAAATGGAAAGGCCACCCTTGATAACCAGTTTACTTACCTTTAAACAGTCCATCTAACAAGACCACCTTTCTTTCTTCCATAGCTCTATCCTTTTAGCTGAAATCACCACAAAGTTTCTCAAATTACTTGCCAGCCTGGTATGTCTTTGGGATTTTGCGTAAATTATTCAGATAGTGGGATTTGAACCAAGGCACACGTTTGCATACATACAAAAGCAAGGAGAGCAATACTGAGGACAATGCCTGCATTACCTGTGTTGATGCAATTCATGAGGCTGATCTGGAAAGGCCTTGGAGGTTGGTAATGGAACTTAGGAAAATGAAAAACATCATGGCCTTTGGTGTTTCATGAAGCTTTCATGTTTTTAACATGTTTTGACACCTGTTTTTAGGGGAGGACACAAACATGCCTGAAGAAGTAATGATTGTAGAGTAAATAAAAAATCTAATTAACTGTGATGAAAAGGGTTTAGCCCTTTGTTCCCAACAAGTCAAATTCCTTGCTTGTAAAGGTTTTTTTTGCTTGTTTCCTAAAGTGGGGGGAGTTGGAGGTATGGCTTGGTGTCAAAGCACATGCTTAGCATGAGCAAGGTTATGACTTCTGTCTCTGTCACAAAGGAAAGGAGAGAATGGAGGGCACAGGGAGAGGGGAAAGCAGAAGAGAAGGGTAGCGACGAGGAAAGGCGTCGGTCTGCTGCACCCAGTCACTGATATCAATAGAGGGTAGGACGCCAGAGCCATGGAGATGGACCTCATGAGGCTGTGAGTGAGTTCATTTATAATAATGCATCAGTGAAACTATTGATGTGGGTTTGTGTCTGCCCATCGTCTGCCAGATTCTTGAGAGTTACAAATCACATTTCCTTCCTTAAACCTCTTTGTCTGATTAAATAGTTATACAGCAACACTGAAAAATGCAAACACAAACAGGAAATAAGGTAGCAGTCAGAGGAAGACAGGGTGTAGAATCTGTCCTATCTCTAGACAAATGAAATTTACTACTACATGCTAAGTATGGATCCTTATATTTATAGACAAGTATACTGTACATCACTCATCAAAGAAACTTCTTTTTCAACAGATGGAGACTACTGCAGAGTTCTACAACTGGTCACACACAGACACTGTATGTCTGAGAGATGCCCAGCCCTAAGTGACACCATCTACAGTGGAACCTCAACACCTAAGGATCATGGAACATATGGAGCAGGTGGTAGGGAAATACTAATACATCTCTCAACTCTGACCAGTGAAGTTTCCTCATACAACAGAGTGTGATGTATATAGACAGTCACAGCTGACCAAATTTTAGAGAATAAGAGGCTGCGGAGTGCATGTCCCTAGATAGAACTCCTATATTAAGCCTTACCCACACATGGCTCAGGGATCATTGCAGAAGAGGGGGTGGAAAGGTTGAAAACCCAGGGTTGGTACATGAATGTAAGGAAACAGACTTTCAGGTCTCTGGGAACTTGCTCCTATGAACTTATAGCAATGGTATCAGCATTCACAAGACCCATGCTGACTCAATCAGACAAAAACCCAGCATAGAACTTGGGAAATGGGCAACAAGCTCCAGCCCTAGTTCTAGCTAGGGAACTATTGGCAACTGATTACTGTGAGTGAAGGAGAACAGATTTTCTTTAAAAGAGTGACTCTAGATAGACAAGTAGACTCCAGTGGATGAACTTGCCCTGAGGGACAAGTGGGTACAAATGCTTGACTGGATAGGACTTCAGCATATAAGAAAGAATGCATAAAATCTGGTGGTGGGGGATACAGGGGCCTACATTTGATAAATATCTATTATATGAAATGCACAAAAACTCAATAAAAATATTTAAAACTCTTTAGGATTCCCACATAGTACCTGAAGCACCTTGTCTCTAACTCCACAGAGCTCCATAATCTAAAGTCAGACATAACTGCCTGCACAAGCCAGCTTGCCTTCCTAATTGTTCCAGAGCTGCCAGCAGCTGCACTCTACCTCCAAAGCCCATAGAGATATGGTCATTGGTGGGACAAGAGAGGAGTCACAGGCAAGTTGGCAGAGATCCTTCAAGACTGCAGACAAACGCTTTGATGCATTTACAGCCAGTGGAGGAACAGCAGGACCCCAGAACCATAAAACTGACCTGTGGATTCAAATTAAAGATATCACTGATATTTTTTCACTCGCTTTATTGAATAAGACTTAAAGTTTTGCTGATTTATTTCTTTATGATTTCTATGAATATCCACATTCATTATTTTATAAATATTGTTTGATTTCTATGGATTTCTGATATAAGATTGGAAGTTAAGAGTTTGGGCTTATGGTTGAAAGTTCACATGCTTCAGAACTATATTTAAGGATTACCAAGGTGGATCAACTGATGAAGGCACTTTCACAAGACAGAAGTGATGCTGCAGAAATCAGGGTCTCCTCTCAGGATTCATAATCTCATTTATAAAAGAATGTAGAAATTGACTCAAATATAAGCTTTAGGACAATTTTATTCAAATTTAAAGAAAATGCCTCAATGCAGGCAAGACATAAATCTCAGCATCTGCCCTTAGGAAGAAAAGGGGGAGGGGAACAAGCCATAAAGCCATGTCTCTTTAGAGTCAGTAAGGATGTCAGAACTGGGATG
>NW_008342600.1:36933-37850 GCF_000622305.1 Nannospalax galili
GTCCTTCCCAGGAAGGAGGAAGTTACATTCAGGAGGCACTGAGTTCCCATCAATGTCGCACTCGGGATGTGGTGAGGGAGGGTAATGCAGCTCTCCTGCTTTCTTGCCTTTTATCCTTAACCGATCCCCACTCCCAACTTTATCATTTTTGGTCCTACATTGGAACACGCATACCTAGCTTTATCAGCACCCAGTTAGGATATCTCCATCAGACTATTTGACTTAATATGGCACTACTGTTAGCTCCCAAACTACATACATCTTCTACAAAGACAGTTTGCAAGTCTCAGCTTTTTCTCATGTATAACCTAGGTTGCTGTTCACTATGTGGTGGGGCTGTTTTTTATCATCATCCAGGTTGAGAGGAATGTTGGATGGTATCTTTGCCTTCAATTGTTACTTCTGGTCCAGGAAGCCTTACTAACACTGATTGACCAGAAACTTTAAATGGGGTCACCTGCAGTCTGGCTATAGTTTCCCATTTCCTCATACAATTTTCCAACCACCCCAACACCCCACTCATGCATCCCAAAGGTGACCCTGGATAGTTTTTCCATCTTCTCACCTGGCGCAAGACCACTGACCAATACTCTTGCTGCACTTTCTCCTCCTTCTCTTCAGCCCACACTTCCCCTGTTCTGCCTACTCACATCGCCATGCCTTGGACCTTATTATCTCATGCAACTGTTCCACCACAAATATGTAAGAATCCCTCTCCCTCTCTACCACCATCCCACACTCCTGGGCATAGGTAGGGCCCTGCAGAAAGTTCCCTGGGCCCTAGACTCCCATCTCCTCTGCCAGCATTCCATACTCCTGGGCTTATCAGGAGATGCACAGCCTGCTGGGAGCCCAGAGCATTCTCTAGACCCTAGCTGTCACTCTCCTTCTCCATTATCTCACACTTCCAGACATCA
>NW_008342601.1:0-230 GCF_000622305.1 Nannospalax galili
GTACCAACAAACTGCTATCTGCATGCTCATGGCACATACCCATTTTCCCATCGGATAGAGCTTTTCATTCAATGAAGACTTTTTTTTTTAAGTTTTGTTATTTTATGAGTTTATTGCCTGTGTGGATGTAAGGGCACCAATCATGCAATGCTCAAGGAGGTCAGAAGAGGGTGTAGGATCCTCTGGAACTGGAATTACAGACAGTGGCTAGCCACCATGTGGTTGCTGGC
>NW_008342602.1:0-262 GCF_000622305.1 Nannospalax galili
TGTGCAATGCCCACACAGGCCAGAACAGGGTGTTGAATCCTCTGCAACCAGAGTAGTGGACAGTTGTTAGCTGCTATGTGAGTGCTGGGAACTGAACCTGGGTCCTCTTCAAGAGCATCCAGTGCTCTTAACCACTAAGCCACCTCTCTGGCCTCTTCCCCTCTGGTTAAAATTAGTGCTTTGAGTTTCGTACACTGTGTTTTGGTCACATTCACTCTCCCTCCACTCCTGGAATTCCACATCCTCTTTCCCTACCTATCCA
>NW_008342603.1:0-319 GCF_000622305.1 Nannospalax galili
GTTTCTACTAAATTAAATTTTTTAAACTATCATCTATAAAGATTATTTATTCGGGGTATTTTGAGACAGGTTTGAGCTCTATTTCTTTAGCTCAGGCTGGCCTGGAACTCACTATGTAATCCAGTCTCCCCTTACCTTAGCCTCCCAAGTACTAGGATTAGGGGATGAACCACCATGCCTAACTTAAAGATCTTGTAAAGGTAATGAAAAAGCAAGTCTCTGGGATAAAGTATTTCCCAAAATTGTAACTGACTAAGTATTAAGGCCATAGAATACACATGCAAAGAATTAGAACTGTTCTGTCCATAATATCTAAGAA
>NW_008342604.1:0-774 GCF_000622305.1 Nannospalax galili
CAGCTCTTTGTATTGCTTCCAGAACTCTCTGAAGCGCTGGTTTTGTGGACACAAATTCTTTCAGCCTGTTTATGTCATGGAAGATTTTTCTTTCCCCTTAAACTATACTAGACATTTTGGCTGGGTAAAGTAATCTGGGTTGGCATTTGTGGTCATTTAAAGCTGGGAATACTTTGGTCCAGGCTCTTCTGGCTTTCATAGTTTGCACTGAAAAGTCAGCTGTAATCCTGATGGGGTTTTTCTATATATGTGATTTGTTGTTTTTCTTTTGCAGCTTTCTGTATTGTCTCTTTGTTCTGAACATTTATTGTTTTTACTATGATGTGACATGGAGAGTTTCTCTTCTGGTGTTGTCTATTTGGTGTTCTATATGCTTCTTGTATATGTATGGGCATGTCTTTTTTTACTTTTGGGAAATTTTCTTCTACAATCCTGTTGAAGATCTGGTCCATACCATTATCTTGAGATTCTTCTCCTTCCTGTGGGCCTATGATTCAAAGTTTGGCTTTTTATGGTGTCACACAATTCCTGCATATTCCTTTCTTGTGTTTTTTAAATTTTTCATAAACTTTGCTTGAGAGGTCTAATTCATCCACTTTATTTTCCAGTCTTGATATTCTGTTTTCTATTTCATTCATCCTATTGATGAGGCTTTCTCCTGTCATTTCTAATTGGCTTACTGAGTATATCACTTCTTTCTTCACTTCAGCCTGAGTAGTCTTTAATATTTCTAACTCTTTTCTGATTTCATTCAAAAGTTTATCCCTATCTTCC
>NW_008342605.1:0-468 GCF_000622305.1 Nannospalax galili
ATAAATCAGTGAGACCTCTGTGCAGCCATGTTTATTACTCTTAGAACATTCACCGAATTTAAGAGCTCTCTGTGCTTTCTTTGATTGAAATGTCACAAAGGGTTGACAAGATTGCATGGCAGGTAAAAGTTCTAGCCACCAAGGCTGATGACCTGAGTTGGAGTCCCAGGAAACACATGGAAAAAGGTTAGAAATTACTCCAACCAGTTATCTCCTGACTTCCACATGCTGGAAAACGTTAGAGGATAACTTGTTCTTTCTCCATGTGGGTTCCCGGGATTGAGCTGAGCTCAGATCATCAGTTTCAGTGGCAAGACTTTTAGTAACTAAGCCATGTTGCCAGCCATTGTGTAACATCTCAGTCAGTTAAAGAACAATGAGTTCTTATGTCTGAAAGTTTGTAATAGCAGTGATACATTTTCACAGAGACCTCATGGCTTTGTACATTTTGCGTATTATAGCAACTTG
>NW_008342606.1:0-401 GCF_000622305.1 Nannospalax galili
CTCTGGTTTTCAAAACTAGCTAGGCATTATTTATCTCTCACATTTTCTCACTCCTCCTTCCTTGTTTTCCCACTTAAGGTACCCATTTCCCCCCTTTCTCCCTTACTAATACCCTCTCCTATGGTCCTACCTCTCTTGAGATCTTCTTTCCCTTTATCCCCTAGGCTCTTTGTATGCCTTTCCCTGCCCCATCTCTTAAACTAACCCAATATTTATCCATATCTCCCTTATTAAGGGAAAATTAGTATTGTGAAAATGACCATCCTACCAGAAGTCATTTATAGATTCAATGCAATTCCAATCAAAATCCCCAGTACATTTTTCAAAGATTTGGAAAAAATCATCCTAAAATTCATATGGAAGCCCAAAAGACCTCGGATAGCCAAAACAACCCTGAGCAC
>NW_008342607.1:0-3063 GCF_000622305.1 Nannospalax galili
ATACTAATGAATCTTTTCTCATTCATATACTCACTTTATAATTTTATATTATTGTAGGATATTAAATCAAATTACACTGGAAAAACATGGCATTAATAATTGAAATAATCTCATCTTCCTGAATCTCTCTGCATGGCTTACAGCAGAGTGAGACATTTTGGTCCTGTCCACCTGAAGCGTAAGGACATAGCAGAGCTTTTAATAACAGCACCAGTGAATGTGATGAAATTTTAACCCCCTCAAATCAACTGTCACTAAAATCGCTTTCTGTGGTGTCTCAGTGCTGTGGTGTCTCTTAGGTATTCTAGGTGTGACGAAAGTAAAGACTGGAGAGGATTCCATTGGGTGTGTAAGGGGAATGTGTGAAGAATGTGAAGGACAGGAGCAGGCCGATGGTGATGGGAAAATAAGTGACTGGGATCATAGCAGAATAAAGAGAGTCCTGGGGATGAATGAAACCTGGACTCACTGTGCACACTGTATGCAGGCCTCCAAAACATCAGGTCACAACCTTTGTAGTAATACATGGTGTTACAGAAGCTTTGTGAGTATAAATGCATGGCCTTCATTAAAGTCCTTTCTGAAGGGCCTAGAGTGTAGCTGTGAGCCAATGTTCTCTCTTCCTCCAACTCACCTTTCGTCGTCCCCTTTAGAATCACATTTTATTAATGAGAACATGTTTGTCTGAATGAAGTTAGAAATAAAAGATCGAAAGAAAATAGATTATGTGTATGAGATGTGTACATATGTGAAGTATAGTTTAAATAATACTTAGATTGGTTACTATGGGGAGTCCACGGTCGAGAGTTCCTAACAATCAAAAGAACATCAGTTTATGTAGACCTCAGTACAACAGAGCTCTCCTGAGGATGAGAGTATAATAGAGGACCCTCTTGTTGAGCTGATTTTCCATCAAATATAGGAAGATACAGGTCAGTCAGGAAAGATGGCACTCATGAACGAAAAAGAGATTCAGTCCAGGACAGCCTCAAAATTCAAAAGGGAGTAACATCTCAGCAGCAATGTAGCATTCTTCTAGAGAAAAATCCTGTAATGTTTTACCATAAACACAACTGTGTTTGCATTTCTTACGCCTGTACATGATTGTATATATAACAGTGAATACTCAAATCGGTACAAGTTGCCCAATGAGTATGAATTCCAGGTACAGGAAAAATGGTCCTCAGTTTGAGCAATGTATAAACCTGCTGTGATGTGAGTTAGCATTTGGCTTAATTTAAATATATCCTGAGCAAAATTATTGTTTCTGTTGTTCCTTCTAGTTCTATTTTGAGAGATCTGTGACTAATACACCTGTTGCACCACCTTATAACCAACAGCCCATGAGCCTGCAGACTTCAGTTGTGGTGAGAACCAGGGATGTAACTTACAGTTCTGTTGAGGACTTCTTCACGGCTGCTTGGTGTAGGGATGGAAGCCGTGTGGCAGGGGACTGGATCCTTTTCCCAGAACCAACTCAGTTTCATAAACTTTTCTGCCTGTCAATAATGAAGGGATTCAATAGGTTCGAGTTTCAGAACTGAATAAACACATCTATAAGCAGAACGTTAATGAAATCGATAGATGTCAATGTTTTAACTAGACCTACATAAAAATTGTAAATTTGACTGAGAACTGTTGTATGAAATGTACAAAAGCCTGATAAATATTACAAAATTATAACTGAGATATTAAGAACACATTGCTTACATTCCTTCCCATTTCATGGAAAAGCTAATTTTCTAGGCTCTTCTTTTCCTCTCTATTTTCTTGTTCTTTTGCCCTGCTGAATAGTTATAGTTTGGAAGAAAGCTTTACAAACACAAAAACTCCAAAGCAATGACTATTTAAGAATCTTATTTCTCTAGAATTCGAGCACAGAAACATAGACCAGTGTGAGTACATCCAAAACTATGAATTTCTTGTTTTCTCTTGGTCCAACCTAATGTATTTCTTTTAAACAGGCATTGTAAAATTGTACATTTCCTTTTGATGTTCAAATTTTTTTCTCTAGACCATAAAAAGCTCATGACAATTTAGAATACAGTTATGTTGATGGTCTTAAAATTAATCATTGGACTCTGGGCATAATCAGGAATGAATGAAAAACTGATTTAGGAATATTATTTATTGTTTGTTTAGTCAACAGTTGAAGATTGTAGTTACTTAGGTCTTCATTACTGAAAAATATATCCTTCTTAGACTAATAATAAGTAAATTTGTAAAAGTATTGGAATCCTCAGAATGCTGTGATGGTGAAAGATTGTCATTCATGGGGATGGAAAGAACACTGGTGTGTGAAGAGGATAAAAGGATTCCACGTCTACTACAGATCTCACCACACAGCATGTGACTATCAGTTTTATCCTGAAGTCTTACTTTCTCCTTATTGACTGAACGGAACAGATTATAAGTGTCCATTAAGAAGACAGAACACATTTCCGCTTATAACCTGTCCTCCTGTTACAATTAGAATCTCATTACTAGAACTCTAAAAATAGTAATTTGAAAGATTTGGAACTTTCTGAGAAGGCATTACGTTATTTGGGGCTTGTTTTGTTTTACATGGTTTCTGATTTTTTTATGTCTTTGTAATTCACTGCAGTCAGTCCTCCTATAAGGGGGATTTGCAGAATGCTAAGAATGTCCCAGAAGACTGACACACTCTACTCAAAATCAGGAAATCAGTGTTCTTCCTCAGCTATTCTTGGGAAATTCTGCCAATAATGCAAGTTGAAGCCAGGCATGCTGGCATGGCTTAAACCCCAGCAGCAGGAGGCAGAGGCAGGCAGAGCTCTACATGACCCCGAGCAGCCTGACCTACATAGCAACTTCTAGGCCAGTTCTGACTACATGGAGACCATGTCTCAAAAGACCAAAATAATAATAATAATATTTATTATTATTATTATAAACAATAATAATAATATAAGTTGAAAACAAGTTTCACCTTAAAGCTTATTGTAAATACTTTTTTCAATCTTTTTTTTCTTTTCAAATAATCGAGATCACATGGAACCTCCCTCCATTCTCCCTTTTCCATGTACTATTATCTGATCCTTT
>NW_008342607.1:3600-9798 GCF_000622305.1 Nannospalax galili
TCCATTTCAGCAACATGGACATTTTGAGCTGGATTATTTCATCTTCATGGAAGTACCCTGTGTAATCTAAGCTGTTTACCCAATGTCCCCATTAGGCATCAGTGACACTGTCCCCTTTCTTCCTGTATGTGAATTAAGACAATGGTAAAATGTCCCTGGACCTTGTCAAGGTCTCCAGCAGAAGGAGGATTCCTCCAAGAGAACCACTGATCTCAAAGCAAAGATGTCCTAGAAAGTGATTCTCTGCTCTGTGTTTCCCTGTGAGGCATGGACAACCATGGGATGACCACAGATACTGCACCAATGACAATATAGCATGCTATCCTAACACAACTTGGTAAGATAACGAAACAACGAACCTTCGTTGGAGGACATGGATGAAGAGATACTTACAGGAGCATGCTTGAGTCAAAGGCAGCTGCATCTCTGAGTAGTTTCACCACAGTGTGGTCACCAGTTCAAGAAAGATGCTTCTCCTGAGTCCTGACTTCAGTCAAACTTCCACCTCCTATATATACTAGCAGACAGTCCCAGAAGCCAAGCTGAGCTGGTTGGCAGGAACAAGCTAATGTCCACAGCCCAGGTGAGGGCATAGTGACTCTCTGCCCTCAGGGATTAATAACATCCTCTTTACATTTTCCACAGTTCCTTTTCTATGCGTATTGTCTGGCTGACTGCCATACTATCCCTAGGCTCCAAGTTGTTTTAAGAATCACAAAAGTTACCTCTATTCCATGATGAATCATTGTCATTTTAAGCAGAAGCAAAGTACATTTTCCCTAATGTATGCCTCCTAGTTCAGGCTCTTACATTCTCTGTGTCAAGTCCTCTACTTTGTTCCCTGAGTGCTCAGGTGGAGAAAAATTACATATGATGCCTTGTGATCATGGGCCGCTAGGTGATCTCAATAGCTATTCTTAGCAGTTTAACCAAACACCAGTCTCTGCCAATAACCATCAAATACTGCAAATGGTTCCCTCCACAAAACAGGTGACAGTTCCAGTGGTCTATATGCTTGAACATAAATGTTTAGAGTGTAGCTTGACAGGCATATCACGGCCATTTAACAAAAATCAGATTAAAGCCTCATTATTAAGACCTATGCCTTCCTCAGCTATGTAATATATTTTACTGCCACAGAAGCACATGGATTAACTCCTGCATCTTTGGACTAATATCAAATAATACTTTCTGGTTGTAACCATAACTTTTATCTTGCTAGGTTGATTAAGTCTTGAAATGTAGTATGTGATACAATGATTGGCTAACAGTTCTCTTGGAACACCATACACAGTACCTTCAGTACCATGAAAGTCATTCATGGTTAGTGTGGAGCTAACTATCTGAGTCAGAGGAATCAGTTGGGTGGCTCTTGTTCCATATGGAGTCAAACACGACCAGGGCCCGTTCTGTTCTTCACTCACTGCCCCTCCCACTACCTTAGAGTTCTGACAGGCTCCACATGTGTCCGGTGACTGCAGACTCTGCAGAGAGCAAAGCTGTCTGTTGAAATGGCCCAGGGACAGGAGAGCAACGTCAGCCCCTTCATTCTCCCTTTCACACAGACAAGCTACCACACTGCCCACACTCAAGCCGACTTTCCTCATGGGGTATGAAGCTTGGCATGGGTCCCCAGAGCTTGTTCACATTAATGCAATGTACTCTAAGGGAGAAATGATCTACTAAGCTCTGAAACGGGGATGAGTGTCCACATTAGGGGGAGCTCCATCCAAGCACACCTTGCATCCTCTGCTTCCAGTGACATCCTGTCAGCCTCTTCCATCGCCAGCCCAGGGTGATTTCTTTCTTACTTAGGGATGCAAACGTCCCTCCTTTGGTGGGAACCTCTGCTTTGAAGTTCTGGAGGTGGAACAGACTATATACACAACATATGCGATATACCCCACACTTTTCCACCACATTGTCATCGTATTTCACTGGGAAATTATAGTGTGTTTGGCAGTTACACACCTGTTGGGATGGAAAGCTGACCTTTAAAAGAAGATGGGAGAATTCTGTTCCCTGCCCACCAAAAGAAAGAGCATGCTGCCTCCAACAGAAATATTTCTTCAGGATGGAGCAGGGGCAAAGTTGGACCTATACCACATAGCTCTCGGGAGAGGTCCAGTTCATCTGACTCACAGTCACACTTAGATATGATCTGGTCTCTGTCTACAGATTTTCATAAATCATAGAATGTCCATAGGCAAGGGTAGAGGGAGAAGATTGGATGTCTATCTCTCCTCCACTTTAGTCAGAAGGTAAAGAAATGATAAAAATCCATTTTCTTTACTGATACCTTTTTCCTAGTTTATGTCAACACCAAGAAAGCTCATATTTCTCTTAGGTGGCTCCATCTAACCATTAGCAAGTTTTCTCTAAGGCAGCCATGAAGAACCCTGATGGCCCACAGTCCCCTGTGGTTGGAGTGTGTAGAATCCCGAGCTGCCTGGAGTGTGTCCCTGGTGTCCTAATGCTGGGTTTTCACTTCCATAGAAATATGTGTTGAGGAATTTGTAAAAATAAAAAGAGGGATTTTTGTCTTTTGATCAGGGCTTAGTTATTTTTCTTCCATTATAAGGAGTGTGTGTGTGTGTGTGTGTATCTGTGTATGTGTGTGGAGTGTGTGTATGTGTGTCTGTGTGCGTGTGTCTGTGTATGTATGTCTGTGTGTGTGTTTGTGTGTAGTGTGTGTGTGGTGTGTGTGGTGTATGAGTGTGTATGTGTGTGTATATGGTGTGTGTGTGCCTGTGTCTGTGTGTGTGCACATGTGTGGGTGGATGTGAATGTGTGTCTATGTGTTTGTATGCATGTTTGTGTTTGTGTGTGTGTGCCTGTGTATGTCTGTGTGTGTGTATGTGTGTGTGTCTGTGTGTATGGTGTGTGTATCTTTGTATGTGTGTGTGTGTGTGGTGTGTGTGCGTCTGTGTGTGTCTGTGTGTGTGTGTTTGTGTATATGTCTGTGTGTGTGGTGTGTGTGGTATATGTGTGTGTCTGTGTGTGTGTGTGTGTGGTGTGTGTATGGTGTGTGTGGTGTGTGTGTGGTGTGTGTGGTGTCTCTGTGTGTGTATGTGTGTGTATGTGTGTGTGGTGTGTGTGTGTGTCTGTGTGTGTGTATGTGTCTGTGTGTGTGTATGTGTCTGTGTGTGTGGTGTGTGTGTGTGTGTGTGTGTGTGTGTGTGGACATACAGAGCACAGAGACCATCCATCATTTTCCTCTTCACTGTCAACCTTATTTTTCCCACAGGGTCAATCACTGAACATGGAAACATGGAGCTTGCTGTTTCCTCTAGACCTTCTGGACCAACAGTCCCCAGGAGACCCCTGTCTCTAACACTGTCCCGGCATTGGGATTTGTTCACATGAATCATCATGTGACTTCTTTGCCGAGTAGCATCTGGACCCAGGTCCTCAATAATCTGTAACAGCATTTCACCCACTAAGACACGGCCCCCACTCATACCTGTTAGGGTTCCAAATAGCAGCAGCTCCCCCCCTCCCCAATAGGGACCTACAGACTTTGGAACCTGGAAAAGGGAACTTAGCTGATAAGCACCTTGACCTTTGAGGTTAAGAAGAACAAACTCTGCTGAGAAGCAGCCTGCCTTTCCTCTGACCTCCAAAGATAAGATAAGCAGAGTTCCTCTTATCTTAAGAGGAAAATTAAAACACTTCCACACCCTAATCTTACCTGCTTTTCCTGCTTCCACTCCCTGATTTCTCCTCCAAACATTCCCCTCTTCCACACCCTAAAGCCCCCATATATAAAGTCCCAGCTCACAACCTGTGGGCTGACATCTTTCCCTGACATCTTTCCCTTCGCTGACATTTTTCCCTTCCCCAAGGGAAATGTGTCCCATGCGAAATAAATCTGTATCCCACTGAGAATTCCATCTTTCTTCTTCATTATCTCCATATGTGTTTCCTAAACATCTTGGCTTGCCCTGCTGTGAGTTGCTGTGTGCTAGAGCTCAGATCATCTGCTCACATGCTTCATAATGTTCCTGTGTTCCTGATCATTGCAATGGGAATGTTCTTCCAGACAGAATATGACTTCTTGGTGCTCTGGAGGCACTGTGTGCTTTGCTAATCAGTATGAACTCAGCAAACACAGGTGTGCCAGAGTGAACTTGAAATCTGTCGTATTATCACATGGTTGACCTGGAAGCTTGTGGTTTAATGGTCCTTATTGACCGCTATCTGCTAAAGTTTCCTTCAGTTTGTGGCAAAATCGTAGGACATATTTCTCTTCTCTTTCTTGTCATACATGTGAACTACATTTAGAGACAACTTACAGTGAATATGTTAACTAGAATGGACCTTTAGAAAAGACTAATGACTGGTATTGTTATTTCTAAACAAAATTTTCTGTTTTGAACCTACGTGTAAACAAGGTGGATAATGTACAGACCTTTCCAAAATCATTTCTTAAAATTGTTATTGCATTTGTTTGTGTGTGCATCTGCCCAGGGGGTCTCAGGACTTGAACTCATGTTGGAAGGTCTGAGGCAAGCACCTCTACCTGTCGAGCCAACTTTCTGACCCCACAAAATTCTTTTTAAACAACTGACCTGACTAAGCCTCTCAATGTAACTCACCTCAGCTCCCCGGGGACAAACCACTCCTCAGTTGCCCAAACGTCACCCCACGTGGTGCAACACGCGAGTGTTATGTTTTCCGTGTGTTTATGCACCAGCTTCTAAACCCGACTGGGATGAAGAGACGTGGAAGCTGACAGTGACAACTTCCAGTCGTCCTCACACGACTGAATCGCACTGCTCGTTGTATCCTCGTGACTTTCATTGCTTTTTCTTTTCTATTTATTTCCTTATGTTTGGAGACAAGGTCTCACAGTGTAGCTCCTGGTGACAGGGATCACACTATTTAGACCAGACTGGTGTCAATCTCATAGAGATACACAGGCCTCTCTCTTGTAATGTTTATAGTATTTTAGAATAATAAAATAAAGATATGAGGAAAATGTCCTGTACATAACACACTTTTCTCATCTACCTGAAGCCTTGCCCATAACCTTGCTCAGACTATTACTGTTGTAGGATTGTACGGAGAAGACAGTGGTAGAGCCTTGCATCTACTAAGGGTATGAATGGATCTCATCATATAATTTTGACTCCATAGTGTGTGCTCACTGAAGGGACAATGCCTAATTATCCTTTCTGGTTTAAAGTGTTTGCTGTGCTGGTGTCTGTGAGCTACTCTGGTAGTGATGAAAACAAACACCAGTGAGATTCCTGTGAACAATGCAAGGGAAGGATGTAAAGGATGTGAGAGAAAAGTGGCATTCAAGTGTCACCGTGACGCTGGCTACTGGGAGCGCTGTGCCATTTGATGATGGGTAAGGCCTGAGTTTGGTGAAGCCCACATGTACTTTCCTGCTTGGCAACCTGGTGAGAAAAATTCTGTATAAGCATCGGAGTCTTGGTCATCACCCCGAACCAGTGTACTACTAACACTGGTGTTATAGAATTTGTGGAAGGACTAAATTCAACAATGCCAACAGAGTACTCTATGACATGTTTAGGAAAGTAGCTCTGAGCAACATATGTCCCTGTTTACCTTTTTTTCTTGCATTTTCTCTATAATTACATTTTAAAATATTTTATTTTCATATATGAGCTTATTGCCTGCATGTAGGCAGGTACACTCATGCACTGTAAGGTCTGCAGAGGACGGAAGAGAGTGGTCCCCTGGAATTGGGTTACAAACAGCTGTTAGCTGCATCTGTGAGTGCTGGAAATCAAGCCCCTGTCCTCTGAAGGGCAGTCAGCGCTCCTAATCGCTGACCAATCTCCCCAGCCCCATAATGATATTTTATTTAATGTGAACTTTTGTAGAGTATATTGGTACTACTAATAAATACATGGAGAACAGATCATGTGTGTGAGATGCGTACACATATGAATGTAAAAATAAATCTTATTGAAATTGGTTATGATAGAGTGGAGAGATCATAACAATTATACATTAGAGTTGCCATGACAGATGGACCTCACACAACAGGACTCATCCTGAGAAACACAGGAAGTATTTAGAGGACTCTCTTGTTCAGTTTATTTTCAGTTAAAATAAGGGAGGGGGCAGAGCAGTCAGGGAGACCAGCACACATATGTTAATAAGCACAGTTAGGAAGAGGAGAGTCTTCAAACTCAGAAACAAATGACATATTGGTCAATAATG
>NW_008342607.1:10874-11523 GCF_000622305.1 Nannospalax galili
TGGTCCAGAGGACCCAGGTCTGATTCCAGCACCACCGGGATGGCGAATAACCGTGTTTTCCCCACTTCCAGGAGATGCAACGCCCTCTTCCGTCCTCTGCAAGTTTTGCACGACACAGTGCACCTGTGTGCATGTAGGAAAAACGGTCATGCCCATAAAATAAAAATAAAGTTTAAAAAAATGGGGGGACTGCTGAGACTGCTACCACTTAAGAGCACTGGCTGCTCTTATAGCGGAGGATGGCGAATAACCGTGTTTTCCCCACTTCCAGGAGATGCAACGCCCTCTTCCGTCCTCTGCAAGTTTTGCACGACACAGTGCACCTGTGTGCATGTAGGAAAAACGGTCATGCCCATAAAATAAAAATAAAGTTTAAAAAAATGGGGGGACTGCTGAGACTGCTACCACTTAAGAGCACTGGCTGCTCTTATAGCGGACCTTGGTTCAATTCCCAGCACCTGCATGGCAGCTAACAACCATCCACAACTCCAGTTTCAGGGGACCTGATGACCTCTTTCTAAGAAACTAAGGTTTTTAAGGATCACCTTGTTGTAGGATTAAAGCCTAATTCCATAGAATACAGGGTGTGTGTCCTCTTTTTATTTTAATTTTCATTGAATTTTCAGTATTTTCATATAATATAGTTTCA
>NW_008342607.1:11554-13720 GCF_000622305.1 Nannospalax galili
CACGTGTCTTTCTGTGTGGGTCCATCCAGTGGGCTCATGAATATTCCTACCCTGTAAAACACTGTCTGTCCTCCCCCCAGCAGGATCAATTGCCAAAAGTTCCTTCCATTGGGTTGGGGTTTCTTACCCACTTCCCAAGGCTTATGCTGGAATTTTCTCTGGTTTGAGCTCTCAGAGGAATTGTACACACTGTCACCATTGCTGTGAATTCATATGAGTAGCTGACCGGCTGTCTGGAAGCCTTTTGAATCTTGTTATTGCTGCTACAAACTGATAAAAGGCTTTTAAATAGGCATTGTAAAGTTGTACCATATCCTCAGCTATCACTGAGTCTTATGACACGACCAAGCCAACTTTCTAATAAAAGTAGAATGTAACTGTGTTCACGACATCAAAATAAATCATGAAAATATGGGCACACTTTAAGAAAATTTTAATAATGGAAGACAAAATTTTTAAAATATTTTATGTTCGTACATTATTCATTTCAGCATTTTATTTAACAATTTTTTGCATTATATTTATTTTTTATTATAACTTTTTTCAAATTTCATACAATATATTTTGTTCATATTTAGATCCCCTCCTCAATGGGCATCTCTCTTTGTAACTCCCCACAAAATTTCTGTAATCATATATATGTTGTATGTAGTCCTGTTTGTGTCCCCACATGTCCTTTGGTATGGGTTCATCACTGGAGCTTAGTCAACTTACTAAGAGTCTAACCCTTAAATGAGTCTGAATCTCCCCTTCCCAACAGTCATCAGTTGCCAGAAGCTCCTCAGATAGGAGTGGGGTTGATTACCCACTTTCTGAAGCAAAAGCTTGTATTTTTGTCTGGCTTAAGCTCATGTGAGACTTGTCTATGCTGTGACCGTAGTTTTAAAGTCATATGAGTAACTGATCAGCTTTCTGAAAATCTCTTTTTCCTAGTGATCACTCATCTTATCTGGCTCTTAGACTCTTTCAGTCTCCTCTCCCACAAAGGTCCCTGATCCTTGGGAGGTATAAGTTTGATATACGTGTCATATTCAGGGATAAGCAGTCTGTGGCCTTTTCTTTCACATTGGCCAGTTGTGGTTTTCTGTGTCAATCACCATCAGCTGCATAATCATTTGTGCTGATCTTTAAGAGAGGCACTAATCTATGGGTACAACAATAAGCCATTAGAATTTAGTGTAATACCATATCCCGTGAGCAGAATATTTGCACTAGGCTTTCTCCCATGGTCTGGAGCTGGCTAGTCAGGCTGCTGGGCCTCATAGCACTGTCAGGTATGGGCTCCATCCTACAAAGCTAACCTTAAATCCAATTAGAAAGTAGTTGGTTACTGTTAAGATATTCATGCCAGTACTGCTCAGGTGGGCGTAACTTCCAGACCAGTTGTTTAGCTCGCAGGATTCACAACTGGGGGAGGCTCATGTTCAATTTTCTCTTCAGGGAGCTGGTTTTGCACCTCCTTCACTATGAAAGCTAAACTGTAGAGAAGAGGCTTTGAGGTCTGCACCAGCTTGATTTCTCCTTGTCTGTTCTATGGTTCATGGATGTAGTGTCTTCAGCAATAGGGTGTTTCATGGAGTGATTGTGGGTAAGTAACAGCAGAAGCGCTGGCCGTAGCGTGCCTTCGCTCTATGGGACATCTGATCAAAAGCTTCAAAGGAGAAAGCCTTTTCCTGGCATTGGGCTTTTTGACTTTAAAGCCTACGGTGTCTAGTAGGGGTGATGTACCCCCTTCTATTAGGGACACTTTTCAAGTTCTTTTCAATGTGTATGTGTTTACTTTAGGTAGCCGCTTCAGTGATAGGTTTCCATATGGCTTTTTGAACATGCTATTGATGTCGGTTGTCCCTCTTCATTCCCCTGTACCCTCCCACTCTGTGCCACGATCACACTTCCTACCTTATTATCCCCATTTCCTCTATATAACTGTACTCTTCTTCCCTCCCAGGGAACATCCTCCTTACCCAGCTATGGTCATTTTTTAGTTTCTGTTCTCACTGATCTTCAATTCGAAGCACGCGTATTTAAGATTTCACAGCTAGGATCCAGCTATGAGAGTATGTGCCGTTTGCTCCTCTGTGTCTCATTCAGGAAGATTGTGTCCAGTTCCATCCATTTACCTGTAAATTTCATAATTTTGTTTTTATAAGAGCTATATAATATTCC
>NW_008342608.1:0-690 GCF_000622305.1 Nannospalax galili
TGCATAACAGAGGCTCCCAACATGACTAGGAAACCCAGACAGAAATGTGTTTCCCTGAACCCCATGAGAAATGCTCATACAGTAGCTATACATTTGTGCTTATATATACCTGCGAACAGCTTGTCAAGGAACACAGTGCCAGACAGAAAACCTCCCCTTTAGTGGTTGGTGAGAATGATTCAGGACACTCCCAGAATAACACAGGTTATTGCCAAACATCTTGGTTATCACCCAGAAGTAGTGGTTAAGACACTACTACTGAAGACAGACATACTTTGGATCCAGGACTTGGAGCAATGGATCAAGAGCTGACCTGGAGGTCTTGTACCTAAAATGTAGCTATCATAATGCTAGATGATAAAATGCTAATCACCAAGGAAGAAAAGCATCAATGGTCCAACCCAGCCCTAAACCCTAATAACCATAATGATGGCACAGCAAACTATGTCTATTGATTCAGTAGTGTCACTGTTACATGGGGGCAATCAACAGCCATCTAATTGGAATTAAAACCCTCTAAATGGGAGTAAACTCATGGGTGGCACTGTAAACTCAGCCAAATACACGTCAGGAAAGACATAGATCCTAGAAAAAACCATATGTCTTTCAAATCTTTAGAAAAATTAATTTTCTTACTACATGCTAAATATGGATCCTTATATTTACAGAGAAGCATACTGTACACTACTC
>NW_008342609.1:0-728 GCF_000622305.1 Nannospalax galili
GCACATTCAGACTCAGTCCAGGAGAAACATGGTAACTATAGCTTAAAAAACGTGGAGTTAAGAGTCTGTTGAGCCCTTTGACCCCTGTGGCCCAGGGCCAGAGGGCAGCTCTGGGGGCCTTCTGCCATCCACAGGGTGGTGGGCCACGTGGGCTTCACCCTACATGCTTTCCAAGTAGGGTCGCTGCCTTCCCTGGTGTCAACAGATTAATGTGGTACCATGCAGCAAGAAGCAGAGACCTGCAGAGCTCGAACCAGAAGACCTGACGTGGCACTTTATGTCCCTAAAGCTTGAAGGGATGAAGCGCTTCTCAGGAAAGGTGACAAGAAAAAGTGTCGTGAGCCGCCTGACCCTGTAGTGAAAGAACAAAAGGAAGGTTGTCTTTCCCCAAAGAAGATCTTTGGTGATAAACCCAAGGCTCAGAGACTAGGTGTTAGTCCTGACAGACAAGAGTGTGGCTATAGGGAAGGAAAGAAGTCTTCATCAAAATTAAGGAAAGTCATGTGCCTTCAAAAAGAGAATAAAGAGAGGGACCATAGAATCCAAAGAACTACCATCTCCAGGATATCATCACAGAGCCCCGGATGCTGGAATTATCGCTAGTATACCACTACAAAGACATTTTAAAGCAAAGGAAATGGACTGTTTGGAAGTTCAGACTGCAGGGGTGGCAGGACATGGAGGGGGAGGAGATACTTGCACCACAGGCTTATTCAGAAGTCAGTGAT
>NW_008342609.1:1867-2891 GCF_000622305.1 Nannospalax galili
AGTGCTTTTGGAGAGTGCCTTAGGCAGTGATCCGGATAGTACTGGTGATATAACAGAGGCACTGAATGCACTAAGAACTCCTGGAGACTTTCAAACAAAAGAGGAAGATGACTCAAGAAAGCGATACATCATTTTCTGATAGAGATTCAACCTTGGAAACATCCATAGAAATAAAAGCAACGGAAACTTCTTCCATACAAGGAAGTATTGCTACTGAGGAGCGTTGGGAGTCTCTGCTCGATGATGATGGTGACTATGTGGATCCACGTCTTCAACAAGAGTTATCAGGGAGTATGAACAGAGACGACATCCAGGAGCCAAGACATGATTGTTACGGCCATGAAGTTCCTGATATTGACCTCAGCAAATGTGAATTCCAGCATGTCATCGAAATTTATGACTTTTTTCAAGAATTCCGTATAGAAGATCTTCTACGGGTTTTTGTAGTTACCAAAAGCAAGGATTTGATGTTAAATGGGTAGATGATACACATGCACTAGGAGTATTCGCCAGTCCAATTACAGCTCGTGATGCTTTGGGTATTAAACATACCGTGGTGAAGATCCACCCCTTGTCACAGGCCACAAGAGCAGCCAAGGCCAAAGCTAGAGCTTATGCTGAGTTCCTCCAACCAGCAAAGGAGAGACCTGAGATGTCAGCAGCATTAGCCCGAAGGCTGGTCATCAGCACTCTTGGGGTTCAGGGCAGACAGAGCAAAGCTGAACGGGAAGCAGAGCTCAAGAAACTGCGGGAAGCCCGAGAGAGAAAATGGTTGGAAGCCAAGCAACAGGAAGACATCTGGGAAGGTAGAGGCCAGTCTGCAGTTTAAATATCACTTAATGAAAGGAAGGATTCCATGAATAGGAAATGTTTCCACTCTTCATAAGAGAAGATTCTTTCAAAGCTGTGCACGTGCTGATGAACATGTTAAAGTGAACAAGACAAAGGCTGGCAGAGCATAGGGAGGAGATAGACTCCTATCCTCACTCCTAAGTACAGTCTCCAGAACTGTCCTACTGTGATG
>NW_008342610.1:0-866 GCF_000622305.1 Nannospalax galili
GTTTTCCCTCTGAAGGAAAACCTGCTGTTTCCTCAAGGCAGTGTAGTTGGCTGCCTTCTCCCACTCTTGCTGAGCCCGCCTCTTCATGGCCTCCCGCTCTGGCCTCTGTAATGTTGTGATGAGATGTGATATGAGTGGTCCAGGAATGTTCACTTTCCTCCATGGAATTGGTTGGTAGCTGAAGTGTTGTAGGAGATACTGGGATTGATTCTTGGGAGGTGACGTGTCCTTGGTCAGAGCAGCTGAAACGTGCTTCTTCTGGAGAGGCCTGTAAGATGATGTTTTGTAGGGTGCAGGCCTGTCAGCAGCCACCTGAGGGACAGTGCCGGACTGGGTTGAGTTTCTCCCCCTGGGGCTGGTGGCACTGCCAGAAATTGTCGGAGCTTGTTTAGCAAGACCCACCAGAGACGTGCTGGAAGGAGCTGATTGAGATGCATTGACTGTTGCAAGCTGGGTTGATTTGGGGTGAGGGCTGGCCGGATAAGCTGTGGGGGATCTGCTCGAATCCAGTTCTAGTGGCCTCAGAAATGCAGCTCGTACTTGAGGCTTGTCCAGGGTTAGGATAGGCAGAGGCACTAACTTGAGTTTCCCTGGAGGGGGCAGCTTGTTTTTGGATGGAGCTAGACCCTCCTTTTCAGTGTCACTCTCTGGCTTCTGGTCTGTGCCTTGGATGCGGAGAGCCTGTCCTTTCTGTCACTCCTCTTCCCTAGTGCGTGATAGACCTGCACTGACTCCAGCGTGTGCATGTTGAGGTGTGTTCTTGTGTTGGTTGTGTCCCAGGCACAGCTGAAGGGAAGAGGCCTACTTCTTTCTCCGAGTCACAGTAGACCTGGAGCTACGCAGACCTGGTTCTGTGAAGGGGTGAG
>NW_008342611.1:0-525 GCF_000622305.1 Nannospalax galili
ATAAAAACATGTATGCATGTATGACATGAAAGTAGAAATAAAATTTTCTAGGGGCAGAAAGTATAGGGGGGCTATGCTGAATATATAGTACCATATGTGTATGAACATTTCTACAAAACACCTCAAAATGTAAGAATCCTTTTATGTCCCCATGTGAGTAAATCTGAATTTAACTACTTAGAGAATATCAACTCAACCAAGTCAACACCTCTATTGAACAGAAACTTCTAAATCCTAGTGAAAATATCTAATGAGAAGTAAATAGTATCTTGCTGAACTTATCAGTACAAAGCATAGAGACTGAGTCAGGTGGAATTGCCAGTAAGGTTTTGCCCAGCTCCCTGTTTTCCTTAGCTAAGTAATCATGGATTAGCCCTTTAACATTGCTCTGCCTCTGTTTCCTTGTCTGCAAAACGAGGAAGATAATTTTATCTGTTTTCATGGGCTCCTGGTAGGGGTACAAAGATCGTAGACGGTGTTCCGTGTTCCCCGGTGAGCTAGCAATTCGCAGTTGGTTATTACCAA
>NW_008342611.1:3676-5820 GCF_000622305.1 Nannospalax galili
GGCAGGGTGCTGTGCTGATTCTCCTGTAAATCTCTGAGACTGGATCAATCTGAGCTCTACTGATGATTAGGAAAGTGATGGGGGAGACATCGAGAAGGGGTTTGGGGGGAAGAGAAATGTTAGGAGCAAGATACCTTAGGCATTAAGGATAGCTAAGAAACAAAGATGAACTCTGGTGGTGCAGCTCAAAAGAATGAGTTACTCCCAAGATTGTGCTGAGAAGGTTACAGGAGATCATAAAGACAGTGAAAAGCTCTTTGGTCAGCAAAGGAAGTCGACTCAACTTTTACTCATATAGCAACCACATACATTGCATATATATTAAAATTATTTTGACTATTAAGTTGGTCATCATAAGGATACAGAATCTCAGTTTTATAAAAGACTGTTAATAAATGGGAAAACAACAGGGGATTAAAGTCTATTTATGATGTAAATCTTCTTTAACCAATATAATTCTTTTGCTAAATCTAGATAAATCAAATACAGGCACGTATCTTGTTAAACCATTACACTTTGGAGCTGTGACTTTTTCTTACTGGTCAGAATTTCCAGATGTTACTGAAGGATACTTCTACCTCTGGTTTTTCCAAGAATAGGAGAGGTACCCCAGTCCAGCTTCCAGCCCTTAGTGGTAAGAGCTGCAGCCTGGTGAGTTCATGGATGCCACATAGTGATGTGATAAAGAAACAGCACTGTGCATACCAACAGCTGTACTGTCCGCCCTCTCCCGAGCCTCACTGATGGTGGTACAGAGTGCCCAGACTTCAGGTGTGCCCAGGCGTTGTGATGATGGTTACTATTTCTTGTACTACTTACTATAAAACATTTCAAACATCTACCAAAATACAGTGTACAAGCCACCAAGATTTGACCATTTTTAGCTCATAGGCATGTTTTAAATTTATGCTTTCATTTTCCCTCCATATCCCCCCAAATTTTGAAGGAAATGAGAATTATATCGTTTCCCTTGCATTTACATTTACAGTATATAATATGTATAAATTAGTAGAGAAAATCTAAATGTAATACTATTGCCACACTTAAATCCTTCAAATATAAATATTCATATTTTTCTTATGGTTTTAATTATTTATTTTTTGTTTATTATTTTTGTTTATATGTATAAGTGTATTGCCTGCATATATGTTGGTGCACCCATGTCGGGTAATGCCCATGGAAGTCAGAAGAGGGTATAGGATCCCCTCTAACTAGAGTTACAGATGGTTGTTAGCTGCCAGGTAGGTGCTGGAAACTGAACCTGGGTCCTCTGCAAGGGCAGCCAGTGCTCTTAAGAGCCATCTTTCCATCCCCAATAATTTATTTTTTGTCATTTGCTTTTTTCTGGTTTTTTGTTTTTCGTGTTTTGCTTTTGTTTTTTGGGGTTTTTTTGTTTTTGTTTTGAGACAGGGTCTTTCTGTAACCCCAGCTGGCCTGGAATTCACTATGTAAATCAGGCTGGCCTCTATTTCACAGAGGTCCACTTGCCTCTGCCTCCCAAGTTCTGGGATTAACGACATGCACCACTATGCCTGGCTCTAATAGTTTATTTTTAATAATTGTTGTTCCAGCCAAATCCAAATAACAGCATACATTACAATATATCACTTAAGTCTGTTTGTCTCATTAGGTTTCTGCTCTCTCTTCTTTTCCTTTATGTTATTATATATTGTATATACATATTTATGCTACATATTATATGCTAGATGTACATGTAAACATATACATATATGATGTTGTCTGCCCTATAGTTTTCCTATTGCCAATATTTTTTGCATCTCAATGTTATCATGTCCTTTGTTCCCTTCATATTGCTGGAGGATTTATAGTGTCTTGATTAGAATTGGGGTAAATTTTTTGGTATAATAATTTTATGGGGAGTAAAAGTATACTTTCATGAGGCACATTTAATAATGGCTATAAGTATTATTGTTTAGACTTATTGACACTTTAACTGTGACTTGCAGAATAATGATAGTCTTTTTATTTCTTCTGTAGTCCTTGACTGGGATATGCCTGTAAAGAGAAATACCTTGGTGTCATTCGTGGTCATTTGTGTTTAATACTTTCTGCTCACTATTTTTTGAGGCAATATGTCAATTATTTAACATCACTCAGAGGTGACTAATAAGTTTTATTTTTTA
>NW_008342612.1:0-297 GCF_000622305.1 Nannospalax galili
CAGAGAGGGGCTGGAGAGATGGCTCAGTGGTTAAGAGCACTGGCTGCTCTTTTCAGAGGACCCAGGTTCAATTTCCAGCACCCACATGGTGGCTAACAGTTGTTGGTAACTCCGGTTCTAGGGGATCTGACTCCCTCTTCTGACCTCCATGGACATTGCAGGACACGAGTGCATCTATTTACATTTCAAGCAATACACTCATACACTTAAAAAAAAAAGGAGAAAGTGTCAGAGAAAAATGAGCTATGTGTGAGAACAGCAGTGCGTGTGAGGGGTCCTCCCACTCAGAACCCATAG
>NW_008342613.1:0-982 GCF_000622305.1 Nannospalax galili
CTTCCAAAAACCACTTAGTGGAATTAAAAAGCATTAATAACATAATAAAATTTAAAAACAAGATCAAAACACAACAAATACATTATGGCCCGATGTTTAAAAATGTCTGTATGCATAATCCAAGATAGGAAGGACATAATTCAGACCAGTGATAGAATTACCACTTATCACTTACTGAAGAATGTCAATGTTCTTCCTATTTTTCTGTAGAATTTTCGACTGTAGCTATGTATTGTGAGGGTTTTTTGGGGGGGGAGGGGTTGATCACCAAGGACAGCTTTCCAGTTATGATCCTGTGATGTGCAGAAAGACAAAAAATAGAGCTTAATGATCAAGAAGAGAAGGGCCCAGATGGTACAAAGTTCCTGATGTTGTAATAACATCCCCCACCAAATTTCTCCTTGAATAATTTCTCAGGTAGTTTCTCTTGGGTAGCTTTTGAAAGTTTGTGTTTCTCCCCAAACTTTTTTCCCTAAGCCCTCACCCCAGGTGATCAGATCAACAGGTTTTACTCCTCTCATTCAGGGAACACTTTTCAGTTTCATCTGGGACATTGGAACACAAGAATAATGATCTCACCCAGGCTCCAAAGAGAGCTGAGGTTGGGCCCTGGAAGCCAAGGGGTAGCAGCACGTGAGTATCCTGTCCAGCAAAGTGGCCCTCCTCTTTCTTCTTATTTTAATTCAGTCTCATGATGATCCTGAGACTCATCTTACTGATGCTCTAGCACCCAGACGAGCCAAGAACTGAGTTCCCAATATTCTGCTGTACTGGGATGAGCTGATTCTTTTATTTAAAAGATCAATTTAAATAACAGAGTGTTAAATGTCTTAGATTGAAAAAAAGTAATATTGATACCCGAATATAAAAATTAATTGGCAGTGTTTTGTTTTTTGTTTCTTTAAAGTCTACATTTTAGCTGTTTCTAATCCTGGTGTTTCAAGAATCCTTATATGTTTACTTGCTTTTTCTAATTTTATAT
>NW_008342614.1:0-743 GCF_000622305.1 Nannospalax galili
TCTTACCACAAACTTCCTTTCAGTTCACTGAAAATCCACTTCACCTGCCAATGAAACAAGAGGAAGAAGCATGACAGAAAACAAAACAGGCCACTATATTGTCTGCTGTCACAGGAGATGCACAGGAAGAAAGTTCAACATGGACACCCCAAAAGAAGTTTCTGCTTTCCTGCCTTGGAGAGGCCCACCCTGGCAACAAGATCAAGAATTTCTACTACATTCATGGGAATGTGGATGCCACACCTCCTTACCTGAACAAGGCAGAGTAACACGGTTTTCTTACTTTGGAATAGGGGCTAAACTAAGCTTTCCTTCAGAAGCACCGAGAGCTGACCCCAGCCTCACTGTCTTCTGCCTCCAACTATTCACTGAAACAGCACTGATGCTTCCACTTAGCTTCATGGACAGAATCTGTGGGGGAGGCACAAGTGAGAGTTTTTCTTTTAAAGGCTAAAGTTGTTTTAAAGGTTAAATGTATTGTGAGTTTAAGTCTATTCTTGGGACTGGAGAGATGGCCCTGAGGTCAAGCACACTTGCTGATCTTGCAGCAGACCTAAGTTCAGTTTGCAGCACCCACACGGTGCTATCACTTGTACTGAATACATGTTCCAGGGGTTCCCACACTTGCTTCTGGCCTCCAAAGATATGGCTTTCATGGCTGTACTTACATACAGACAAGCTCAACATTCTTGCACATCAAATAAAAATAAATAAATACATAACTTTTAAGAAAAATGAAAACT
>NW_008342615.1:0-421 GCF_000622305.1 Nannospalax galili
GCCTCAAACAGGTGCTTACACACTCTGTCCTAGGCAGCATTAATTCACAGTTACCAAAAGGTAGAAATAACTCAGGAGTCTGTTCGTCCATGGACGGATAAATACAGTATGGTATATGCACACAATGGAGCATCATTCAGCCTGAAAAAGGAATGAAGGCCTGACCTGAGCTATAACATGGATGAACCCTGAGGACTTTAAGTAATGTTAAGGAGGAGTTGAGGGTTAGAACAAGACTCCCAGCCCTGGCAGACTCCCCAGGCTAGGCTCAGGCAGCCATCCCAGTGCATCAATTAAAAAACAGTAAAAGACAGAGAGAGATGTGACTAGGGCACGCATTGAGGAGGAGAGATAAAGAGATGCAGTGATTACAAAGTGGTCTTCAGGGGACAGATATGAGCTGTAGGCTTTAAATATAAGA
>NW_008342616.1:0-465 GCF_000622305.1 Nannospalax galili
AAAAAATAAAACACAGTTCCCATAGATTGTCACATGCATTCTCTACTGACAACGGCATATTCCTTGTGAGGAGACTCCATCAGACCTGCATCAAGTGCAGTTAGCGAGCCTACCGTGGCTTATATAAATCAAGGCTGATGTGTATCTATCCATAAATATTCATAAGCTTCAAGAAGTAGGAAAATTAGTAATTACTGAAAACTAGAACTTTTCACCGTATTAAAATTCATTCAGATTAACTACTTGCATAGCCATCGTACCTCAAACAGGAAAAGACGGCAGTTGATGAAATCGAGATCATTATTGAATCTCCAGATTAAGCATTCTAGTCACATTTCAACACATACCCAAACAATAAAAACACAAAGCGACTGGTAAATCTATTACATTGTGTATTCTTCTCTTAAGAATTACTTTAAAGTTATTTATTTAATAACCATATAATTAGAAGCATTTCATTACAAC
>NW_008342617.1:0-388 GCF_000622305.1 Nannospalax galili
AGTGGAAGTGGACAAGGAAACACACATATGGGTCCTGACCTGCAAATGCTCCAGAAAGAATGATGACTAATACCTTAAAAACCACGTATAAAAAGAGATAAGCTGTCGCGAGGTAAGCATACAGGAAACTCCTCGGACTAATTAAAGTAAATCTTTACAGTTAAAGCACCAGACCTGCACTCTGAAGATTTCACCCTAATGAATGCTGTGAACCAGTATTAGTCTCATCAGAATTCTATTCCATTAAACGGTTGGAGATAGAAATTCCATTGATGATGGTATGGAGATAGTGTCCCAAACTGAGGTGAAAGGGGGCTGCAGAGTCAGCTCAGCAGTCAAGAACACTGGCTGCTCTTGCAGAGGACCCAGGTTTGGTTCCCAGCACCCT
>NW_008342618.1:0-338 GCF_000622305.1 Nannospalax galili
CAGCCCTTATGTGAACTCTACGGGACAAGCCGAGAAGGGAAAGGTGCTGACGTGGGCTTCAGGACCACATGGCAGAGTGTGCCTTCCTGATTCAACAACAAAAATGACAAACAGGGTAGAGGGGACAGAGGAGGTGGCCACTTGCTCATCCTCAAGCAGCCGAACGGATAGACAAAACCCAGGGCCTACTCACCGAATGAACTGAAGTTGGGGGCATCACCAACACTGGGGTCCAGGAACCTTGTTTGGGTACCAGCTGTTGCAGGTCTTCTTGTGGGTACAGCCCTTGAGGAACTTCAGGGAACGAGGGTTCTGGCCCAGGTCATGGTGAGTGGCAT
>NW_008342619.1:0-490 GCF_000622305.1 Nannospalax galili
TCTAAGGTACTTTGAAAACAGTAGAACGAAAGTTTCTTTGAAGGAATTTTTTAAAGATTTATGTCGAATTTATTATTTGTGTGTCTGTGCATGTGTGTGTGCGTGTGTGTTTATCTTCATGCCGGTCTATCTCTGTGTCTCTCTGTCTCTCTTTGCAAACCTGTATGCATGTGCAAAAGGAGGTCAGAAGTTGTTGGACTCATGGAGTAGGAATTATCAGAGGTGGTGAGCTACCTGTCTTGGATGCTGGCAACCAAGCTAAGGTCTGCTGAAAAGCAGCAACAGTGTTTCAAGAGCTGAACCATCTCTCTGTGCTCCAATTAAAAAAAATTACATAATAACATTTGTGAGTAAATAAACAATGAGCACAACTTTGATTTTGGGTTTTTTTTTTATAGTTTGAAAGTGAACCATGTACTTCAATTTAAGAATCCTATTTAGTGTTTGCAGGGCATTTCACATGCAAATGGTACTAGGAACTCACATTAAC
>NW_008342620.1:0-771 GCF_000622305.1 Nannospalax galili
AAAAAAAAATTTTAAATTAAAAGAGTAAAAAAAAAACTGAAGACATAATTTTTAAATGATTAACAATCTTATTTTCACTGCACATGAAGATTGTGAAATCTGAAAAACTAAAGCAGATGGATGAAACTTAAAATTATCCATATTTCATACAAAGTAATTATTAACATTTTCGTGTATATCCAAGTTTCATATACACATATTTGTCAATAATGGAATCTACTCTACAGAAGATTTCTAACTGGGCTCGAGAAGAGAACCATGTGTTATAAATATATCATCATGGAGCTAAACTTTTCTCAGCAACATGATTTCTCACGGCTGTGTAAATATATACCAATTTAGTTAAGGAATGATACAGTGTAGGAAATTTGGCTATTTCCAATGTCTTATTATCAGAACTAACACTGTCATGGGCATCCTTGCACCTAATTCCTTAGCTATAAGGCACATACTTAATAGTACTCAGAGGACAAAATCTTAGCACTTCCTGATTAGATAAAATTTAAAGTATTATTTTCAGATTGATCACAAGAAAGGACATAATTTGCACCAGGTTTTTTCCTTTGATTTGTGTATATTGGGTATTGCAATTAAGAATCATTTATCTCTGAATAAGAATAAAATATGAGTTTATTTAAATCACTTTATCTTTTATGATAGGCTTCTTAGTGCCTGAAAATAGAATAATTAAAAATTCTTCTACTTATTTTGTTAGCATTGTTTATATTACAGTTATTAATGTCATCAACATCATTTGAAATAGCTTAGTAT
>NW_008342621.1:0-368 GCF_000622305.1 Nannospalax galili
GTGTGTGTGTGTGTGTGTGTGTGTGTGTGTGAGTGTGTGTGTGTGTGTGATCAGAGGACAGCTTTTGGGACTAGGTTCACTCGTTCTCTCTTGTTGGGTCTGTCTCTCCTTGCTTCTGCTGCTGTACTGTGCATTCCACACCAGCTGGCTCTGAGCTTTCAGCTGATTCTCCTGTCTCTGTCTCCCATCTCACAGCAGAAATGCTGGAATCACAGACAGCAGCCCTTGTGCTTTTGCGTGGGTTCCAGAAAGGAACTTGCATCATCAGGCTTCCACAGCAAGCATGTTTTCCTACTGAGCCATCTTCCTGGCCCCCGCACAATTGTTTTAACCAGAACTTTTAGGGTTGGATAGAATTGGAGATGGTG
>NW_008342622.1:0-1691 GCF_000622305.1 Nannospalax galili
TGTATGAAACGTCAAAATGAAACCCATTATTTTTTCCACCTAATTTTTAAATTTAATTTTAAAAGTAATAAAATTTTTAAATGGTGACACAATAAATTTCTCTTAAATGGGAGGGGCTCTTCGGTTTTAGCATAAGCCTCTGTCTCAGAAGAAGTCATAATATACTCTGCTCAAGACCGTTACTTTACATCTGTAAATGGAGGACAAAGATGATGACGGAAAAAGTGAGAGAAAACAAATGTCTCTGGAGGAGAAACAATCAAACTTTCAAACAAGCAATCCCCTGCAGGCACCCGATGTTTCTGCTCATTGGTTATAAAGCTACAGTAGACAGGAACTTGGAAGCATCATTAAGGTTTTCAGTAAACAATTCCACTTCTACCAACAACTCAAAGCTATGTGTATACGTACAGAAGAGTCACTGTATGCCGACTTGTACGGCAAAAAGAGCTAGAGCAAATATTGGAACCTTATTCCATGGCAATGTGACAGGTTCAGTGAATATCCACATACCAGATATTGGAATTTTGCAAAAATACACAAGGCAGGACTTACACACACTCACACACACACACACACACACACACACAGAATAACTTAGCGACAAGTTACACTGATAACGAAAGAAGCAAAAAGGTATTACATGACGCATGTTGACTTTTTTTTAACAGGTTGCTGTGCACCCACCAATATGTTAATATGTGCACAAAAATTTCTAGAGAACGCAACTTGTTAATAGTCCACTTCCTTTAGGGACTGGGGCTAGAGACAGAATAAAGAAAGAGAGAATTTTAAATCTTATCTTAATGTACTTACATACTACATACATCTTTATTTGAATTTATTTTTAATATTTATTCACATTAAAACAAAACTATTGTGAAAGTAGGACTTTCCATATTATTTGAACCACATGCTCATGAGTAAATCATACAACACAGTGCTGTATTATCTATTATGCATTGTTTCCCTGTTTCCTGGATGGTCAGACGGATGGGTTAGAACAGGTACATACATGTACACCCTTGTCTCCTGCCTCTGGAAGGAAAATTTCTAGACTTTTCCAGCCCACACTCCATCTAAGCAGTAGCGGGCTGGTCCACAAGAGTCATGGTTCCTGGTCATTTGTTCCTGAGCCTCAGTGGCCCTACATCTGAGCCTACCATCATCTCCTGCCCTTCAGAAGCCTTGCATTCTGGACACAGTAGCAAATACTTTGCTGTCCTCCGTGTGGACAGGCGCTCTTACAGACATGGGAAACTTGCTGCTCAGGGTGAAAAAGCCAGCTTGGAGCCAGTTTCCAGACGATCCCACTGCAGAAACCATAGCCAGTTTCAGTATAATTCCTTAATAAAATCTTTTCACCAAGTATGCCAGCTAACTGCACGGTGGGGGCTGGCACGGTGAGGTGTGTCCTTCTGGGAAGTAGCCTGCCAGAAGGAAACTCTTCAAGTCAGAATCCTCACTCACCAGCATTCAAGTCAATCAAGGCTTTCTCCTTCCATGTGGCTTTGTCATGGTAGCATAAGAAACTTGTACAAACTATGCAAAAGATGTGGCCAAAATCCCAAGGCACGCCTAGCTCATCTGTCTGACAGAGCGGTCAGGGCCATAAAGGTGGTAATGGACAACATTCATTTGCAAAGCGATTTTCACTGTTGTAAACAAACACACAACAAAAACCACTTTGT
>NW_008342622.1:2179-3173 GCF_000622305.1 Nannospalax galili
AAAAAAGGCTTGCAGGGGAGACTGTGGAAGGAAATAGTCCTCTCTCCACCTCTCCGCTGTGTGATATGGATCCAGGCACTGTGCCTCTCTGAGCTATAGATTCTCTACTTGTGCAAAGGAGTTCAACAGCAGCAGTGGTTTCCTCTGGGGAGTAAAGGGGGTGAAAATGTGTGCCTTAGCTCGGAGAGAAAATGTCCTGCCTCTGCTACCATGCGCAGAAGCAACAAACTTCTAGGCACTGTGCTTTGGCATAGAGCTTGCAACAGGTGGGCTCTTATGTTGGACAGGTGTTTGAAGAGTTGAGATGCAAGTAGGTCCCTGCCCAGATACCCAACTGCAGTGAACTGATGGAGCCAGCACATCCATGCAGGGTAGGGTGCCACCTGGATACTGTGCTTTGAGAGCCCCACACTCTCATAGCATCTGTAAATATCTTTCATATATCCCAACAACCTATAACCAAGGCAGACCTTTATCCTCTGCTTTGGGCCCTGTGATGGTGAATTTCATGTCAACTTGGTAGGGCCCTGCTGCCCAGATTACTTGGTGGAACATTACTCTGTGTACTTGTGTGAGGTATGGGTATACTACAACAACATTTAAAATGCATAGGCTTGGAAAACTGTTCTCCTTAATGTGGTTGGGCCTCATCCAGTCAGCTAAAGGTCTGCAGGAAACAAAATGCTGACCACCCCTAAGCCAGAGGGAATTCTGTAAGCGATGATTTTGGGCTCTTCCCTGGGTCTCTATCCTGCCAATGTACTCTGCAGATTTTGGGCTTGTCAGCTGGAAAAATTACATGGTCAGCTCCTTCAAAGAAATGTGCATACACATACGCATGTGCGCATGCACACGCACATGCACACACACACACGCACACACACATGCGCATACACATGCATGTGCACACACGCACACAAACACACACACAAACACATGCACGCACACACACGTGCACACACACATGCACACGTGCATCCACACATGCGCGCAC
>NW_008342623.1:0-2305 GCF_000622305.1 Nannospalax galili
CCCTGGAACAGGAGTTACAGCTGGTTGTGAGCCATTGTGTGGGTGCTGGGATCCAAACACAGGTCCTCTGCAAGAGTAGCCAGTGCTCTTAGCTACTGAGTCCTCTCCAGCTCCCTCATTTATTTTTTGTTTTGTTTTAACTTTTTTTTTTTTTAAGCTAGGGCCTCATGCAGCCCAGGCTGGCCTCAAATCTGTATTAGACCCAAGGATGACCTTAAACTTCTGATCGACCTTCCTCTAGCCTCTACCTCCCAAGTGCTGAGATTATAGGCAGGAGCCACACCTGGTTTATGCAGTTCTGGGCATTGAACCCAGGGCTTTGTGAGTGCTAGATAAGCACTCTAGGAACCGAGCTATATCTTCAGTCCCTAACACTTTTCCCCAATAACAGGACTCCACAAAGGTGGCATGGTGACTGTCACCTTAACTCTCCACAGCCCTGGAGCAGTCTGGCACCCAGAGAACCTCAAGAAAGTTGCTGATGGAGAATGTGGGTACTGGGCACCCGCTTTTAGGGTAGGCCTCCTCCTCTTGCCCCAGCCTGTGGCCACACAGCTCCTCCTGGCAAGTATCACAGACACCCTCACCACTGACTGGGCTGCACAGAAGTCAGTGCCCCAAAACCAGTGTGGGAAGAGCTCTGGGGCGTTAGCTAGAGAGTGATCAGAAAATAAGGGCAGAGAAGGACTTGGGCTATTTTTAAAAACTCAATCCCAAAACATCACATTCTTCCTCTGCTGAGTCAGAAGCACATGGTCCAGAAAGGAGCCAGGACCCTGGGGCACCATGGTGGCCACCTTCAGCACTGTGCGCAGCAGGAACACACCAAAGCAGGGCAGTGGGGCGGGGGGACCTAGACACACATTTAGCTTTCCAGGGATGGGGCAAGGCTAGGCTCAGAGCCAAGAGACCCTCTGAAAGCCACAGAAATCCATCCAGTTCTAATCTACATCTTCAGGTCCTACTTCCACATCCATCAAGGAGGAAATCAGCACTCTGACCCACAAGGGATCTCCTGCCGGGAAAGAAATGGCTTCTGCAAAATTCAACTAAAAACAGCTGGGCCCACCCAAACAAGGCAGGGCCACTGGCCTGCAGTGTCTGAAGCTACCAGAAGGTCAAACCAAGGAAACACAGAGCCCAGGGCATCCAGAAGGCTTGGGACTACCTTGCCCAGGGCAGTCCTGTCTAAACTCTCAAAGCAGCCAGCTCTCTAGATACCAGTGCCCTATGTAGTGTTGTCCTTCCCAGAATCCTGTGACTGGCTTCCAGTTGCTGTCAGGAAACCTAGAGGGAGTAGGAATCACCCAAGCACTCTGACCCTGTCCCCGGCCAGGCTACATCTGACACCACCTCTAAGCCTCCTGCCAGCCTCTCAAGGAGGCAGAATCAGTCCTGTTAAAGGCAACTGAGGTTCAGACAAGTAGAGAGAGTCATCCAAAGTCAAATTCATAAGATGAAAATCCATAGCTAAGATACCAGGTCTGTCTGATTCCAATGTCCAAAGTCCCTGGGAGGTAGAAAGATCTAGATTCAGTCAAGGCAACTGGCTGCTTCCCTTGCACTCAACTCCAAGAAAAGATGCTGTCTGTTCAGGACACTGGAAGGGGCGGGGAAAGCCTTGAGCAACACAAAGATTTTCCCTGAATCCTGCTGTCCTGGAGTAGAGTGGAGTCTGTGACCTTGACCCAGACAGGGAACCTCTCCAAACACCTGCTCTCATTCATAGGCAGCTGTGAAGGATGGCCAAGAGGTACAACTCACTAGGCTGCCAGAGATCCTCATCTACACTCCCTGCTCCCACCTCAGCTTCCCTCCCCACCTTATTGAAACCACTCAGAGCCTAAGCTGCAGCTCACCCAGCCTGTGTACTGTTCGAATAGTGGAGAATGAGGAGTCACTGCACCTGGGGTTCTGCTCCAAAGCAGCCTCTATGCTACCAAGTGGTGGCAGGAGAGAACTGACTCTCACAAGGTGTCCTCTGACTTTCAGAGACACTTCACACACACACACACACACACACACACACACACACACACACTAATAAATAAATAAATAAATGTCCTTGCTAAAGTCAGAACCAGCAAAGGCCCTACAGCCAACAAGACCACCAGGATGTCCCTGGCTGTTGGGGACACAGGTGCTGCCCAAATAACCTGTGCAGAGACTAGTGGCCTATGCAGGTGGGATAGAAGGCTCCTGTCCCACATGCCGCCAGCACTCAGGAAAAACAGACGTTCCATAAGACTGGCCAGGGTCAGGGCACATATGGCTGCCTGGATGCTATTTGCCAAGACCACACAGA
>NW_008342624.1:0-3867 GCF_000622305.1 Nannospalax galili
ACAGAGCAGCAAAAGGTTAAGGAGCTGGTCATGTCACATCCATAATCAGAATAGAAAGTAAAGAATGTGTGGATGCCTGGTCATGCTCAGCTTACCTTCTCTACTCCTAAAAAGTTCAGAAGTCCATTCTTAGGGAATAGAGCCACCCACAGTGGGCAGGTTTTCCCACATAAGTTAAAATAATTAAGATAATCCCCCACGAGCATGCCCACAGCCAATCTTGCCTAGACAGTCCCTCATTGAGACTCTCCTCCCAGGAGATTCTTAATTGTGTACGTCAGCAATCACAACTAACCATCACCACAAGCACTAAGGAGAACAAGGAGAAGTGGTGAATGTCACCTCCTGCAGCCAATCATTTACAAAGAGACTCCCAGAAATCTCCATAGCCCAATCTCAGGAACAATAACCTCCAGGCCCACATACAAGTGGACCTGGATGGAAGTCTGGCACCAACACACCTTCCACAGAGCCTGTGTGTCCTTTACCTTTGTGGGAATGAACTGCAGAGAAGGATCTGGTATAGCACCACAGAGAGCAGCAGCTGAAGGTGGCTGAGAGCAAACCCAGACTCATGCCTGGTTTCGGCCACCACACATCTCCTGGAGTAACTGTCTCCCATGGTCACCAGGTGCCTACGGGATTCTGATATTTTGAACGTAGGGGGTCTGAAGATGGTAAAACTGATCATGCCTCCCACCTCCATGTCTGAGGACTGCCTATATCTCAATATCTACACACCAGCCCATGCTCATGAGGGCTCTAACCTGCCTGTGAGTACCAAGCTATGATCAGTTGAAAGGGCATTTCTTCAGCAAGATGATTAGAAGGGACAAAACCAACCTGAGCCCCTCTGCAAGGTAGACCCTGATAAATGGCCTTACTCTATTAGGTTCAAGAAGGTCTTCTCAGCTATGATGAGCAGCTGAAACTTGGGTATAGGACACGGAGTCTGGAGATCTGAGAAGTTAGAGACTCTGATCAAACCAGGACTCAACATCAACTTGAACCCTATACAACAACTCAGGTGCTCAAGGCTGAACACTGAGGTGACCTAAATTTCTAGGTATGAATTATATGTTACAGCAACGAGATCTCATGATCCTTTTCATAATAATCAGGAGAGATACTCATAAAGACTCCTCTTCTGTTCCATAGTGAGGATCCAGAGAGCTATGGCGTCATTGCTCTATTCTCACAGCCATTTATCCAAGCCGAGATTTACAGTGGGGATAGGGGAGAGAAACATGCTGATTGGGCCACTGGAGTTTCATGTCTATGGCCCAGATCTTACCACACTAAGAAATTCTATGCATATTTATAGCTGCACAGTGTTAAAGCAGTTGATAGTCATTAGGCAGTCCAGCTAGAGCTTGAACTATCTAGAAGCCTCCTGGTATCCATCTTGATTTCCTCAGGTGATGGTATGAATCCGTGGAGGTGTTCTGGTTATGGGTACGGCTTCCGTGTTTGATGCATCCCTACTGGCAGCCGCTGAGGACATGGTGGTGGTCGTTATTCAGTATCGCCTGGATGTCCGGGGCTTCTTCAGTGAGCTGAAGTTTGCTGGGTGCTAGGGGCTGAGCAGAACCTTGGCAGCCTATGATCTCTGTCCTTGTCATGTCTCAGCACTGGAAACCAGCTTGCCAGAGGCAACTGGGGCTACCTGGACCATGTGGCTGCCCTACGCTGGGTCAAGCAGAATATTGCCCACTTTGGAGGCAACCCTGACCAGGTCACCAGTTTTAGAGAGTCAGCAGATGGCACAAGTGTGTCTACTCTTGTTGTGTCCCCCATGTCCCAAGGACTCTTCCACATTGCCGTCATGGAGAGTGGGGTGGCCCTGCTACCTGATCTTATCTCTAATACCTCTGAAAAGGTATACAGGGTAAGTGCCCTCAACCAACCCGGCCCTGACCCAGCAACCTCAGCCCCACCCATGATACTTTGGTACTCTGTTCAGTGATGAAAACAAAGACCACCAAAAATAGTTCCCGTCCAGTATTTTCTTAGAGGCTCAAGGGTTTAACCCATTTTCCTCTCCTTTGGACAGGCTGAGTGTGTTATGTGACCATCAAAGCTGTACTTCGTGTCTTCTAACATTGGCAAAAATTATGCATGGCCTGAGGAGAAGGTTTAATGGGTAAAAGCACTTGTCATACAATCCTGAGAACCAAGTTCAAATCCTAGAACCCATGAAAGGCTGGATGTGGTTGTGGCCACCAGGGGACCGCCACGGGACCTGAATGGATTACCATTGAACTGATAATAAACCAGGAGACCCAGGTTTTCATGAGCCTGAGTGCTGATCATATCAGCAACTCTGCTTTTACTCTCACACTCATGAGGATCACAGTCACATATCTACTGAACCGAACGATAATAAAATGGCTTCTCATATTCCTGAGAACCACAGTCAAATGTTTACAGAACACTGAAAAATAAAAACATGGCTAGAATATAACAATTCAGCAAAATAAGATGAGCACAGCAACAAATCTCCATGCTGTCTTTTGGGAGAGCGCTGGCATTATGGAGATATCTCCTAGCAAGCATTCTTGCATAAACTTTCTCATGAGACACAAGGTTCTTCATACATACATGCTCAAAATTCAGCCTAATTCACCAAGCATATTTTTAAAGCCATAGGAACACTATTTCACAGTTCCTTCACAAAACTCCAGGAGATGCCCTTTGGAAGGACACTCCCTGATGCAACACACCCATGTCTCCCTTATCTGGGGCTACCCCCAAGGTCACAACTACTTGAAAATTCCAAATTACTACATCCTCAATTGCCTCCTATAACTTCATTCTCTTCAGTTCTAGAACTCCAGTGGTCTACACTCCCTTTGCATTGCAGGATCTGACATGGATTAAACTGAGCTATGAAAGCCTTCTAGTAACCTTGATAGATACATTGAGACCTTTCAAAAATCTGGGACAAATGCTTATCTCACCAGGAAGGACATAAAGTTCCTTGTGAAATAAATCCTCTTTAGAGCAGAAAAAGGGCTGAGGATTCCCAGGCAACTGAGGATTTTAGGGCTCAACACTGTTTGTCTTCCTCTAGGAAGCAGGCTTTAAAGGGAGGAGTCCACATACAGCGCACTGTATGTTACTTAGGGGACATGACATCCAGTTGGGATTGGGAAAACACTTCTTCCTTGATGGAAAATGAGTCACCCTTTTCCTGGTCCATTTACAGACAGTGGACAAACTATCCAGATGTGAGGCTGTGAATTCGGAGTCTGTGGTGCATTGCCTGAGAGGCAGCAGTGAAGAGGAGATTCTGGCTATTAATAAGGTTTGGAAAATTGTGTGGTTGGGCTAACCAGGACAACAAAATGTGGGAGAGGCAGTCCTTAACTTCTCTGAACCACTAACCTCTTCTCCATGACTTAACGTCCTTTAGTCCTGGGTGAAAAATACACAAGATAGACAGATGTAGGTGTAGGATATCTTTGTTGGGTGTACAGATGCATAGGAGGGATGGACACATGCTGAGACCAATACGGAAGTAGGAAAATGGTGGAGTAACTCAGTATGTGTGTGATTGAGCTTCAGCACTGACCTCTAATAGCCCCCAGGTTTTCAAGACAATTCCCGGTGTGGTGGATGGAGAGTTCCTACCTAGGCACCCCCAGGAGCTGTTGACATCTGTGGACTTTCGCCCTGTCCCCAGCATCATCATTGTCAAAAATGATGAACATGGTTGGATCCTCCCCATGGTGAGGCACAGTTCTGATCACCTGGGAATCTAGGGATCACATGGCAAATGGTGGAGATTCTAGGACCCAGGTCCATCCCACCCCATGCTGAAGACTGTTCTCTGCCTCCCAGGTTGTGGACACTACTCATGACATA
>NW_008342625.1:0-2029 GCF_000622305.1 Nannospalax galili
GGCTTACTGCTCTTGCAGAAGACCTGGGTTCGATTCTTAGCACACACACATGGCAGCTAACAACCGTCCCTAACTCCAGTTCCAGGGGATTTTTGACGCTCCCTTCTGACCTCCGTGGGCATTGCACCACACAGATACCCTTAAATACATACACATTTTTAAAAAAGTATCAAATACCAATCCCATGGGAGACACCTCAAATCTAGTGTCTCATACAATCCTCCAACTATACCCTCTCATTTTAATAGAAAGGGAAACTGAGGCCCCAGGAGGTAAATTAACTTGATCAAGATCACTATGAAGGAATGGAGAGACAGCTCAGTTGGTAAAGTGCTTAAAGCATGAGGACCTGAGTTCTATCCCTAGCACCCACATAAGAGAAAAAAAGCCAGACGTGGTGGTGAGCACTGTAATCTCAGCACTGGAGAGGGAGAAACATCAGGCAATTCTCTGACACTGGCTGGCTAGCCAGCCTACCCACTTGGTGGGTTTCAGGCCAGCGAGAGGCCCCATACAACATCCAGGATTGTCCTCTGGCCTCCACCCCCCACACACAGAGCTTGCTTTGGTTCGCTCTCTGACCCAAGTCCTGTGTGTGCCTTTGAGTTACTCACAGCCACACTTTGATCCTCAGATTTTTCTCCTTTATAAAATGCTAAGCTTGGTAAAGACAGAAAAGATCCATTCCAAGAGTTTAAGAGGCTCAGAGGTGTGCCCACTGAGGGGCAAGCTACCCCAAGCCTGTTGTGACTTCTTCCTCTCAAGCTCACATCTGACCACCTTTCAGCTCCTCATCTGTCTACCCCTTCCTCACACATCTGTCCATCCTGTGTTCTGACCCTCCTCAACAGATGGTCAAATCCTTGAAGAAGGCCATGGCACCAGTGCTGAGTGACGTGACTGTGGAATGGGTCTTCCCTGAGACCTGATCTCACCTGTCAGCACTAGCTCCCTCTTTCCTGGGGAACGGCTGGTGGGGTACAGCATTGTATACGATGCTTCCCTGTACATCTCCAATCCCAGATCTGTAAGTGCACCGGACATTCTCAGGGCTCGTTGGGGGGTCCATATACCCACGAGCCATCCTTAGCTGGGAACTGACTGGATGTGGGTTTACAGTTGTGAATTAAGTTTTCAAGCTGTGGGCAGTTGATCATGGTGACCTGCTTAAGTGGGTACCACCATTTGAAAGTAAGTTTTCAAGAGCTCCTCTGGGAGAAAACTGTCTAAAATGCAAAGATAAAGCCCCAACCTAGATCTAGTGAGGATTCCCCGAGGTAACACCCAGGAGTCTCCATTTATATCTGCATTTATATAGTGTCCCCAAATGGTAAAAAGTGCACTTTAAGAACAAATACATTCAGATTTCTTTCTCTGAATACTCTGGTCAGTTTGTATCTCCTTAGCTAGGTTTGTGATTGGTTGGTTGATTGACTGATTGATTGATTGATTGATTGATTGATTGATTGATTGATTGATTGATTGATTTGGGTAATTCCCTTGTACTGGTGAGAGAATTAAATGAAAGTGTGTCTATAGCCACTTCAATCTCCAAACTATTTTCTCTGGGTGTGCAATACTTCCAAGGGAGGTGAAATTCATGCTAATATGTGGGAGAGTGCCCGAGAAGCTGTCTGCTCATCCCTCACCCCTCTTTAGTAAGTCTCTCCAATCCTCTTTAAGAATTACTCATCTTTGTTTTGTGTTGTTTTGTTTGTCTTTTTAAGACAAGGTCTCTCTGTAGCCCCAACTGGCCTGGAACTCGATATGTAGAACAGACTAGCCTCAAACTCACAAAGATCCACCTGCCTCTGCCTCCCGAGAGCTGGGATTAAAGGTGTGAGCCACTACACCCAGCTCATCTTCGGGTTTTTTTTTTTGTTGTTGTTGTTGTTGTTTTGTTTTGTTTTGTTTTGTTTTTTTAAGGTGTCACAAACTCATTGCCTGAAGTGGTTGTGAAATGGACTTAATATATTTAAAAAGACAGGAGCTGGGGGTGTGGCTTGGTCAGGAGAATGCTTTTCTTGCA
>NW_008342625.1:2124-2753 GCF_000622305.1 Nannospalax galili
CTCCCCACCCCCCACTACATCTGTATCTTGATTCTCCTGCACTGGGCCTCAATTTTCTCACTATAATAATAATAATAATAATAATAATAATAACAATAATGAGGCAAACCATGATGGAGAGCAGTGATGACCGGTCTCACAGTTGAGGCTGTAATGAACAGAGGGGAATGTGTCCAACTACCTAGTATTTGCTTGACTAGACTGGAGAGCTTCCATTCAGCGTGACAAACTGTCCATGTGAGAGAATGCAGGCCCCATGTTGAATGTGTTTCTAAGAAAAATTGGAATTTCATATAAAATCTCCAGAATTTTTAATGGTTAATGTTAATGTGTCATAGGGGTGGGATGTTTAACTACATAGAGAAAATGTTATTCCCAGGACTGGAGAGGTGGCTCAGTCGTTAAAAACACTAGCTGTTCTTGCAGAAGACCCAGGTACGAATCCCAGCACCCACATGGCAGCTAAGAACTGTCCATAACTCCAGTTCCAGGGGATCCAACAACCTCTTCTGTCCTCTGCGGGCATTGCACGACACAGGTGCACTTACCTACATGCAGGCAATACACCCAATACACATAAATACAGGCAATACACATAAAATAAAAATAATAAATAAAACAGTTTTTAA
>NW_008342625.1:2923-4141 GCF_000622305.1 Nannospalax galili
AGTTATTTCTTGGAAAATGCATTAAAAATTGCCTCTCTTTGGAATAATCAAAAAATAAATAAATACTGCAGGCTGGAGAGATCACTCAGCAGTTAAGAGCACTGACCGCTCTTGAAGAAGACCCAGGTTCAATTCCTAGCACCCACATGGCAGCTAACAGCTGTCTGTGACTCTGGTTCCAGGGGATCTGACACCACTCTTCTGACCTCTGTGGGCACTGCACAACACGGGTGGGCTTACATCCATGCAGGCAATATACTCATACACATAAAATAATAAAAATAATAAATAATAATTTATTTATTTATTTATTTGGTTTTTTTTTAATTTTTGAGACACAGTTTTCCAGTAGCTTCAGCTGGCCTGGAACTTGCTATGTAGACCAGGCTGGCTTAAACTCACAGAGATCTGCCTGCCTCTCCTTTCCAAGTGCTGGGATTAAAGGCATGTGCCACCATGTCCAGCAATAAAATAGTTTTTTAAACACTGGCTTTTTTTTTTGCCATGGTCCAGGTCTTCCTTAGAGTTCTGGAAGGCATGGATCATCCACACAGCCTCCTGTAGAAGGGGTCCAAGTCATCCATTCATTCTCTTGGGTGGAGGAAATAGCTCAGGCAAGGTAAAGTGCTTGCCTCACAGGCATCACAGCCTGAACTCAACACCAGAAGCCATATAAAGATGCCAGGCAACATTGTGGCACCTGCTTTGTAATCTCAGTGCTGGGGAGGTAGGACAGGAGGAGCCCTAGGGCTTACTGGCCATCCATTTAAGCCCAGTTGATGAGTTCTAGAACACTGAGAGACCCTGTCCCAAAAGAGGTGGGCAGTATTCCTAAGGATGATACCCAAAGCTGTCCTCTGGCTTCCACACGTGTACTTGCACATATATGAACACATACACATACATACATACACACACATACATACGAAGTCACAAACATTTCCTGCATGCATGAGATTGGCCATATTCTACTAGTAGATATGTTAAACAAACAGCAGCCACATACATTGCTGGTGTATAAGCATGCCTTATGATTGCTTTCCTGGAAAGCAATCTAGAAACAACTCATCAAATTAGAAATGTTAGGTTTAGGGGCACAGAATTCAGGAACAATGAGAGAGAAAGAAGGAGACCATATCTGACCTCAGACAAGACTGAGTTTATTGAAGCACCTCAGGGAGGGAAACAACTCACTGAGTCCCCTGTGCTGGAAGCGCT
>NW_008342625.1:4421-10419 GCF_000622305.1 Nannospalax galili
ATATTCCAATATTTTCATATGTTTCACAAGTTCTTTTTCCTAATTTAGAAAGTTACCCCTTTTCAAAAAATTACAAACAACAAAAGAAAAGTAACTTTATCACAACATAAAATAAAGTGAGCATAGAAGCAGAATTTAGTCAGAGAAGGTGGAAAACATTTGAACCTGAGGATCAATATGTTTAGTTTATAGAACCTACACTGAGAAAAGGCTGCTTTAGAGCAATGTCCTCTCAATATGGAGTGTGCCATGCACATGCTGGAGCTGAGGGCACATAGAAGGCAACTGTCTAGAGTATTGTGGGGAAGGAATAGAATTGAAGGCTTGAGTATAACACTGCATATTAAGATTGTTCCACTTCTGGGGCTGGAGAGATGGACAGCGGTTAAGAACACTGGTTGTTCTTGGGTTCAGCAATTAAGAGCATCCCAGCACCCACATGGTAGCTCACAACTGTCTGTAACTCCAGTTCCAGGGAATCTGATGCCCTCTTCTGGCCTCTGCAGACATTGCATGCATGTGGTACACTTACATACATGCAGGCAAAACACTCATAATTTTGTAATGAATAAAGTCAGTGATTTTTAAATGCCAACATAAGTGGGCTGGAGAGATGGTTCAGCAATTAAGAGCATCCCAGCACCCACATGGTAGCTCACAACTGTCTGTAACTCCAGTTCCAGGGAATCTGATGCCCTCTTCTGGCCTCTGCAGACATTGCATGCATGTGGTACACTTACATACATGCAGGCAAAACACTCATACCCATCAAGAATAAAAAAAATTAATTAAAATCAACATAAGTAATATAAAAAGAGACTTCTATTATCTCGCTTTCATTTGTGTTTTGTTTTGTTTTGTTTGTTTTGTTGAAATAGAATCTTACTCCGAAGCCCAGGCTGGCCTGGAACTCACTAAGTAGTCCAGGCTAGCCTTAACATGGCAATTCTTGAGTGCTGGGATTACACGTGTGAGCCACCATATCCAGCTTCATTCACTACCTATTGATCATAAATAAAAAAAGAAACAAAGCCCTTTCTTCACTCTGCTAGTTCTTCAGTGGCAGACCCCCTCCCCCACACTGCACACTCTTTGCTGTCACTGGATGTCCTTGCTCAACCCAGGCTCACTCCCTGCCCTCCTCCTCCTCTCTCCAGGATAAAAGGCGGAGGTGTGGCATGCTGCAGTCTCAGGAATCCAGCAGCTCAGTCTTCTACCACTCTCAAGAGGAGGGTCTTGACCCAGACAGTGGAAGCTCTGTCAAGAGCTTAGGGTCACCCTTCAACCCAAGACAGACAAAAGATGCCCAGTCATGGAGTGGAGACTCCACCGCCCACCACGGTTGGTCCTCTGCTTTCTGCTCGGCTCCCTTTTTCAAGGAGGCCATAATGATTGCTGCCTTATATTGAGCATTTACTGTGTGCTAAGCACTTGATTAAAGGCATCTTGGTGACTACTTAACATCTGCAGAGGTGGGTACCAAGATACCCATTAAGCAGATGAGGCAGACCTGCACAATTTAAGTAACTGGCTTGGTTCTTAGATGTTAAAGAGGTGGACAGTCTAGACTTGCTTGCCTTTGCTGTGTTCATTTCCTTTTTCAAAGAACATTTAGAGATTACTTGATAAGGCTAGTAATGGGCATAGTGTGGGAGGTGAGAATAGCCTCACCTCATACGTGACCTCCAAGATCTACCCATCTGGTCACGAAGACACAACTGACCTTAACTCTGATGACAAGGACCACAACTGAGGTACTCTGGGGAGAGAAAACCACATCTGCTCAAGAATATCGACAGACGTCCCATGAATACTGGTTCTTAGAAGTGGGAAGGGGAGGGGATTCCCAAGCAGAAAATGCTCAGGCAAAGGTGTGGGGGCAGGACACGTAGAAAGCATCCACCACTGTCTATTCATCTAGTCTACTTGGAGCACACCGTGGCTCTAAAAGAGAGCTGGGGAGATGGCTCAGTGGGTAAAGTGCTCACTGATTGAGAACCCAAGTTCAGATCCCCAGCACCATGTAAAAACCCAGTGCTGGGAAGAAGACAGAAGAATTCCAGCAGCCTGCAACAAATTGGTGAGCTCCAGGTTCAGTGAGAGATGCTGTCTCAGAAAATAAAGTGGAGGGCTGGGGAAATAGCTCCGTAGAAGTGCTTACCATACAAGTGAGAGGATCACTGTTCAAATCCCCAGAACTCATTACAAAGCTGAGAGAAAACAATTGAGGAAGACACTTGATGTCAGCTCCAGGGCCTAAACACACACACACACGCACGCACGCACGCACGCACGCTCGCACGCAAGCACACGAGGGAGACAACAGAACAGATAGTTGCTGGGAAGACAGAGCAGGGCTACATCTAGCAAGGCTTTGGGTACCAGAGGAGGCACCTGCACCTATCTCTGCAAGTGAACAAGGAACTTAAAACATTTCCAAGTCAGAAAGGGGCATGCAAACCCCTTTCCCCACTGCCCTCCACTCTGATAGCTCCATTCTCACTATCCTTACCCAGGCCTGAACCTCTCCCCAAGACGGAGGGCATATAGCACCAACCAGATCTCCAACCACAAGTCCTGCCCAAGGGCCACCACAGCCAGCGACCCCACTGCATCTTCCAGGAGATACCCACTGAGAAAAGCCAAGCTACAGGACCTTGCCAATCAGAGCAGCCCAGAGGTCCAACGGTGGCAGATTGACCTACAGGTACCCAAGGTGGGGTTGGGGGAGCTGGGAGAAGTCATGGCTGCAGGGGGCTGTGGTTCATAAATAACTACAAAGATGGGGCATTTATCACTTACCCAGGGATGTTGAGTATCAGGAAGAATGCAGACTCCAAACCTAGATGATGCCAACTCTCCTGATGGTGTTAGCTTCCACTGAAGACTGTTTACTGATGACCACTAAGACTAAGTCGGCACTGGCTTAGGTACTTTTGCTGGACCTTTGGCTCCCGACTTTCAATGGTACCCTCTTAATTATGATACTCAATGCTCAGTGAGCTCATCCATTCCCTGAAAACAGCACATTGCCATTTCCACAGGGCATCTGTACTGACTCATTGTAGTTGATGGCAGTCTGGGAGATGGGAGAGCTTGGGGACCAGCCACCCCGACTCAGTACAGATGTAGCAACTGAGGGCCATAGAGGTAAGGCGACTTACCCAGAGTCACACGGCCAGTCTAGGGGTTTGACTCAGGAAGCCCTGCCCTCAAGGGCCTTGCTTTCCCTTGCTAACACTGTTTCTCTGGATAGTCACCCAGAGCAGAGGATCTGAGAGTCAGAGTCACTGCAGGAAGGGTCACCTGTGCCCTGCTAGGACACAGCTCCTTAGCCTCAGCACCATGGGCATGGTGGAGCTTCTGTGAGTAGCTGTCCTGGGGTATGGTAGCATGTCCCCAAGGTGAGGGGACAAAATCATTCAGTTAAGACCACTATCCTAAACTAAATTGTGTTTGCAGCTATTTTCTTAAGGACAGATACCGTGTGAATTTGTCACGAGTCTGTGGCGCCATCAAAGCAGCCTTTCCCCAATGTGCTTCCCCATCTCCACATATGTGTGGACCACATACAGCCACCCATCCCTGGAGTCTCCCCTATGCTTATTCAGGGATCTCTTGATGCTCTTGGAGTCAGACACTCTTCCACACATATTCCTGAACCTCTATGATCCCCAACTGTGCATCTACGAAATGGGGTGAATACTGTGTGTGGATGGTTGAGCTACCATCCACCAGCAAATATATACGAAGAGCTGACACTAAGTGGAGAGGCTTCCAGGCCTTGGTGGATGTGAGATACAGTGGGGCCTGGAGCCTGGCACACAGCAGATGTTTTTTTCCAATGGCAGTTCCATTTGGTGAGAGCTCTGAGCAAGCTGGTTATCTTCTCTTAGCTTTACTCCTTAGCTCTTCTGGCCCATGTTGGTCCGTCTCTTCCCTCTTCCCCTTTTCCTTCCTGGCTTTCTCCCCAGCACACATATGCGTGTGTGTGTGTGTGTGTGTGTGTGTGTGTGTGTGTGTGTGTATGTATGTATGAACACAGAGATTCCCTGAAGCCTCTGGCTGGGTGAAAGGCCAGATCTTAGACTCTTCTGTTGCCATGGAAACTGTAGAAGATTCTATTTTTCTCTCTGACCCAGTGTGGGCAATGCTGAGCTCAGGAGTAAAGACTAGCCAGTCTCTGATGTGGGAGGGGGGCCAGGAGCCTTGACTGGGTACCTGCTCCCATAGAAGCATCCCAAAAGTGGCCAGTCTCCTCCTCCCACACCCTGAACTATCCCTGCGGCCTTGACTCAGATACAGGAACGCATCCCCTATTTTATGAGGATGCACACTACCTTCCTAATATACTTAATAGGATAAAAAGGCCCCCAAGGTTTGCTGATGACCCCCTAAATTCTATTAAGCCTGTTAAGTGCTTTTGTCTCCTCATCCCTTTCCCCTACGAGGACATATGTGTAATCTAAGAAACTTGAAATCCATTTTTAGCTTAGTAATCTTCCATTACAAAAGTAATAACATACTCAGCATTTGCAATTAAACCTTTCAAACAGTTGAGCTGGGTAATAAAGTTTCCCTCCCCAGTGCCAACACCCACTTGATTCTAAGTAGAAATAACACACACACACACACACACACACACACACACATACACATTCACATATGTACATAATGCATGTATGTTTTTTCAGTTTATTTTTATGTGTATGAGTGTTTTGCCCGCACATATATATATACATATACATATATATATGACCACAGATGCCAGAAGAGGGCGTCAGATCCCCCTGTAACTGGAGTTAGAGATGGGTGTTAACCATCATGTATGTACTGGAAACCAAACCTGAGTCCTCTGCAAGAGGAGCCAGTGCTCTTAACTGCTGAGCCATCTCTCCAGCCCCCACATGTATATTTTAATAGCTGTATATGCAAATTTCTCTCCAAGCTACTCCCTTAATACTTTTTAAAATAGGTTTTTATTACAGTTACTTATTTACTTTGTGTATGAGGGTGGAGTGGGTGAGTGGGTGTGCATGCTCCCTTTTACCATGTGAATTCAATTCGGGTTACCAGGTTTGGTAACAAGTGCTTTTACCCACTGAGCCATCTCACTGGCCTTCTTAATGCCTTTTAAGTTAATTCTTATGAACATTAATTCATTCTTTCTGATGAACAGTTCATGAGGTTTGACAATCACATATGGTCATTCACTCTTTTACATCATTAAGACACAGAACAGATGTAGTTTAATCTTGAAGGGTAAATTTTTGTCCTGGGTATAGTCTCATACTGGTGTGAAGAAATCCTTCTATTTAGTATTGTGTGGTACTCCATCAATGAATGTACCATTGGCTGGTGGATTTTATTCACTACTACATGGCTATTTGATCCACAAATGTGTAGCAGTTTCCACTCCCTCATACAGTCCATGAGAGACCCTGTTTCCCCATGGACCACACTGGACGTCATCAAACATTAGATAGTTGCCAGTTAGAAAAATGGAAGAAAAAAAAACAACCTGAGACTTGTTTTAGTTTTCATTACTCTTGTTTTTTTTTTTTTTTTTTCTAGAGCTTACTGGATATTTTCACTACAAACTGCTTGCCAATGCCCCCACCATCCAACTATCTTTCCCCTCCAATCATATACAAGAGCATTTTCTTTAAAAATGTCCTTTGTCATGTAAATATATTTCCCCACTCACCCCTTGGTGTTTGATGGTTGCTTGTATCTAGCCCAAGAATAGTTAGATTAAATCATCAAAACAGATCAGAAAGCCCGCAAACAAAGCCAGAAGTGGAGGGAAGTTACAGGGATAGAGAAGAAAGCTGATAAACCACGGAGAGTCAATGGATACACTGTATTCAGTAAACAGTGATGAGGTTTGTGCCATTTGGAAAATCAAAGAAAAGCTGGTTCCTATCTCCTTAGAGTAAAATAAACTGCATCTGAGTCAAAGACCTGAACACACAAACAAAAATAATGAAAACTCTAG
>NW_008342625.1:10452-87555 GCF_000622305.1 Nannospalax galili
AGTAGAAAAGACCTTTTAGGCATAGCATATGGAAAGACATAAGGGAAGGGGTTGGAATTTTAACTACATACAGAAAAGTTTTCAGATTTATGCCAAAAACAAAAAAGTGGGTTTGGAATTATCCATGCAGCGTGGTTTTTCCATGCCTTGGAATTGACCCACGGTCTGGGATTATTCTTGTTGCTGTTTCCGCTGGGTCGTGGAGACTAAGTCACGCTCCTGCATCCCTCAGGGACACTGTCCTGGGAGGAGCTGTGGAGCCCAGAGAGCTGTGGCTGGGGCAGACCCTCACCCCCCTTCTCCCCTCTTCCTCTTCATCTTCTCTTCTTCCTCCTCCTCTCCCCTGCTTCCTCCTCTTCATCCTCTTCTCTTCTCCCCTCCTCCTCTGGTTCCCTCCCCTTTCCTTGCCCCCATTAGCCGTTACTGAACAGTGGCCAGGACCTGAGCCAGGGCCCCAGACTGCATGGCCCAGGAGCCCGGAGGCCCTCCCTGCTGCCTCAAGGCTGCCGGCCTCTGATGTTCTCTGGCCAGGAGTTCCAGGCCTGGAGCCCTGTAAGGGAGCAGCTTCCTGGGACCAGCCAGAAGCCTTCAGACTGCCGCAGCACAGGGGACCTGGGTAAGTGTCCAAGGTCTAGGACCTGACTGGAGACAGCAAAGAATTCTTATCTTTGACCCAATCTCAGACGACAGGCCAGAGGACCAATAAATGGGTCTGTGCTTCTGTGGAACCCCTGCCCTAGGAGCCTGGGAAGTCCCACCTGTCTCAGCCTGAGTGTTCCACCCCATTCCCGTCCAGCCTCTTCAGGGACAGGCTTCCTGAAAGGTGGACCTGTCCCTCTCTTGGGGACAAGCCACTGCACTAGGAAGTTGTACTTGCTAGAGGTGACTCTACCCCAGGATTTATCGTCTTCATCACCTTTCCCCTGCCTCAAGATTCAGCCCTGTGGTCCCTCAACCCACAGAACCACCCCATCACCCCTCCACCTTAGAGACCGAGACATCCTCCGACTGGGAGCCCATGGCTGAGTCCGAGGAGCAGGCCAGTCCCAGCAGGCCCACCACCCCGGACCCTGTGCTGGGAAAGGCCTTGGTCAAAGGCCTGTGTGACAGCCAACGCGTGCAGTGGGAGGTGAGTTTCCAGCTGGAACCACCCGGGCCAGAGCCGGGCAACACACGCAACACAGACTTGTGGAGCGAGACCTTCCATCACCTAGCGGCCCGCGCCATCATCCGAGACTTCGAGCAGCTGGCGGAGGGGGAGGATGAAATCGAGCTAGGTGAGCACCCAGGCCCTTGGCACCTGCAGACCCTCCCAGAAGTCCTCCCTCTAGCAGCCCAGTGCCACACTCACTTGCCCCTGCCCCTCCTCAAAGCCCCACCCACACATAAAGGCGTCTATTACTCCCAATGCTCGCCCACTACCCCACGCCTGTCCCCTGCCTCTTCTCAAAGCGCCGTTCACGCCCCAAGATCCCCCTTCTAGTAGCCCAGTGTCCCACCTCATTGCCATAGGTCTGCCCATCCCCCCAATAATCAACCCACCCCCCAAAGCTGGTCCTCATCCTCCATCAAAGCCCCACCACCTCCCCAAAGCCCGCCCTCTAGCAGTCCTGGCGTTCTGCCCACCCCCTGGAGCTCCACCCACCCCCCCTTAGGCCCTCCCCTCACAGCCCCACTCCAGTTCAACACCCACCCCACCCATTCCTCCCAAGCCTCACCCCCCCATTCTCTTCTAGACCTCACTATCAAACCTTCCTCCCTTGCCTCCAACCCCCTCCACCTCCCCATAACCACTCCAGTGCTCCATCTCTGCCCTCCATCACCTGTTTCCAGGGGCCACCTCTTCCCCACACCTCACCCCCCCACCACACTTCATGGAGCTTGGGGATCCTCAACCTGATCAGCCAGGGTAGCCTCCCTCCCCAGCCCTGGCCTCCTCCACCTCTCCCACTCACCTGGTGATCTATCCTTTTCTCTCCTCCCCTTCCCCTAACCTTGATCCACGCTCCCTCTGCTCTAGCACTTTAACCCTGCAGTGTCCTTGTCCAGCTCTGGGCACCCAACAGTGGTAATAGCTCCTCAGGGACAGCGCTTTTCCCCCAGGGTCCCTAGACTTGTGTAGATCCAGTTCTTCTTGACATTGACTTCCTATGGGTCAGCTGGGGGCCTGGCTGGGGGTGGGGGTGGGGGTTGGCCCTGTGGATCAGCAGGTGGAAGAAAGGGAACAAAGCAAACCCATCCTTTCCGGGAGTGCCTGACATAGACTAACAAGCCAGCATTAATCAAACGACTAATTGAGTGCATCCATCCTAAGTGCTATTCAGAAATACAGGGATCCAAGCCATGTATAACAGGGATGGTCAGGAGCTAATTTAGTCCAGGAACTGTGGCAGCCTCCCCTCCACCCCCAGAATGTGACTATGGAAATCTTGACACAATTGGAGAACAAAGATATCAACCAGTCAGAGTTATGTGATCTCTTTGTTCTAAGTTTACACTTCATTTACATACTATGTGGTTTATATTTAATTTGTATTTTTAGGTGATGTATGATACTTTTTTCTTCCCCTGAGCACTCACCCGCCTTACGGTTCACAAATTATTTGTCCACCTTTCATCCCCCTGGCTTCTTCTTTTAAAATATTTTATTTATTAGTTTATTATTTTTATTTTATGTGTATGAGTGTATTGCCTGTATGTATGAAAGTGCACCCATGTGGTGCAGTGCCCCTGGAAGTCAGAAATGGGTGTCGGATCCCGTGGAACTGGAGTTCCAGGCAGTTATTAGCCACCATGTGAGTGCTGGGAATCAAACCCGGGTCCTCTGCAAGAGTAGCCAGTGCTCTTAACCAATGAGCCATCTCTCCAGCTGCCCCCCCACCCCTCCTGAGCCTTCTTGGACAGCATTCTGAAGGTAGCAAGACACAAAAATGGCCCCCTATTCGCTGGACAGGGTCTAGGTTTCGAGGTCAGGCCATCCTGAGATCTAATCCCAGGACTTTACTAATTTTCTGTGTGACCTTACACTCTCTTGCTCTGATTTGCAATCTGTGTGTGTGTGTGTGTGTGTGTGTGTGTGTGTGTGTGTGTGTGTGTGTGTGTGTGTGTGTGTGTGTGTGTGTGTGTGTAGGTCAGAGGACAACTTGCAAGAGTTGATTCTCTCCTTTCACTTTGTGAGTTCCGGGGATGGAGTTCATCTTGTCAGCTTGGTGGTAAGCACCACCCTTACCCACTGAGTCATCTGGCCAGCCCTGGGTTGTTTTTATTTTCTTTTCTTTTTTTTTTCTTCTTAATATCTTTGATTTTTTAATTTATTTTATGTGTATGAGTGTTTTGCCTGCATGTATGTAAGGCACCCATGCCATGCAATGCCTGCAGAGGTCAGAGGATGGTATTGCATCTCTGGAACTGGAGTAATGAATGGTTGTCCACCATCATGTGGGTGCTGGGAATCAAATCTGGGTCCTCTGCCAGAGCAGCCTGTGCTCTTAAGTACTGAGCCATCTCTCCAGCCCCTTTTCTTAATGCCTTGAATTAGCAGATTAGTAACCGCTTGATTTCAGGACCTGTTTACTCCCAAAGATGAGAACTGTTGATCCAGCTCTCCCTTTGAGCTTCTGGAGCATCTATGCCAAACAGGACTTTCTGATACCACATAGTGACCCTAGCTCCTCCTCCTACAGGATCTAATCGCCGATACCAACTGAACGCTGTGCACACCAGCAAGGCCTGCAATGTGATTAGCAAGTACACAGTCTTCGTGCCTGTGGACATGAACAAAAGACAGTACCTGCCCACAGTGGTGAGGTACCCCAAATCTGGTAAGGCGTGCACATGGCTGGGGAGGGACAGAGATACCAGAGAGAGCAGCCCTACATAGAGGGGTGCAAGGCAAGTTTTAGAAACAGAAAGGCTCCCAGAGATGGTTCTGCCACTGCGGGGGCAGGGCGGGGGAGAAAACGCCCTACTGTATTTTCTTCCCAATAGGTAAAAAAAAAAAATTTAAAAAAAAAATGTGTCCCTTGTAGAAAATCCCAAATTGTGTAGAGTGATACAAAACAGACAAATAGGTCGGACTGACAGTCACCCAGGAGGAAGTACTTGACACCTCCCTGCTGTGCCCATCCTGATTTCTCTTGATGACTGTCTATATGGAAGGAAATCAAAAGACACATAAGGTTATGTGCTGGCACAAGCCAGTATGTGGTGTGTTTTCCAAAATAATGGTATGGGGGGGAAAATCTGTCTATAGACAGCTATAGTGAAGGGAGACTGACTGATCATCCATCTGGCTGGACCTGGTGGCACAGGCCTATCCTAGCTACTCAGAAGGTTGAAGCAGGAGGATCGCAGGTTCAAAGCCTGCCTAGGCCACAAAATCAGTTTTCAAGACCAGTCTAGGCAACTTTGTAAGACATTGTCACAAAATTATAAAGTAAAAAAGAAGGCTGGGGATGCAACCCAAAGGTAGAATGATTATCTAGCACGTAGGGGGACCCTGGGTTCAATTCTCAGTATTGCTAAAAAAATTTAAATCCATACATATCCAATCCATGTTATAAAACACTGTGCATATTTTAAATCAACTAACCCTCAAAACAGCCTAAAGTCCCCTATAGTCTAGACCAACATTTCCCATGTGTGTGCTGAAAAACTAGAACCTTCCGTTCTTGTCCTGTGAATAGCTCCCTGAACAGAAATAGAAAACACCCAGTTAAGAAATACATCCAAGGGCCTGGATTAGGTAAAGCCAGGAGCTTTCCCTGTTGCAGAAGCCCTCAGAATCCTTAGGGTGTTAGTCCACATCAAGAGGCCGGAAGAGAGGCTGGAGAGATGTCAGGGTGTCAAGGGCACTGGCTGCTCTTGCAGAGGACTCGGGTTCTGTTCCCAGCACCCACATGGCAGCTAACAACCATCTGTAACTCCAGTTCAAGGGAATCCGACACCCTCTTCTGACCTCTGAGGGCACTGCATGACACATGCAGGCAATACACTCATACACATAGAATAAAAATAATAAATAAAATATTCTTTTAAAGAGACCAGGAGAATGGACCATGTGCTCTGTGGCTTCTCCAAACCTATTTCCCAATGCGATCTTTATTTTTATTTGTGTATGTGCGTCTATGCACATGTGTATGTTCATGTGGGTATGCCTAAGTGTGCATATACACATGTGTGTGCATGCATGTGGAGGCCAGAGCTCAACCTCAGGTGTTGTTTCCCAGGTACTGTTTGTTTGAGACATGGTTTCTCATTGGCCTGGAGCTCACCGAGTAAGCAAGCCTGTAAGCTGGACAATGAGTTCCAGACCTGTCTCTGTCTCCCTAGCATAGGGATTTTAAGTGCACACCATCATACCAGGCATTTTTGTGGGTTCTGAGAATCGAACTCAAGACCTCATATACTTTACTGACTGAGCCATCCCCCCAACCCTGCAACCTTTACTTTTAAAGGACAGCTTACAGACTGGTGTTCTCTGAGAGTGGTGTTCCCTAAACACACTTTGGGAGAGTTGGCTTTACCCCTCTTCCAACTACCCTGCATTGGCAATGCCTGGGGCCTCAGAGACCTGCATGGGAGTTAGGACCTGGGAATCCTCACAGCAGTCATATTTACCTGGTAAAGCAAAGATTATTATCCCCATTCTCCACATAGGGAAACTGAGGCTCAGAGGAGTACACATTCCATCCAGCTAGTGAGGAATGGAGCTGGGGCTCAAACCCAGGTCTTTTTGGTTCCCAGACTCATAATCTTGCATTATGCCACGCCTTCCCACCTTAGGATAATAGAGAAACAGAAGCCAGAGTCATTTCTTGGGAAGATGGCAGGGACCAGTAGATACATACCCACCTCATCATTTGTTCACCCCTGTCCTCCATGAAGGTACAACACTGCAGATGGTCAGTTTCCGAAGCCTGGCCCAACAGTGGGAAAGCCCCTCCACTGGTTTCAGACAGTCCCCGGCCATGCTGAGAGAAGGCTCCTCTGCCGTGGGAGACAGCAAATTCCAAACTCTAAGTAAGAGCCACTTTGTGTGTTCAGAAGCCTGAGCATCCTTCCATAGAAGGCCCCAGGGCCCCTCTCTGAGTCTGTACTCTGGGACCCTAAGCAGGGCCGAGACAAGGCCAGGTGTCTCATTTGAGAAAGGCCTACGGTAGGCACAGGGGCTCTGTGTGGCTCCCATGCACAGCTCTCTGCAGAAGCAGCTGCTGTAGCTGGGAACGTTAGGATTTCTGCCCGGCCTCCCTGTCCCACACACCTTCTCTGCCCTCCTCCTCTGCCTGCCTCCTCTGCTCCTCCCCTGCCCGTGTGGTTGTTCCTACTCTCCGGCCTTTGGGTCCTCAGAGGCACCAAGTATTGGGAACCAAAAGAACTGGGGAAAGTAAAGACGGGGACAGCCATCCTACCTGTTTAGGGCTCAACATTGCTTTCTAGGTTCCCAGCAGCTGTCTTCAGCTTTCACCTGACAGGCCTGTAGCGGGGCACTTCAGACAGCTGTGATGGGACCCTGTGTGACCTTGAGCTGATTGGCAAGCTGGCCACTCTGCCTCTTGTCTATGAGCCTGTCTTTCTGGCTCTCCACAGATAGCCTCAGTACTACACTCCTCCCAACCCCTTCCTCCCTGCCCCACAGGCACAGTGTGGGCATCCTACCCACGGTTAGACACGGGGAGGACATCAGAGGTCACACTTGGTCACTAGCCAGTCACCTGGACTGTAAGAATGTTTCCTCAGAAGGAGGAGAATGCAAAGACACCCAGAGTCATCATTCAGAGTTAAGGACAATGTCTTGGTCTCTTTGTGCCCCAAACTGCAAGGGAACTTGCTATCCCCAGCCACTGAGATTCCCAGATCCGCTCTTGGTGGTCCATGGCCTCCATCCAAATCACAAACCCCCTCCTTCCCATGGTCCTTTATTCAGGCCCAGCATCTCCAGCATCTCAGCTCTTCTTTCATACAGAAGATACATGATACCACCAAGGTTTAGACCCAGTGTTTGGCCCCAGGTTCTATGAGGCTACTAAGTACTACCCTGTTTGCCTCGTGACTGCTTCAGTCATTTCCAGTTCATCCCTGTGCTGGGTTCTGGGGCAATAAGCCCCATCTCAGGGTGGGAGACAGAGGCTTTGCTGTATATATTGAGTGTGAACCTCCTTCTATAATTTAGACAATCTCTTATGTTAATATTGTCCTGTTGGTCTTAACTCCAGAAGTGGCAATCCTTAAATAACCATCTTGATTGAGTATTGTATTAGTCTCTTGTCCATGCTGTGATAAGATACCCTGGCACAAAGCAGTGTAGGGAAGAAAGGGTTTATTTGGCTTATGTTCCAGAAGGACAGAATCTGTCATGGGCAGGGGCGAGGGAGGGAGTTAGGTATGACAACAGGCAGGGAAAGCAGGATCAGGAAGCCAGCAATCACATTTTCATCCACACACAGGAAGCAAAGAGAAGGAACAGGAAGTGGGGCGAGACTACAAAGTCTCAAAGCCCGCCCCCAGTGATGTGCTTCCTCCAGCAAGGCTCCACCTCCTAAAGGTTCCATAACCTCCACAAACAGTGCCACCAACTGGGGACCAAGTGTTCAAGTACATGAGCCAATAGGGGACATTTCTCATTCAAACCACCACAAACATTTTAACTATGATTTTCATCCTTATTTTTTTAGATAGGGAAATTGAGGCTCAAAGCCTTCTGATGAGTCAAGCACCATGTGCTGGTGCCTCCTGGAGGGCCGATGTGAACATCTTGGTGGCCATAGACCTAGAAAGGAGATACTCATGCCACTGAGGCCCTGACCCCTACCCTGAAGCCCAGACTTGATCCTGCTTCACTGTGGGGTCTGCATTTCAAGGTTCTGTCGAGCACTCGATAGGGCATTATTAGAGTAATATCTTACTCAGTGCTTCTAAGCCACTAAGCCACTAAGTGCTTCTAAGTGCCACTGTGAGGCAGGTACCCTTAGCATCCATTTACAATGTAAACTTATAAAGAAAGTGACATTATCAAGGGATGCTAGGAGTTTGAGCCAAGCACCGAAAGCAGCAGGAGAGGGCATTGAGCACCTGGGGGCCTTTGACTTTCTGTGTTATAGCTCTAGAAGAAAGCTCCACTTATCCCTTTGATGAGATCCGGTTCCCTGGTTTTGAGAAGGATGCTGTCACTGCAGAAGGTGAGCAGGCAGCCAGTGCTGTCTCTCATTATGATGGTGATATGTGAGGGGTGCTAAGGACAGGGAGATGTCATAGCACCAACAGATTTCTACGGTGCCTCAGCACAGCCTATGGGAGATAAAGAGGATAATCCTCAATTTAAAGATGAAGAAAGTGAAGCTTAAAGGGGGAAAAGTGATTTGCTCAAGGCCACTTAACAACCTGGAGTCAGGCCTCCTGATTCCAGCTGAGGGGGCACTGTCCCAGCCCACAGCATACAGCATCCCCCAGCAGTGCGTCAAGGGTGTTGACTCAGTGTTCCATCTGAGAATGTAGTTGATGTGAAGCTGTCACAGCTCCTACAGTCACATCCCAGAAGATGCCAGGGGCTGCTTGCAAGAACCCTGTAGGCTTACCTGCCCCTTCCTATATCACCTTTGCCCACCTAGGTCAAAAGCTGTTCTACAGCTCACCCACTCGCTCAGACCCTGGGGCCATTGGGGTATAGACAGGCTCCTACCCCATTTGGAACCTCTTTTTCCAGCTGGGGGGTGACCACTGAACATGGTTTCAATCTGTCATTCTGTAATTCTCCAGGTCCCCCACAGAACCTGTCCGCCAGTGCCCTGTCCTCCATGAAGACCTATGAGACTCTCTTTGGCTCAAGGTAAGAGGAACTTCCCATGAGGACATGGTACTCTGCTCCCTGCTGCCTTTGCTTTTCCTGGTACCATCCCTGGCTGGAAAGCCCAAAAGCAGGTCCAGCCTCACCTCAAGATGCATACTAAGAGAGCCCTCATGCCTAGAGATGCCATAGTCTGCTGGGTCTCAAGCTACCTAAAATCTACCACCATGGTCCATCCCCCACACTCCAAGGTCTCTTCAAATGTGAACACCCTCTGGAAAGCTGGTGTGTAGTTACTTTTCTAATTACTGTGAAAAATTACCTGACAAAACTAACCTACAGAAAGTTTTGTTGTGGCTCACAGTTTGAGGATACAGTACACCATGGTGGGAAGGCACAGTGTCAGGCGTGTGAGGCAGCTAGTGACATTGCATCCAAAGTCAGGAAGGAGAGAGAGAAAGAAAGAGAGGGGAGAGAAGAAAAGAAGAGATAAAGCAATATTGCTGCTCAGCTCACTTTCTCCTTTTCATTCAGTCTGAGACCCCCAGCCCAAGGCATGGTGCTGCCCACATTTAGGGTGGGTCTTCCCTCCTCAGTTAACTTAATCTGTAAACTCCCTCACAGACATGCCCAGAGATTTGTCTCCTAGGTGATTCTAAATCCTGTCAAGTGGACCATCACAACTAGCCTAAGACTCTTCCCTTCGCTAGACTTGGAACAGCACAGTATCAGAAGACAGCCATAAGAAAACACTAACGTGTTCATAGCCCCACTGCTGCTAATGTCGGAGGCATTAGGGATTGACACCTCCCTTCTCTCCAGGCCTCTGTTTCCCTAGCTATCAAATGAGGTGGTTTGAAGATACCATCAATTGGGCCCTCTGGCCCTGATTTTCGGAAGCTTCTGGACAGGCACCGGGAAGCTGGGATGACCAGGGACATCTGGGTCTATCTATACAGGTTGAATCTTAACACATCCAGGCTGCTGACTCGAGCTGCCAAGGGCTTCCTAAGCAAGTCAGTGACCAAGGCTCCAGAGCCAACCGCAGGCATCCAGAACTTCGACTATGTACCGCTGGTGAGCACTCTAGAACTCAGAACTCCTCCCACCAAGTCAGCCCCCTGTCCACCTGCTCTTTTCTCGCAGAGAACGAGATCTTGTCAGAGCTGAAATCCCATGAGCTTTGGAGTACCCCAGAGCTTCCCACCTAAGTAGTCCCAAGGCAGAGGGAACCAGCCAGAGTCTCCGCTTGGGGCATGGGTCTTAGCCAGTGAAACGTCTCTGCGACTTGCTGTGTTTGCCTTAAAAATTCACAGGTCTTTGGCATTCTCCTGCAACATCTATATAGGTGTGTCTATTTTCAGTATATAAAAATCAGCCTTGAAATGACACGCCGTTGAGTAAAAGTCACATCCCAAGGAAATACACTGTGTTCCTAACTGGCTCTGCAGAGTCTCTAGCACACTGTAGTGGGGTGAGAAGGCTTGTTCTACAGCAGGCTGGTCCTGCTACATCTGGGTGTCCCTAGACTTGGGAATCACAGGGGACTTGTAAAAGAGGCATGATTTGTGTCCATTGCCTCATATCTCTGTCCCTGCTAACCCAGGTACATGGTGTCATTTTGAATCTCCAAATATCCAGGGCAGCCAGGCATAGATGCATATAGTCTCTTCACCAGTGTAAACTGAGTCAAGCTCAGTGTAGACTCTGGGGAGACAACCTTGAGCTGGGTAAATGTAGTTCTACATCCAAGTGGGAGCTAGACACAGAAGTGGGCAATTCCACTCCTTGGGAACAATGAGAGGAGAGGTTGGCTCTGGTGGGGGCATACAGGAGTGACCCTTGAAGCCTGAGATAGGGGGTTCTGGCAGAATGGAGTCTAACTTCTGGAAGCAGGCAATGAGAGAGTCCAGACTTGAGGTGTGAGGAGTCACAGTCCAGGGCCTAGAGAGGAGTCAGCTTGGCGGCTTGAGACTGGAGTTGAAGAGTTAAAGTGCAGTAAAACAGGGCCAGGTCATGCGAGGCTATATAAATCACAGTCTGGTCTTTAATGGAAAACTGAGTAAAGGGAAAATAGAGCTGGGCCTTCAGAGAATGTGTGATCTAGGCTTTGTGAAGGGAGGTCCCTCTGGGTGGGAGACAGATGGGCCAAGAGGGGAAAGAGAAGCAAGAGAGGCCAGAGAAGGCATAAGGAGGCAGGCAGGGGGCTGTAGAGCCATCGAGAAAGCTAGCCTGTTAGGACTTGGAGACTGACCAGTGGGCACGCAGGGATAAGGGTCGAGCAGATCAGAGTCTGCTGGACAGGCCTGGACAATCCCAGTGGCTTAGCAGAGCCTGCGCAGGACAAGAGGCAGGTTTGGAGCTGTGCTAGTGAGTTGGGTTTGAAGAGTGATCAGCCTGGAGGGCTGGGAATAAAGAGAGCATGTTCAGTTGACTTGGGTATCTTGAAAAAAAAAAAAAACCAAAACCCAGACAGGCATGGTAAGCTGGAGAGAAAGAAGTGGACCTGGGACTCCATGGACTTACATTTTTGAGGCCCACTGAGGAACTCCCCTGCCCACAGGTGTCTCTGCAGCTGGCCTCCGGAGCCTTCCTGCTGAATGAGGCCTTCTGTGAGACTATCCACATCCCCTTGGAGAAGCTCAAGTGGACCTCACCCTTTATGTGCCTCCGAATGTCCCTCGACACCCGCCACAAGTGTATCAGCCCCTCATCGCAGCACCTGTCCAGTGACAGCCTGTCCTCAGAGTCAGTGGCTGAAGCCAGGCCAGGCCTGGTGGAGACCACGGGAAAGCTTTGGGCCACTGCAGTGGCGCTGGCCTGGCTGGAGCACAACTCAGCCTCCTACTTCACAGAGTGGGAGTTGGTGGCCGCTAAGGCCAGCTCCTGGCTAGAACAGCAGAAAGTTCCTGAAGGCCGCAAGCCGAGCACACTCAAGGCCACAGCTCGCCAGCTGTTTGTGCTCCTGCGACACTGGGATGAAAACCTGGAATTCAATGTGCTCTGTTACAACCCCAACTATGTGTAGAGGGGAGGGGGGAAGGGATAGGTCATTTCAGCTGGTGAGGGAGCTTTTTGAAACTATAGCTAATACATTGTTGCTAGAAAGAGACCTGGACTGGCAGTCAGCAGGTCTGAGTTCAATCTCTTTGCTAACACCTGGCAATTTGAGACCAGACATTGCCCTTGTCTGGGCCTGAGTTTCCTCATCTATAAAATAGGAAGGTGAGATAAGGTCATTGGACCAGATCTTTAAATGGTTCCAATACTCTAATGTACAGACTTTAAGGCAGTCCTGGGACTAGCTACTTGATTTGGGCATGGGGAGAGAGAAAAAAAAAATCTGAGTTTTCTTCAGGAAAACCATGTGGACATGCTCAGTAAAGAACAATGCCCCACACCAATGAAAAATGAGTAAGAAAACCCTTCAAAGACCAGCAACCAGGGCCACAAACTCTTAGGTACTAAGGCACTTCCTGTCTGTTGCATTGTGGAATAGGTTCTTGTCTCCATGGTGACAGTCCAGGGCGTCCAAATCCCACCTGCAAGTCGACCAGAGAACCATCCTTTCCTTTGCAGAGAGTCTTCCTGTTGGGTGAGGAAACTCCCTTAGTACATGATGATAGAACATTTGGCTTCCTATCTAAAAAGATGTGATAGAACCAGGGGGCATAGATACCCTGTCAGCTGAAATGTTAGAATGAAGAATATTAAAATAGTTTAGAAAGAATAGGTGGGCTCGCAGGACTCAGTGAAGAAACCATACAGAAATAATTTATATACTTTAAGCTGTTGGATAAAGTGACTCCATCCACTTGTGCTGAGGGGTTAGAGCGGTACCTCTGTGTGCATTGCATTCTGGGATAGTGGAGTCCCTCTCTGACCAAGTCATATTGTAGGGGAGAGGGAACATCTCTGCAATAGGAAACCAGGCCTGGCTGTAGTATAAATAAGGAGATGACAGGGAATGAAAAGATTTTGAAAGTTCAAAGCAGGAGCCCTAAGGGATCCCCAGCTCCAGGACCATCATGTGATACCCCTGAAGTGGTGTGTCCCAGCCTCAGGTTCCCTCATGTCTGGTGTCACTGTCCAGGCACCACTCCTATCCCCCTCACATTTCCTTGGAAGTGGATCTAGACCTTACCAAGGAGACCCACTAGCTTGGGACCCCATGCTGAATCTGTATACCCCATAAATCTCCTCTTCCCAAGGTCTTATTTCTCTCCAAAAATGGTCCCTAGGACTCTGATGTGACGTTCCTCAAAATCCTCTTCAGGGAGACAGATCCTAATCAAACCAGTCCATGGGGGCCTTGTGGGCTATGCTCCAGCTCATAGCTCCTCAGAGGGTCCCTCGCTGCCTGAGTCACCCTTTGGAAGACTTAAAATCTGTTCCCTGCTTCACTGGCTGCCTCTGAAGAGAAACCACCCTGGCTGCCCCTGACCTTGCATGCTGGAGACCTCAGATGAGGCAGAATGAAATCTGGGGTGTTGGCTTAGCTTCAGCGTCACCAAGAGAGAGGCTGATTCCGATTGTCTTGCCCAAGGTCCAAGGGGAAATGAAGAGGGGCCTTGTCAATTCCCTGCACCCATTAACACCTATACTTCTTTAGCTATGTAGCCAGCAGCCCTGGTTTCTCAAGGATGGTAAGGGTAGTGCCCATTTCCTGGCCATCACTAGTGGAAAAACGGCCAGGCTGTGAGTCAGAACACATGAACTTGGATCTGAGTCTTGATGCTTGTTCGTCAATGACTTCCCCTTTCTGAATGTTCTAGATCTAGTGAGATTCCTCCTGATCTGACATTCCCCAATTCCCTCTTGGTAAACATGGATTTGCTCTACTTCTTTGTGACCTTGAACATGTCCTGTGTGTACCCTAGATTTCTTTCTCCTCTAGCAATGACCAGGTTGGGCTGTCTAGACAGTCCTTGCCCACCAGCTTGATCCCAGGGCCTCAGGCTCTAGAGAGGCAGTCCAGCTCCTGCCCAGTGTGAAGCAAGCACTATGAGATGCCTCAAAAGATATGCCCTCAGCCAGGCGTGGTGGCACACACCTTTAATCCCAGCAGTCAAGAGGTAGAGGCAGGTGGATCTCTGTGAGTTCAAGGACAGCCTGGTCTACATAGTGAATTCCAGACAAGCTGGGGTTGCAGGAAGACCTTGTCTCAAAAAGATTTAGAAAATAAAAGGGAGGAAGGAAGGAAGGAAGGAAAGAAGGAAGGAAGGAAGGAAGGAAGGGGGGAAAGGGAAGGGAAGGGAAGGGAAGGGAAGGGAAGGGAAGGGAAGGGAAGGAAGGGAGGGATGGATCTGCCCTGGCAGAAGCTGCCAGAACTCAACAACACATTGGATGTATATGTAATTGTTGGTCTCTGTAGCCCTGAACTCCCCTGCCCAGCCCTACAGTTCCAAGAAACAAATCCCCTTGGTTTCAAAGGTCTTCAAGAAACAGATCCAGCTCTGCTTTCAAAGTCATGTCAAAGGGACACCATACCAATGCCCTCACTGTATGAAGAAATGTAGGCACCAAGACCAGCCAACGAGCCTCTACGCTCCCTAAAATATGGACTGAGATTTGGGAGCCTAAGGGTTGGTCCCATCCCACCACCAGTTTGTTGTGTGACTTTTGGCAAATTGCTGGCTTCCTCCGAGGCCCTATTTTATTTTTTTTGTAGAATGATGAGATTCCATTAGACCTCTGTTACTCACCCGTGAGAAACTTCTGTGGGGTAAATACACTGGGGAAAACCCCAGAAAAAGACTTATTCAGGTTAGGAAGCTAATAGGTTAATCACACATTCACTTTCCAAGGATGTGACCTAGCATGCAGCACTTTCATAGGTACTCAATAAGAAAATGTTGATCTATCATTTCCCTGAAGGTTGATCACTAACATCCGAAAGCCTTTATGGGGTGCTTGATGGGCATATGGAGTACCACTGTGAACACACCAGTGGCTGTCCTTGTCCCTTGGCATTTGGCAAGAAGCCCCCTCTCCTGCTCCTTGATGTATTATTTGACCATTATCCAATGCTATCATCTGGCCTGTGTCAAAGTGGCCTCAGACTGGTACTGAATGGTACCAATAACCAACTCCCTGACTCTGACATGCTTGATGGTTTGGGGGTTGCTGGCCACAATCATCATCAGAAAGGAGCTCCCACAGTGGGTTCTATGGTCCAGTGCCGCCAGGGAATGCTTGCAACAGAGGTGCCCTGAGGGTCCACCTGCTGCCACAGGCAGACCCTGTCTCTGAGACCCCTCAACTAAGAAGCTGAACTCTGGAGTCCAGGAAAGCTTCCCTTGCACTCAGGGGGCTCACTCATCGTGTATTTGTAAATACGTAGCTTTGGTTTCCAGTTGGTCCCCTGCCTGGGTACAAAATGAGCGATTTCCACTGTTCTCGATCTGAGCCAACATGGCTGTGGCTAATGAGTGAGGTAGCCACTCCCAACACCAACTCCTGATGGTTTTCCTCTGCTCTTCAGATATATGAAAAAGCAAGGATTCCCCCTCCTTCCTGCGTGCTGGTTCACCTGCCATTAAAGGTTTCAGAAGTTTCTTCTAAATCCTACCTGCACCCCACGGACACCTACCTTTATTTAAGAGCCAAATTTCCTCCATTGGGCACTGTTCCCTTCACTGTCCCTTGGCAGGAACTCTCAAGGAAAGGGTTATGGAAAGGGGTCTCCTTCATCTGGGCACAGTGGACCCCTCCCTAGAGACCAGCTACCCCATTCTCCAGTCTGACACCCCAGTAACTTGCCATTTGGGGTTCCAATTCCCGCCCCTCATTTGTGACATGGTAACATCTCAGAGTGACCCCGGGCATACATTCTACATCCTTAGTACCCTGGGGAGGGAAAGGGAAGGCATGGGGTATATGTCCATTGCCACAGAGTTTGGAATGAGTCTCCCCCCTGCCCCCAAGCAGGAACTAGAGGCAGCAGCAGCAGCAGCAGAGATGCCCCTCGGCCGTGACATCGCTCTCCACAACACCACTGTGAATGCCCAGGGCCAGGGTATGTGTGGCACTGTGCAACTGGGTAACCTGATCCACAGAGATCTGTCCCCAGATCAAGGACTTGGCAGCCACTCCCAACCAGGCCTCCGGCTTCATGTGAGGGAGTTTCCCAACACTTGTTTCCACCTCAGCCCTGGCCTGGTGACTAGCCTCGCACCAGCACTGCCTCCCTGGGTGACCTATCAACGCCAACATAAGGTGTCTCCTGTTCACGCTGCAGTTTTCCTGGGCTCAGGGCCAGCTGGCCTGAGCTTCCAGCTGCTTGCAAGGCAGTTTCTGTCTCCATGTGCTCATGTGGTGACAAATATGGTATAGTTTCACTATTTTCCCAGGTAACTTTGGCGCAAGTGGCATGGCCGGTGCTTGTCCCTGTCAGCCCCTCAAGTGCCTATAACATGCTGCCCTGTCCCTTTGCCTGCTCACCCCAGTGACCCCACAGTAGGACACTTCCTGGAAAATACATCACCATCTTGCTGGGTGTAGCCAGTTGTGCCAGTGTTGTAGAGATCTTGGATGCGAGGACCTTGATGCTGCCAACAATTAGCCACGCCTGCCCTAGAGTTGTGTGAGTGTATCTGTTTTCATAGAAATGGCTACTTTGTATACAGTGGCTGCTGTCCTTTGAGTGGCTTTGAGTTCATAAAAACCATCGATGTGACAAGCTTACACATACTTGTGACTGTTCTTTTGCTCTGAGTCCAAACTACAAGTCCAAAGATCTGTTTGTCTTGCTTTGTGAACCACATCTGTCTTGGTTTGGGCTCTTCCTAAGGTGACCAGTGGTCTCAGTTTGCCCAAGACTGAGAGAGGGTGCCAGGATGTGAGACTTCCTGTTTTAAAACTGAGACAGTCCTGGTCAAACCAGGAGAAGCCACAGTGGTTCCCCGGATAAGGATTCGGGTGCACGTGGTTGATTTGGGGAGTCCTGGAAAATACCCCGAGGGAAGTACAGAAGTGAAAGGGAGTTGTGGGACATTTTCCTGGGAGACATACGGAAGTGTCTATTCATCCCAGATAGGCAAGACACCAAGAGAGGGAAAAATAGTCCAAATCCAGTTGCGTGAACTAATGAGTTTGTTGGGATTACTTACAGGAACACAAGTATTCAAAGAAGACCTCTGGGCAGGTAACTTAGGGGCAGCTAAGAGTCCCACCTGCCACTGAACTGCAGAGGACCTGGGTTCAGTTCCCAGCACCCACAAAATGGCTAACAAAAACTGAACCAGAGTCCCCAGGCAATTGTTTGCCTCTTATACAACCTCAGGTTGAAGAGAGGCCTCAGGAAGATCTCCTGAAAGCTAGTGAGCCTGCCTCCCCCTCCTGAGGAAATATTCACAAGCCTGATCTGAAGAGGGTCACCTCCAACCCAGAGGAAACAGCCACACAGCAGAGGAACAGGAATGTTTCTAAGCAGGTTACTACAATGGGCTCGGATTCTCATCCTACCAGGAATTCTGGGAGCCAGAGTGACAAAACCCTTAACCTTGTCATGAAGAAACAGGGCATATGTCTACCGGTTCTGCTCATTCATTGGCTGGGGACCATTCTGAGACACCAATTCCTTGACACTTCTGGCCTGGCAAAAGTGCACCAGCTGGCAGGCTCCCACAGCCTGAGAAAGCCACCAGTCAGACCAATGTGGACATTGGCATTAGTCAGTGGAGAACCCGAGACACATGCACACGTGGTCTTTTTGCAGAGTTCAAGTCCACATGTGCTGTTCTAAGCCCTCTGTGACTGGGGAGGACCGTTACATCCAAGAAAGTTCAGCTAACACGATAGAACTTATTTTTCTGTGTGTTTGACACAGTTTGAAAGTAGGAAGCTGAGCTGCGAAAGGGATTTTTTTAAGTGAAACATCAAAAGAACAGTAGATGCAAAATGTGACAGGGCTCTGAAACAAGGTGTGTGGCTTTAGCGAGGCACCACCAGTACCTATCGTTGTTTCTCTCTGAGCTCCTTCCCACATCCTCGGAATTAGTGGTACTTATCAATAAGAGGCTGGAGAGACGGCTCAGTGGTTGAGAGCACTGGCTGCTCTTGCAGAGGACCTGGGTTCAGTTCCCAGCATCCACATGGTGGCTAACAACCATCTGTAACTCCAGTTTCAGAGGATCTAACACCCTCTTCTGACCTCCATGGGCACTGCACAACATGGGTATACCCACCTACACGCAGGCAAAACACTCATACACATAAAAAAAATAAACAAAACATAAAAGTAATAATAAATAAATACATGTATTCAGAAGTGGTCACCAGTTACTATGTTGTTTTGGGTCTGGTCCCCAAAACAGACATAAGTTTCATTTGCACATCTCATAGCAACCTACTGTTTCCTCAAAACCAATCGCTCTGTGGTGGTTAATTTGATTATCAACTTGATAGGGTCTAGAATGACCTAAGAGACAAATCTCCAGACATGTCTGTGAGGGAGTTTCTAGATTGGGCTAATTGAAGTGAGGAAACCCATCCTAACTTCGTTTAGAGCCATCCCATGGCTGGAGTCCCAGACTGCATCAAAGGAGGAAGTGAGCTGAGCACCAGCATTCATTGCCCTCTGCTTCCTGACTGTAGACACAATGTGACCAGCTGGCCACCAGGGTGGACTATATCCCCTTGAACCGTAAGCCAGAAATAAACTCCTTGTTAGGTATTTCGGCCACAGAAACAAGAAAAGTAACTAATACAACCTCCTTTGCAGAGTTCAGGGGAAAAAATTTACCGAAATACAAATTCCCACCAGTCCAAAAACAGAAATAAAGTGAGACGCCAGTAGGCTGAGGCTAAAACCGTCCACAACACCCTGCTGGCCAGCAGGGGAGTCAGCTTCCAGTGAGACAGATAAGCCCTGTCACTGCCCCACCTCCGCTCGAGGCTGCCCAAAGGGCCCTGTGTACCCCACTGACTTATGTGAGCAAGACACCACCTCTGCCTTTAGGAAAAATGTGCTGCTTGCTCCTCTTCTCACACTGGGCCTCTTGTAAAGGCCAGGTCTCTCTCTCTCTCTCTCTCTCTCTCTCTCTCTCTCTCTCTCTCCCTCACTCTCTCACTCTCTTCTCTCTTCTCTTCTCTCTCCTCTCTCTCTCTCCTCTGTGTGTGTGTGTGTGTGTGTGTGTGTGTGTGTGTTGATGTTCCCAGCCAGGGTGGCTCTAAGGATCTCCTGGCCCCTAGGATATGGACAGCAGGGACTCCTGGGTTGTCTCTAGGAATTCTGTAGGAAAAGAAGAAACCATGGGCCTGGGCCTGCTGGAATCCCTCTCCTGTGGTGGCCTGCTCCCTCCAAGGCACTGCTACTCCAATCACTCCAAAGCCAGAGGCTGAGTTCCCCTGGGCTGAATTCATCCTCACCCTGGTCTGCCAAGCAGACCCCAGCCCAGCTCTGTTTAGCTTCCCTATTTTGCTGTCAGGCTGAGTTGCCCTCACTCTCCCAATCACAAACCCTTCCTGGGAACACCAGCTCCCGCACAACCAAACTCCAGCTGCCCCAGATCTAGGACCTTGAAAGAAGAAAGGAGTACACATCCCTGACAGTGAGACCTGAGTCATCGGGGTGACACCTGCTGGAAAAGGATCCTTTCCTAACCCGGAAGAAGAGGAGACTCTAGCTCTAGGATGGCATAATGGTCAGACCCAGCTCTAAACCCAACTCAGATAATGGTGGAGAAGTTGTTTACTATGGCTTTCTCACTAAGCTAAGATGAACTAGTCCCAGATGGGTACCAGACCCTCCAGATGTCAGAGAAGCATCTTCCCAGGTGCTGACCCAGTCCCTGTGTACACAACTCTGGTGACTTTGGAGCCTGCGACTTCACAGCAGAAAGCAGGGGCAGTTTCCCCAGGGTCACTTCTGAGCACAAGTTGACAACGTGGTTCTGACACTCCAGCAGAGGGCGCTGTAGGCGTATACAGCAGGAATGCGGGGACGGAGGCAGAACTGCAGGAATGAAGACCAGCAACCCAAGCTATTCCTGCCCCCACCACCCTCCACACCCCCCCCCAACAGTCTTCCTCTCTGCTAAAACCAGCACTTTGCGATGACTCAGAGCCCACTGAAAGACGGTCACGTACTCACGTACTCAGCTGTGTGTTCGGACACGAGGATGGCTCACCTGTGCCTAGACCATTTCGTCCCTGTCCTTTGGCCCCCTCCTCCTCTTCCTCTTCCTCTTCCTCCTCTTCCTCCTCCTCCTCCTCTTCCTCCTCCTCTTCCTCCTCTTCCTTCTCCTCTCCACCATATTTGCACTGTTCCCTCTACCTCACACAGAGCCTGTTTCTTTCAACCAGCTTCCCAGACTTCCTCTCAATAGCAACTTCATATGACATGTTTTATTAGTGCATGTGTGACTGTGTGCATGTGTGTTCTGCCTCCTCATCAAACTGGGAGCTCCCAGTTGTGGGTACTTGGAGAGTTCCTTCAGGGCAGGTACTGTGTACTAGCATTCCTCCATCACACTGGAAGCTCTCCAAGGACCGGGGTTTTATGTCTTCTATCAGACGGGATTCTCAAATAGAGCCCTATATATCTCCTCCATCAGACTATGCATTCCATGAGGTAACCCTTCTGTAGCTTCCAGGGTACCTGTTTTGTATTGTCTGCAAACAGTGGTCGGTCTGGGGACAGCTTCCTTCCCACTCACCCAGAGAGGGATCAGAGATGACCCAAGTCTCATGAGCTTTACAACTGGATACAAGAGAGATTGGATTTGGACATGCAAAAGATCTCCAATTGGGGGACAAAAAGAAAGGAACAGCTGACACTTTTGAGGGAGTAGAGAGCCTGATTCCCTGTAGTGGTTTGAATGAGAAATTTCCCCCATAGGCTCCAAATATTTGAACACTTGGTCCCCAGTTGGTGGTGCTGTTTAGGGGAGGTCATGGAACATTTAGGAGGTGCAGCCTTGATGTAGGAAATGCATCACTGGGGGCAGGCTTTGAGAGTTCATAGCCTTGTCCCACTTCCTGTATATTTGCTCTGCTTCCTGGGAAGGGTTGAAGAAGTGAGCTCTCAGCCTCCTGCTCCAGCCACCGTGCCTGCTGCTTGGGCCATGTCTTCTCAGCATGATGGACTCTCGCCTCTCTGGAACCATAAGCCAAAATAAACTCTTCCTTTTATAAGGTGCCATGGTTGTGGTGTTTTATCACAGCAACAGAACAGTAACTAATACACTCCTTTATTATTAACTAATACCACTCTTTGCCCTCCCTTGGCAGGTTCCCTCCATCCAACTGTTACTGAAGACCTTGCTGGTACCCCTGTTCCTCTATGCTATTTACTGTAACCCACTTTCTATTCTCCCTGCCTGTAGTTGACATCTCTACATCTAACCTCCACACTGCAGCCAGGGAAACCCAAATACACTCCATGGTTCTCACTGCCTCTGGAGGGGGAATCCAAACTCAGCCAGACACACAAGACCTCTCGCCATCCACCCAGCTTTGACTCCAGGCCTAGTTTTTGTCACTTCCACTGTGTCACACAAAGATTCATTCCCTGCAGAGCTCCAAGCTGCATCACTTACTAAGCCCAGGGTCCATTCTAGACTGTGGGATACAGAATGAAGCAAAATAAATGAAGCCAGGCTGAAGCAAAGCACCACATATGGGAAGCTTAAACTGAGAGCTGTTGTCTCAGACTTCTGGAGGCCCCCAAGTCTAAGATCAAGGGGCCAGAAGGTGACTTCTGAGGGCTCAGGGCAGGATCTGTCCCCGGTCACTCTCCCAGTTTTCGGGATGTCCTTGGCTTGTGTGCAGTACAACTCTGGTCTCCACCTGGTATCCTCCCCAGGGATTCCAGCACCCCTCTTTTTTAAAAAATTGTTAATATTATTGTTATTTTATATGTATTGCCTACATGTATGTAAGTGTACCTGTGTATGCAATGCCCACAGGGATCAGAACAGGGCATCAGATCCCCTGGAACTGGAGTTACAGATGGTTGTTAGCCACCATGTGGGCGCTGGGAACCGAACCCAGGTCCTCTGCAAGAGCAGACAGGGCTCTTAACTGCTGAGCCATCTCTCCAACCCTGAGCATCCCTCTTTTTATAAAGGGTATAGTAAGTCAGGACCCATCCAGATTACCTTATATTTATTAAATTACCTCTTTTAAAAAAAAAGTCTCAGCTGGGTGTGGTGGTGCATGACTTTAATCCCAGCACTTGGGAGGCAGAGACAGGCAGATCTCTGTGAGTTCAAGGCCAACCCGGTCTACATAGTACGTTCCAGGACAGCTGGGGCTACAGGGCAACCCTGTCTCAAAAAGACAAAAAAAAAAAAAAAAAAAAAACCACTCTATTTTATTTACTATCATTATTGGGAGACCATGCATGCCATGGCACACATGTGGACATCAGAGGACAACTTTGTGGAACTGGCTCTCTCCTTCCACTTTTACATGGGTTTTAGGCAGGTCAAACTCAGGTCATCAGGCTTGCATAGCCTGTTCTGATCCCTGTGGGCATTGCATACACAGGTACACTTACATCCTTTTATCCACTGAGCCATGTCACTGGCCCTAAATTACCTCTTGAAAGCCCCTATCTCCAGATCAAGTCTCATTCTGGAAGTTAGAATGTCAATATACAAATTGAAGAGAACAAGATTCAACCGGTATACTGTCCTCATGAGGCTGATGCTTTAGGGGAGAGAGACAGACAAACAGCACAAAATCAAGTAAATCTAAAATGAAGCAGTGTTGGGGAGGGGTAGAGTAGCAAGGAGCTAATTAATGCAGGGCTGTTAGATGACCAAATGCAAGGCCAACCCAACCATCATATCTTTAGAGAAAAGATAAATAATGAAAGTCAACACTCGTCATTTGAGGAGTCTTCAAGGTCAGATGTGACCTTGCACTTATCTCTTTTGCCCCTTAGGACTCTAGGAAGAATCATTTTGGTGTTGCAGGTGAGAAATCTGAAGTTCAGAGACATTAAGTAATTTGTCCAAAGTCACCCAGCGAGAAACTGGTGTGGGTAGGATTCAAGCTCAGGTCTACCCAACCCTGGGTCCAGGTCTGTCACATCAAGGCGTTCATTTGTCAATTCCCTCACTCCACCTCTGATTCACTCCAGACCTCCTGTGTGCTGGTATGACTGGGCTTGGCTAAATAGACCAACTGGGAGAGGAAAAAGGAGGGGATCTTCGGGCACTAAGCTTTTCATTTTCTCCCAAGTTAAAGGAAATCTCTTCCTGCTCAACTTCTGGGACTACAGGCTCCATCTCACCCAACCCGAGTCTCCTCTTCCCACATTGTTCCTAGAACACAAACATAACCCAGCTCTTCCTGTCCCTCCCAGGAAGGCAGCTGGGGACCAGGAGGTCAGAACACAGGAGAATCAGTAGCAGACCTTCCTGTATTTCCCTGTTCATCGACAGACTATTCCCTGGGGCCCAGTACTTCCTCCCCTGGCTTCCTTAAGCTGAGGAAACAGCATGTGGGCTCTGGCCTATGGGACTCAGGACCCAAGTGCTCTCACTGTGGGCAACCTTAAGATGTCAGAACTGGAAGACAGAGAGATGGCTCAGTGGTTAAGAGCGCTGGCTGCTCTTGCAGAGGACCTGAATTCGATTCTTGGCACCGACATGGCAGCTAACAACTGTAACTCTAGTTCCAGGGGACCTGACGTCCTCTTCTGACTTCCAAGGGCATTGCATGACATGGGTGCACTTACATACATGCAGGCAATACACATACACATAAAATGAAAATAATAAATAAAGCAGGGCTTTTTTTAATATGTCAGAATTGCAAATAATACCCATTCCACTGCATTTTATAGCTGGAGGCACTGAGGCCCAAGAAGAGATAGGGTCTGGTCCAAGGTCACTCAGGCACCCAAACACCATCTCCATCCAGTCTAGGAATCCTGCACTAGAGCTATTCTACGGTGATGTTATCAGAGGGTCATGGAGGACATGGGCGCACACAGGAGGGCTAGAGGCAGGGAATTTCAGAGAAGTCTAGACACCCAGGCAGGGAGAGTCAGATGAGAACAAGAACCAGAAATAGTTGAAGAAAAGCTAAGGTATACACAGGCAAATCTTGCTGGTCTCCCCGTTTTGTAATAAGTCCCAGCCTCCCTAACACTGTAACAGACACTTGGAAACCGAATTACTTAAAAACTACTGATGCCTCACTTGGGCCCACAAGAAAAAACAAGGGCCCCAAGCAGGACGGCCCACCCCCAAGATGAAAACAATCATCTAAGGCAGAAAGCCTTCACCCTGGAACAGATCACCTTGTAGGAGCTAAACAGGGGTCCCCTCGCGGATGACAAAGATGTAACAACTTATTAAACCACCTCGATTTGAAGACCTTGACCACACCTTGACGGCAACTGCTCAGTTATGTGTGCCTCCCCCAATTCTTCCTCTGTCTAAACTGAAAGCTCCTACCAGTACCCTGATGATGAACTTGGGGCCACTGGACCCCTTTAACTTTTATCTATTCCTCTTCCCAATACACATTGATTAAATCTCTGCTTTTCAGCGTTTCTTGTTTCTTTAGTGTATTGTGCCTGAGTCTTGCCTGTTGCCTGTTGGAGCTGCCAGAGCTACAGCCCTGAAACTCCAATTGTGTTACAATAAGACATGAGAGGTGCTATCCACGGGCCTTATGATGAGCATTCAGTTTTCAGGTACAGACTATGTGTCCCTAGGCAAGTCCCTTCCCCACTCTGAACCTCTGCTTCTCTGTTTTTTTAAAAGAAGAAGCTGGGCTGGAAACCTCTCTCCAACTCTGAAGCAGTGAGTTCAACATCTTCATTCAAGACCCTTTAACTTTCAAAGTTGAAAGGGTGGTGAGCACTGTCCCCATGTCACATCACACTTTCCAAGAATGTCACCTCTCCTGTGGACAGGAGCCTGCCCTTGAACCAAAGTCCTCAGTTTTCAGGAGCCTGAGTCCAACCTGCATGCATGTGGACCAGGAATGGAGACATGAACTCTAAGGATCCAGGGCAGCCATTCCTGTGTCCCAACAACCACCAACCAGGCAGGCTCCCTTCTAGAAATCTCCGTGGGTACTTGGACATCATCCCCTTGGGCAAGGGACCTGGTGAAATTCAACCACCATCCATCAGAGGCTTAACCCTGGGCAGTGAAAAAATGTACACACTTCTAGGCCAGCCCAGCAGACAGCCAGCATCTGCCTCTGTCTAGTCCCGGGCAGGGGGTTCTCATGTCATTGTGTAGGCGAGGGTCTGCCTATCCTGAAAATCATACTTCCCTCACCAGAACTTGGCCCACCGTGGCTCCTAAGAGGTCCCAGAGGTCCTGCACAGCATCCCGTAAATAAGTCTGAGTGGAATGGGCACAGCACAGGGTGTTTGGGTGTTACTAAAACACAGTTCCCAGTTCAGAGGGGATTTCAGGGTAAAATTGACAGGGCTTGGAAAATGAACAGATGCTCCCAAGCTAGCCCCCTTTTCCAACCAAGGGGTGCAACTGTACATATGAGTGGCCCTGGTAAGAGGGACAAGTGAGGGCCTCCACCAGTGGGCAGGAAACAGCCTGCACAGACCGTCATTCCAGAGCCCTGCCGCCTCCATCTGCCTGTTGCCTGGCTATCTTTGTCATCCCTCTTCGTCTTCTCTAGCCTAGTTGGTCTCCCAGCCCTGCCTTTGTCTCCTCTTTCCAAAGCCACTGCAGGCCAAGGATCTCAATCGGTTTTCTCCGCTGCCCTCCCCCACCCAGGTGCGCCGCACGCCCCTCCAAACACAGAGAAACCCGGACTGTCTTTAATCCAAAGTCCTGCCAATTAAATTGCTCCTTCCGGCTCCGGCAGAGGCTGCAGCTGACATTGAAAGGCCGCCACCTACGCAGGTGGAGCGGAGAGAGGCAGCCGCCAAGTCCTAGGACACCCGGCTCCCTGGCTTTCATTCTGTCCGCCCACAGTCGTGAGCTCCGAGCCCCCTCATCAGCCGACCTCACTGCATCACCCCCAGTTCCTGAGGGTCCCCCACCCCTACAGGACCCCAAGTTGGTTCCTCACCCACCTCTTGATCCCCAGGTTCCCCACCCGCTCCAGACACCATTCCGGGTTACACGCAGCCCCTCGACAAAGATGCAAACTGCGCCTCAGGCATGCGCTGTAGCTTCGCGACCCTACCCTGCGCTCCCCGTGTCCCAGCTACGCTGGCTGCACCTTCTGCGCCCAGACCAGACCTTGCAATGCCTGTGCCTGCTATGCCCGTGTCCCTCCGGGTCCCCGCGCCTCCTAAGCCCTCCAGCGCGCTGCGTCCTTGGTTTCCCGGTTTGGAGCATCTCTGGCTCCGCTGCCACAAAGACGTCGCCGTGGGAACCAGGAGAGGGGGCACATTAAAAGCAATTAGCCTGCGCACAGTTGGCAGCGATACCTTAATAAATAATAGTCGGAAAGGCATGTAAATAAATATTAGAGCGCATTACACGGGCAGGAGGCGCCGCAAGGGGCCCCCGCAGGCCGGTGGCGACGCCTCCGCCTCCAGAGACTAGCACGAGTCGATGGCTGCTGGGCTCCCCGAGCCCTGGAGGCCCGAGACCTGAGGCTAGCGGCTGAGCGAAGAGGACTCGGGGCGGGGAGGGGGGTGCGCAGAAATGGAGTCCAAGAGAGAAAGAGAAGCGAAGAGACAAAGAAGGAAAGAAGATGGAGTTAATAGACCCGCAGGCACTGAGGACTGTGCAAGGATCAGTTCTCTTGGCCAGCCTGGGTGAGCATCCCCTCCACCTTCCCTGGGTCTCCTCAGTCTGAGTCTTCATCTGTTGAACTTCCACCGTAGAGGGCCTAGGGCCAGCCTTGGGAGCTCCTGGAGGCTATTCTCACTGGCTCCAACAGATAGCACATCAAAGGCTTCCTGCTTTAAATGCCATAGCTTGGGACTGTGCCCAAGCATCCCTCCAGCCAGATCTGTCTCCTCCAACCTACAGAGGAGCACTTCCCTTGGCACTGAGATCTGAGCCCAGCCAGCTCCCACCTGCCCCACCCAGTGAAGAAGCTGCTCCTTCTTTGTGGCCTTGAGGCCAAAACCTTGTAGTCACTCCTGAGGCCTCTCACACCTAGCATCTAGTCTACCAGACAAGGGAGGCCAGCTCTGACTTGAAGATGCTTCTGGATTCTCCCCATTCGCAGTCTGTGGCCTATTGTTAGTTGAGCCCCCACAGTTTTGCTTAGGGTTGTTGAAACAGCTTTTCCTTGGGCTCCCTGTACCCATTTTGACCCCCAACTGGCTATTTGTGGAGTCATAAAAAAAAAACAGGTGGCCTGGGACAACCCCTCCACTCAAATGATTAGTGCAGTGAAAGAGCCACTGTCCTTAAAATGGCCTGCCAGGCCCTGGCAAGCCACCCTCCACCGCCTCCACAAACCTGACCTCGCTGCCCTGTTCCAGCCACCCTTCCCACCTCCCTGTTCTTCAAACATGCCAAACCTGCTCCCACACTAGTGCTCTGGCACTGGTTGTTCCCTCTTTCTGGAGCATTCCACAGATGGCATCAGAGTATGGCCCTGCTCTTCAAATTCGAATGAAGGAGAGAGGAAGAAGGAAGTTTGGAGGGAGGGAAGAGCATAAAGGAGGAGAGCAAGAGACTCTCAGGTGGGAAGTAACAGTACAGCCTAGGGCCAGGTGGCATGGGCAAGCACCCAGGGTAGGCAAGGCTTAGAAGGATGCTGACTGGTTGGAACTAGGTGGTGACTCTGAAGCTGGAGTATGGAAGCCATTCTTTTATTAGCCTAGTGCCCAGGCTACAGATTGAGGATCTGAGATGAAGCATCCCCACCCAGCAACACACTGCCAGCCCTGGGGCAGGGAGCCCCAGCTCCACCTCAGGCCCCAGCTGGGAGTTGGACCCTGGTGCTGCAGGCGGTACTGCCTGGGTAGGCCCCTGGTAACAGCCACAGTAATTACTGGTTGTGTGCGATTAGGGGATAATTATGCTTAATAAGTCCAAAAGTAATTACCAGGCAGGCTGCTTGCTGCTTTGGAAAACAGAGGCCCCCAGTGAGCTGGAGCCAGAGAGTTGAGAAGGGGAGAGTAGGTACTGTGGACATCTGGGTACTGGTCCATTTGTCCCACAGATGTTGGTAACCTCTAAGAAACACCCCAACCAGGGACTTACTTACCCACCTCCAGCGTTGAGGAGCTCACTGCCCCACAGACAGGTCCTCTTGACTTTGGAAATCCCCACATCCAATCCTGCATATCATTTGGCTATGCCCACCCATCTGTGACCCCTTTACCTCCTCACTCAACAGCTTAGTATGGGAAGGGATATATGTCATTGCAAATAACACCAGGCTTGTCTTACAGAAACAGAGTTTCTCATTAGTCCCACTGCACAGTGGGGAAACTGAGGCTCTAGGGAACCCTACCCCATAGGAGTGGTAGGGAGCCAGAGTCCAAACTCCCATTGTAATCTATAGCCAACTCTGCAGTCATGCTGCTGTACCTTGAGCCCCTCAGAACCCACCCAATCACCTTTCCCATCTCCCCCATCTCCCTGTGTCTTTTCCTTATGGAGAAGCCAGTGATGAAGCCTGTGATGCAAGGGGATACCCTGATTCTGCAGCCAAATCACCCTGTGTCCTTAAATAATGTCTCTTGACCCCTCTGGCCTTAATCTTCTTATCTGAAGCATTTCTGCTCCTTCAGACCGAATCTAAGACTCCAGGCCCACCCTGGCCCAGGGCCTTGATAGCAGGTACCAGAAAGACTAAGAGACCTTCTCCAGTCCTGAGGCAGTTTCCTGCCTGCCTCATTCAGCTGCCCTTCTGAGAAACCTGGGGAAGGAGCCATGCACAGGGCTGTGAGCAATATCCTTCTCTGGTCACACAGTCCTGCCTTCCCTCAACCACAAGCACCTATTTTCAGCCTCATTCTTAAGAACCCAGTTTTCATTCATCAAAAATAATGAAGGTTTGAAGAACTCCAAGAGTATCCTGACTTGTACCATTTATAGTCAGCTACTGATGGTTTGTATGATGACACTTTGTGTCAACTTTCCTACTGAATCTCTACATCCACCCTTTTGGGGCATGACAGTGCTATCCCTATTGTACACATTAGGCAACTGAAAGTAGAAACAATTGTCCAAACTCACAGCAAAAGGCAGAGACAGAATTTGAATCCAGATCTGGCTCCAAAGCTTGGACTTATAACCACTTCTCTCTACTTTCTCCTGGCCTTGAAGTTATGTGCTCTGGCATCTGTGAAATCAGATAATAGGATTAGACAGGTGGAATCTACCATCCCCCAAAGCACTGGAGTTGGGGCACGTTCTCCCAATGAACCCATTGGTCCCATTCTTTAGTATCATTCTTGGTAGATTGCCCATCATAGCTGTTTTTCCACCAAAGGGGATTTTCCTCGGTGCCCCAGAGAAAATGAAAGTATGTGGAAGACCCCCACAGAGGCTTCTCATACAACCACAGAGCAGTGCACTGGGGACAGAGAACAAATGAGCAAAACTAAGGACATTCCAGCTCCCAACGATTAGGTCTTCAGACCGAGGGGAGGGGTGAAGTAAGGATAGCCTTACTTAGCTCCTGTGGACTCAAGAGGATCCTACTTATGGGACTAGGAGCCCCCAACATGAGAGAAAGTTGTTACTCCTGGAAAACCAAGAGCCCTGTCAACCAGCCATAAAAACTGTGCCACTATTCATGTGAAATATCATGAGTCTTAGAATGTCAAAATTATCCAGAAAGTCAGAAAACAATATCACAGACAAACAGTGATCTGTGGGAAAGATGGAGTAGGGCTGGGAGGCACAAATACTCCTCAACGTAGTGGGCTTGCAAGCCACCCTCAAAAATATTTTCCAAAATCCAGAGGGAGGCACTGACCCATCCCTGAATATTTTGATGCAACCGATCAGATGTGAAACCTGGCAGGTGTAGTCTCAAGTGAAACTCTCCCACCCAATCCCCAAAGATTCTGCAACAGCTATTTCAGCTAAAGCTGGAGTTGAAGACCATTGCCCAGAGAACCAGTGATGTTTCAGCACCAGGGACAGGGCCAAGGCCTTTACAGGGAGCTTTTACGAAAAGTTAAAATAGGGCTGGGGATGTAGCTCAGTTGGTAGAGTATTTGTCTAGCATGCATGAGGCCCTGGGTTTGACACCCCCCGCCAGCACTGCATAAACTGGGTATGGTGGCACACACCTATAATTCTAACTCTCGAGAGGTAGAGGTAAGAGAATCAAGTTAAAGTCATCTTCAGCTACATGTAAGTTGGAGAGCCTGGGCTACATAAAAACTGATTAATTAAAATAAAGTAAACCAACAGGTGGAGAAATTTGAGGGCTTCTTACCTTCCTCTCTGGTGGAGAGGGAAGTATACATGTTCTGGTTATTCCTGAGGCCCAAGTCTAGAAGGACAAAAAAGTCAATCGAGGAGGGAACAGCGTCAGATCAACCTCAAAGATGAGCAGTCGTTTAACAAAGAAAAAGACCTCCTGTGTTTATATCATAATGGATAAAAAAAGAGTTAGGTGGATGAGTCTTGGAAATCCTATGAAGTAGTCTTGAGTCTCCCTCTAGGTGACAGTGTGGCCTTAAGTAAGCCATTCCCATTTCCTCTTTCTCGGTCTGGCCATGGAATTTCCGGGGGCCTTGTGGTCAGTGTGGGGAAAGCTGGCACATAGTACATTTGGCCCCAGATCTGTCTGATGACTCAGAGCAGCCATCTCCTTCTACCTCACTCATCGTGGTCTCGAACAAATGAGTCATCTCAAACCAGCGTGTCTCAAACTGACCTCCAAAAGCAGGTGTTTTGTGCCTGCAAAGAAGGCAGAGGGTACTGTAGTCAAAATAAGCCTGATGATTGAAGTAAAGTAAGTCAAAACAGGTCTTTATGCTGTAGAGTTTCCAGGCCCTCTGGTGGGGTATCTATCATGTGTGGATTGTTTCTGTAACACTAGGTGGGGAGGGTTACTCTGTGTTCCAAATTTTCCTTTAGTGGAACATTGGTAAGACTAGACAATACAGACAGCCTTCCTAAGAGCAAAGCACTGTCACAAGAGCACTCCTTTTTAAAAAAATATTTTATTATTTTGTGTTAGGTGTATGAGTATATTGCCTGATTGTATGTTAAGTGCTCCCATGTTGTGCAACACCTACAGAAGTCAGAAGAGGGCATCATATCGCCTGGAACTGGAGTTAGGGACGGTTGTTAGCCACCATGTGGGTGCTGCAAATTGAACGTGGGTCTTCTGCAGAAGCAACCACTGCTCTTAAGAGCTGAGCCATCTCTCCATCCCAAGATCTCTCCTTTTTTAAAGCTTATTTATTTTTATTTATGTGTATGTGTTTCTATATGTGTATATGCCATGTGTATGCAGGTGCCCAAGGAAGCCAGAAGAAGGCATCAGATTGCCTGGAACTGGAGTTACAGGCAGTTATGCCACCTGATGTGGGTGCTAGGAACTGAACTTAGGTCCTCTGGAAAAGCAGAAAGCACTCCTAACTGCTGAGCCATCTCTAAGCCCCAAGATTGCTCCATTTTAAGGCATCTAGTCCTCACAACAACCTGGGACATGGGGACTATTATTATCCCCATTTTGCAGAAAGGGAAACTGAGGCAAAGAAGAACACAGTACCTGCCCAGAGTCACACAGTATGCTACAGAGCAGAGGTTTGGACTCAGGTGGACAGGCTCCAGTATCTGTGCTTTCCACAGCTCTATTGCCCCTCCCATGGGCTCTAAAGCACATTAGCTAGTGTGGGAAGCTCTGCTAAATTGATAACCGCATATCTATTTAGCTCTGGATATTTTGAGCAATTGAATTTTTTTCTTTTTACTGTAGTTTTCCTTTAGGTTGATGTTTAGATTCCCTGAGCAAATGGAGGTAGTCCCAGACAATGGCTGGGAGGTGGAGGGAGCCCAGTGGGAGCTTTTAAACTAATTAATTAATTTTAATTAGGATTGGCTTTGCTGTATGTGTTACAGAAAGCTTCTGGGCTTCTGGTCAGCTGGTGGGGGTAGGAGAGGGGAGTGAGGAGAGAGAGACGGAGAAGAAGTAAATAATGGAAAGGGATGAGATGGAGGAGAAGGAGGGGAGGTATTTGCTATGGGGAGGAGGGAGTTGGAGCATGAAGAGAGAAAAGAGAGACAGAAAGAACAAAGGTAAGGAAGGGAAGGATCACTGATTCACAGAGCCCAGGGGTCATGTCATCCAGCTCTCCCCACAGAGGGAAACGGAAATGATGATGGCCTCCCCTAGACTCCTGGACTCCGGTGCTCCCGTCCCAGTGCTGTTTTCTCTCAACCAAGAACAGCCAAAGGGTCTCTGTCCTCCACAACTATCAGAGCAGTACTCTTCAAGGGCACATGGGGCAGGTTTGAAGGCTGGCCCTGCCTGTGAGCCCAGGGCTGTATCCTTCAAGCCCTTCCCACTCCTGAGCATCATTCTGGTCCAGCTCTTTGCCAGGCACTTTTCTGTGCTACTTGCTTGAAACAAACCCACACCTGTCAGCCACCACCTGCAGCCTCTACTCTCCTGTTCCCTGCCTGGAACTTCAAAAGAGCCTGACACAGTTCTCTGCAGCCTGTTCCTCTCCTCTCGGTGGCTCAGTCTGCACAGGATTCAGCTCTGCCTCATATTTTCAGGTTTAAAAAAAAAAGAAAAAAAAGAACCTTGAATCCTACTTCTCTGTATCGGTACGTCAGCATGGGGACGTGTCACTGCTGACAGTCAGTGCTCTGGGCCCAGCCCCAAGGCTTCCTTGAGGGTATATAGATGATCTCATCCCACTGTCCTGAACCCAGTGGACTCCAGCCCCATCCAAATCAGCCCTCACCCTCACTGTAGGCCTCTCCAGCACCTCCAGGAGGAAATTTGGGATGATGTTGCCATGGCAACTGTGGTACCAGCAATTGCTGTTCGTTATGCTCAGGGGATAGAATTATATGACCTGGAATCAAAATGTGCAAAGCAGTTAATGTTATGGAAAGAGAAATAGAGCCTGCTTTAGACTCAGCAAAGTTGCTCAGCAAAGGGACTCAGGGAGAAAAAAAAATCAACTGCCCTTACTGAGTGTGACATACTGTCAAGTGGCACACCTGCTGAGTGTGGGAAGGGCTGGACTTGACTGCCAGGCATAGAGCCAGCGATTCCATGCAGGAGCACAGAAGCAAGCTGAATGCACAAAGGGCCCTCAAGAACTGCCACCTCTCTGAGAACAAGGCAGAGGAACAGTCAAAAGGGCATCTCAGAAACTCTAGTTTAAGTTACGACCCCCTGCTGGAAGTCAGAAGCATCAACATGTGCATTCGTCCAAAGGGAAGCAGCTCCCTCCGTGAGCTAGCCTCCTATGAAGGAGCCGGCCTCTGTGGAGGAGACTGTCAGGACCTTTTCCCACCTGCCCATTCCCTGCTCTGACCCAGCTCTCCCAGCCATCCCTCACCTGGGTACCCTTACCCTGGAATCCTCAGTATAGAAAACTAAAACTTGAATACAAAAGTTCATTTGGCTAGAAAAAGATGCTTGACTTGGAGTAAACACTATATTACCTCCTCCAACTCTGCTTTCCAAAATTATAAGGCAACATTGTAATATATATATATATTTTTTTTCAAGGTCTTGCTATATAGCCCCAACTTGCCTGGAACTTGCTATGTAGACCAGACTGGCCTTGATCTCCCAGAGATTTGCCTGCCTCTGCCTCCCAAGTGCTGGGATTAAGGTATGCACCACCACATGTGGTTTGTACTATATTTTCTAATAACTAATGAATCTTTCCTAAACATTAGGCCTTGACAGACAGGGAGGAACTGAGTGTCCTTGTTCAAATCTTGGCTATCATTTTCCAGCCATAGGCTTGAGGATTTTCTTAACCTCTCAACCTATGCTTTTCCTATCTGGGGATGGTATTAATGTCTATAGCAAAAGGCTGGTGTGAGAATGGAATGAGACAGGGTCCCTAGCATTTAACATGGGCCCTGGCACATAGTAGGTACACAGTAAACAGCAGCTGTTAGTTGGTTCCACATGACCATCATCTGAGACTAAGGCTGGCCAAGACCTCAAAGCCCTTCTGGATCTCTCTCTCTCTCTCTCTCTCTCTCTCTCTCTCTCTCTCTCTCACCTGTATCCTATCTCATCACTTTACCTTTCCCTCTCTCAGTTGGATCTCTCTCTCTCTCTCTCTCTCTCTCTCTCTCTCTCTCTCTCTCTCTCATCCAGGCATCTACTCCATCTAGAATATCTACCCCTCTCTCCCCTGCCAGCTGTACCCCTCTTCCAGATCCCAGCTCCACTGGATCTTGCCCAAGGAACTGCCCACAAGTGGCTACAGAATTCTTAGCTGACTTAGGGCTCCCCAGCTGGCCCGCCTCCCAGCCCCCTCAGCATCTAAGAGGTCTGTCCCCTCTACCCAAGCCAAGCCGTCTCTGATCTGTCACTCTACACTCTCCAGACCTTGCCCGTATCATAGCTGCTTTCTGGTTTAGTTTTACCACCCTCTGTCAGAACCCAGGAACATCTGGACACACTCAGAAGGGACCTCTGAGGGAAGCAGTGAGGCTGAGCCAACTTCTGCACCCCAGCCCAGGGGTGAAGAATGTCTTTAGATGAGTCAGCCCCACGATGCCTGGTGACAGACGAGCTTTACCTCTGATAATCCCACCATTCTTGCCTCCTAAGAGGCAAGCAAGAGAACACTAAATATTCTGTAGGAGCCTGAGGCACTGGCGCCCTGGCAGGGTGATATGGGGGGGCAGGGGAGAGGGGACCCGTTTGGGGGTGTTAGTTCTGTGAAGTGGGGGGTAGCTACAGCTCTCCTCACCTTGTTCCTCTCTTCCTGGACCGTTTGCTTTCTTGTTTTCTTTTTCTTTCATTTTTCCTTTTTCCCTTTTTCTCCCTTCTCTCCTTACCTGTTCTTACTAATTTATTTCTATTTTATTTTTTTAATCTACTGATTCACGTGACAGTCTTTTTGTTGGTGCTGTGCGCTGATCCCCATGCTGGGTACAAGAAGCACAGAACGCTGATCCACACACAGACTATGACAAAGCTCATTGTTCTAACCACAGAGACCTGCAGATCAAGGTTTGCCTTCTCTTTGTGGGAGGCCAGGCGGGCTTCCCTGAGGAGACACCTGTCCTGTTGATGTTCTGAGACATCAGGGCAGTAGGTTTAGCATCAGGGCAAAGAACAGTATGTGTGAAGTACTGCACAGGCACTGGCGTGGGGAGGCTGGGAAGTGGAGAGGTAGGTACACTGGGGTGAAAATATGGCCACATAGTGATGGGATCATCTGCTGTCTGTGTGACTTTCAGGTGCTTTAAAGATGAAGAAACGGAGACTCCAGGAGCTACATCACTTGCCTAATATCACCTTGCCATTAAATGGCAGAAGCAAGACTCAAATCTAGATCCAAGTAGCCACGATCTTATCCCTTGACCATGAAAAACAGTTCAGGCCACAGGCAATAGGTGGCGGATGAAGCCTTCTGCAGCCTCCAGAGGCATGCATGAGGTCCTGCTGCCCACAGAGACAAACCTCTGTCCTTAGGGCAGGAGTCCTTACACTGCCCTGTGCCCCTAAGGAAAAGGCTTTGTTGCTGGCTCATGACGCACAGTCCGGCAGGGATGTGAGCTGGTGTGGCGTGAAGGGCAGCCCTCTCTCTCCAGCCCCAGTGCCTCATTTAGACTGGACACCTGCTCCTGCACCTCTCAGCTGCTGGAGGGAACTGGTAGACCTCGCAGTTCACCCTTGTTCCCAGATCTACCTGCCTTACCTAGTCTCTTCTCCAGGAATCAGAGACTGTGGGAACTTGCCTGGATGCACTACCACAGAAGGCCTGTGGGTGGCACTGCTGAGTATCACCAGCCAAGAGACCCTAACCATCCACAGGCATCACTTCTTCACTGAAAACTCAAAGGGTGCCCCTCCCCCCCGCTGGACGCTCCTCTTTGCTCAGCATAGAGCAACGAGGCCATCAAGAGAACTGCAGGAAGATTCTGGGGTACGGGTACTAGCTATATGGCGTTGCCTCTGCTGGCCTCAGCTTCCTCGGGCGTAGATGCTCAGCTGCCCGCCACCTCCGTCAATGCTCATGAAAGCTGGCGTAACACTACGAGAGAAAGTACAGACTTACAAGTACCAGCTACTGTGGCTGCATTCATTCATTCATTTTATTCAGCAATGATGCTATGTGCCCCAGGCCCTCACCAGAGCCTAGCAACATGCTTTAGAACCTCCAGAACAGTAAGAAAAATAAACAATTTATCTTTACCTTTCTCAGCCTTGGGTATTTTGTTATAGCAATGGAAATGGACTAGAGTAAGGAAGCTGGTGAGGTTGAAAGATGGGGTGGGGGGATTTCAGGGGACATGGTTGGAACTGAGTACAGCCAGCCCAGGATGAGATCCTAAAAGGCCCACAGAAGGATATGATACCATATGAGAGCTCAATGTCAGCAGCTGCACATGAGGTCTTCTACTCACCAGTACCCTGAGTTCCCAGCTAGGGAGACTGAGGCTGCCTCATCAGCCCCACAGGTGGCCCCTCTGGCTCCTGTGACTTCCAGTCCTTCTGGATGACCGTTCAAATACAGAGTGCCTCTGGGGTAGTCACAGAGTAGATCTTGAGTTCTAGCCAGAGAAAATGGAGCCACAGATGCCACTGGGTTTAATACAGCCACCTCCAGCCTTGATTTTTAAACTGGCTCCAAAGCTGGGAAATTGTGATTTATAGCCAAGAGGTTCCTTGGGAGGGGCCCATGGGAGTGTCCAGTTCATCAGAGAAGCAGGGAAGCCTTGGCTGATTGCATCATTGGAGGTGTAGGGAAGAGGACTCTTTCCAGCAACTGAATCTCAGAACCCTGGGGGAGGGGAGGGGAGGACTGGCTGTCACCTCCTTCAACACCTGTGAGCTGTGTCATGCTTCTGTGACTCTCAAGAATAGCTCAGAGAAACAGGATCTGCCTTGCTTTCTCTGTCCCTCCCTCCCTTCCTTCTTTCCTAATTTTTTCTCTTTCTGTCTTTTCAGACAGAGTCTCAGCCCAGGCTGAACTCTAACTCCTGATCCTCCTACCTCAGCTTCCCAAGTACTGGGATTACAGGTGATCATACCCAGCCTTTTTGTAAGATGCTCAGAGCTGTTACTGCTGAGGACCAACCTCAGGGCCATCTCATTCCTACTGTGGGCCTCATCTTCTACTCTCAGCTTCTGCCTGGCACTGTGCTCTCTCCCCCTGCCCACTCCCCATGCCTCACCCAGTCAGTCTCCCCCTGCCCACTCCCCATGCCTCACCAAGCCCTCCCCACCTTTCCTATTTCCCCTTTTCCCCTCATTCCCCCGCCCCATCACTTCTTTGCCTTCTCTTCTCTGGAATGATTGGTTGGATGATGATTGATTTCTCCTTCTCAACAGGTTTCTAGGCAGTCAATAGAACACAAAACCCAAGATCAGGGCTGGAGAGATGGCTCAGCAGTTAAGAGCACTGGCTGATCTTGCAGATGACCCAGATTTGATTCCCACATGATAGCTAACAACTGTCCATAACTCCAGTTCCAGGTGGATCTGAAGCCCTCTTCTGACCTCTTCGGGCATTGTACAACACAGGTGTACTTACATATATGAAGGCAATACACTATACACATAAAATAAAATAATAAATAAAAAGTTTTTAAAGCCCAAGATCAACTAGGATCCAGTCTCCATTTTCAGGTTGTCAGACAGCCCAGGAACTGAGCCAACTGCCCCAAGTCAGGAGAGGGGTCAATAAACTAGCTTGGGATGCAGTTTTACCATGAGTGTTGCTGGTCACACTGGGACAGGAGAAAGGCAGTGAGTTTCAGGTGTGTCCCCAGCAGGTAGGTGCCAAGGGCAGCGCCTCCACCCATGCTGCCTTTACTGCTGGCTTCCCAGAGTGTCCATGGGTTGCCAGATAAAATCAAAATCATCCAGGAAGCATATTGGAAAGGTCGAACTCCCACTCACCCAAGAAATACTGGACTGGACCTTCCAGGCCAGAGTTTGAACAGCTCCCCAGGGATATTGATGGACAGTGGGAACTGGGGGAGGCAGTAAAGTGGAGGCTGGACTTCCCTAATCAGCTATCCACCAAGTGATAGTGGGGCATCCCCGTGCCAAGCCATGTGCCCTGACCCAAAGCAAATCCTAACATCCCCCATGTATAGCCCTTCCCATCTCCCCTATCCTCCTGTTCCTGGCCCTTTGGCCAGCCGCACAGCCTGTTCTGGCTCTGGGAATGATCAGCCTCCTTCCAATCACCAGGCATTTTCCACCTGCTGGGAACTCAACCCCTCCCCAAGCCCTGTTAAACCCATTCATCCACCTGAAACACAGAACTATGATCATATTTTAAGATGACTGTGAAGCCACTGAAGCCAGTGGGCTGGGGTCAAATTCTCACCCCACTATTTACTAGCTATATATCATCAGACTATGGACTTACTCTTTTTCTGCGCCTCAGTTTCCTAATCCATGTGATGCCAGTTCTCACTTTCTAAGGGGAAGGATGAAGTGAACAAGTCAGTATGTACAAAGCAAAACACTTAGAGAGGGTGTGGCCCCGTAAGTGATCTACTAGGAATAACTGATACAGCACAGATACTGACCAAGCCCGCAGCTCATGCTCTGGCTAAAACTCAGCCCACCCATCATCAGGTAATGGTCCGTGAGCACTGTGTTGTGACACCCTTCAAGTTCTCCCAACAGCCTTTGCTTCTTTGGGGTAGTCCTCCAAACTGATGATAATGACATTTCCTTTCCAATAGCCACGTGAGTATTGCCTATCTGCCGTTTGTCACTACGATGGCAGAATCCACATCTGTTTTGTATTCTCCACAGATCCCTTCCCGGCACAGAGCCTGGCCCTTGAGGGAGGGCACAAAGTGTTTGCTGAATGAGCAAAAGAAGGCATCAAGGGTAATGTCTGGGAGCCAGGCCATCTCGCCTCCTCCTTGAAGTCAACCTGAGCGTGAGTCACACTCAAAGGAACCTCGGTCTCATACTCAGAAACCTTCAAAAGGCACATCAACGGCTGTGCTGCAGTCTCTTGAGAGAGTGCCAAAAGGTGGGAGTTACACGCATCACTCAGACCCAACAGCTTCATCTCTCAGCTCTCTCTCTTGCCTGCCGCAGGCTCTTGGGAAGCAGGCCAGCTGCTGCTCTGGGCGGGAGGCCAGACTGAAACCGCTGGCCCATTTTTCTGATCTGGAGACCAAACCTTGTGCTTGGGACAAGCACCCACTAAGGGAAGGATTCCTGGCCACCCATGAGGCATATGAGTTCTTGACAGACTGATGGACAAAGAGCCCTCAGTCTCTTCCCTGGCCCATCCAGCTGTCTTGAGGTTCCCTTGGGGGACATCAAACCAGGAGGGACAGCAGAGGTCCCCCACCACTGTTTAGTACATGAGCCAGCCAATGAGGAAGGAGGACCTAATTCAAGGGTCTTCTTCTCTTCCATTCTTGATATCGGAACCTTACAGGCCTTCCAAGTGGCAGAGTCGCTGGGGACTACAAAGAAGTTGGATGGCTAGTGGTGAGCCTTTCCCTGGCTTAGTCAGGTCATCTTGCCTCCCCTTTCCAGAGGAAGCCAAGATGGCAGCCTGGGAAACTCATGCAGCAAGGCCGGTCCAGCCACGGCTAGGGTGTGTGGACTCAGAGCCTCGGCAAGGCTTCCCTTGAGCTGACTGGACTCTGGACACTCAAAGACAAGAAGGCTCTTAGTAACCAAAAACTGGAACACATTTTTTTCTCTTTTTTCTTTTCTTGCCAGTCCCACAGTTCATATTTATTAATGATAAAGTGACTAATGCTTCAGAAACTACATAAACCATAAGAACAATCATTAGTAGTGATATTGGTTCCAAGTTCAACCCAGAGATGCACGTGGTAGGCTGGTGACCATGGATCTTGAAGACGTCCCCTTGGTACATGCGTTTTGAGGAGTACAGAGCACAGCAGACAGTAAAAGTTACACTTTTCTCCTAGATCCTTGCCTCTCTGGTGATCTTTTGTGTTAGACCACTGACTTTCGTAGAGCTCCTGAGATGTTGGGATTGATGACTCTGTGCTAACACAATGACATCACATGAAGTCTCCAGCAAAATGGCCCATCAGTTGGTTCGTGCATTAGATGGCTCTGTGCTAATACAGTGACATTTGCTATGTCTCCATCATAGCAAATTCCCCTATCAGTTTGGTTCATGTATTATGTGCACCAAGCTCCACACTGCGATGGAAGCCCCAGGCTGCTACCATGGGGGCAAATGTCAGTCTTCTTGGGAGCATCAACACATGGGTCCATGTTCTAATACAGATGTGCAACTAGGAGACGGTGACCCTGGAATGCAGGTAGATCCCTTGGTGCACCCATTACTTTTCCCAAGTTCTAACCCAGAGAGGACACATTTTTTCAAAATTTTGTGTGTGGTGTCCCACCACAAATGACCTCTTTCTCCTGGCCCTCAGGATACCTTGCTTCCAACTCCTTTAGACAGACCTTTAGGCTGCTTTGGATTGATTGCATATGTCTACCATCCCTCAGAGAGCTATAAAGAGCCACAGAGTGAGGTAACATTCATCGTTGCGTTTCTAGTATTAGGAGGTCCTGTATCTCACATGTTAATAAATACTCAATCCATGTCTGCTAGCAGGAGTTTAAAAAAAAACTAATCTCATCTTAGCACTTGTTTGCAAGTTTCTAACCTCTCTGAGCTTGTTTTTGATCTGTAAAACAAAAATAAAAGCTAGGTATGCCTGTAATCCCAGTATTTTAGAGGTTAAGGCAGAAGGAACATGAGTTCTAGGTCAGATTGGGCTACACAGTGAGACTTTGTCACAGACAAAACAAAACAGAAAAAAAAAGAAAAGTGCATCTGCTTCTGCACACAAGGTACCTGCTCTACATCTATCACAGGTAAAGACCACACTAACGCTAACAGTTTGTAGTAGTACTGTTGTGAGGTAACAGGACAATGATGATGACCATCATACTGATAATGATTGTGCAGAGGACAGTGATGATCAGAATGGCCAAGTGGTTGGAAATAATAGTGGTCAGTGGGAGCGGAGGTAGAATGCTGGTGGCCGCAGTCGTGGTGCTGTTGATGATGGTGACGACGGTGGTGGTGGTGGAGGTGCGGGTGAAAGTGATGGCGGTGATGATAACGATGGGGTGGTGGTGGTGGTGGTGCTGTTAGTGGCAATGGTGAAGACGACGGTGGTGTGACAGCAATGGCTTTACCTGTCAGTCAGCCTCAGTTAATCCAGAATCAGCTCCCACTGGCCCTGGGTCCTGCGTTTCCTCAGCCCAGGAGGCACTTGGAACCCTGACAAGCTTCTGGGCCTCAGCACTGCTGTGGAGGCAGCCGCGGGAAGCAGACACCCACACTCAGTAAGAGGTTGGAATGTTTCATGTGGCATGTTCTGCCAACAAAAGGTGAATGTAATAATTTTGAAAGGAATATGTGTGCGCTCAAACTGCTGAGCAGCCATTTAACACAGCGCTCAGCAGGGAAGGCGAGACACGTGGGCAGCAAGAAGTGTGTATCCATTACACCGAGAGAGGCCAAGCAGCCACACGCAGGGATCCAAGACTGGATTCAACTTGCTAGGGACAGCTGTCTATGAGACCCAGATTGAGCACCAATGGTGTACAGGCAAGGCTCTGTGAAGGGCACAGCTGGGCATGAAACCCAGCCAAGACTAGTGTGGGGAAGGGAAGGCAGACTATGCAGCACAAAATGCTGGCCTGGCCACTCACTCAGCAAATACAGCAGGCCTGCGGTCAGCACTGAGAACACTGGGGGAAGGCTCAGCCATTCATGTACTCTCGGCCTGGTCGGGAGAGAGCTGTGTGAACACTCAAAGAACTATAGCGCCATTTACCAATGCTCTGTCTGCCCTTGGGTCAGAAATAAACCTCAGATAGTAATCTATAGGCAAGTGACACTGAGTGCTTCTAGACAGGTATCTGTGGCTGGTGGTGGTGATGGTGGTGGTAGTGATGGGGTTGGTCATGGTGACAGAGTTGGTAATGTTGATGGTGTTAGTAGTGGTAATGGTGGTGGTGGTGATGGTGTTAGTAGTGGTGATGGTGATGGTGGTGGTGGTAACTGTGCAGTAATAAAGGTAATGGTGTTGGTAGTAGTGATGGTAGTGGTAATCATGGTGGTGGTGATGGTGTTGGCAGTGGTAGCAATAATGGTGATGGTGGTGGTGATGACAAGTGGTAGTTATTATAGTAGTTGGTAGTGGTGATGGTGGTTGTGGTGGCTGTGGTGGTGATGATGGAATGGTAGTTGTGATGGTGAGGGTGGTGTTAGTAATGGTGGTGGACTTGTTGGTAATGGAGATGGTAGTAGTGGTCATGGTGGTAGTGGGGGCAGTGATAGTGATGATGGTGATAGGTGTGGTGATGATAGTGGTAATGGTGGTGGTGCTGGTGATGGTGACTGTTTGATGGTGATGGTGATGGTAGTGGTAGTGATGGTGGTGATGGTGGTAGTGGTGATGGTGGTGGTAATAGTTTGATGGTGATGGTAGAGGTAGAGATGGTAGTGATGGTGGTGATGGTGGGGTGATGATGGTGGTGGTGGTTGTGCTGATGGTGGTGGTGGTGGTGGTGATAGTTTGATGGTGATGGTGGTGGTAGTGATGGTAATGGTGGTGATGATGGTATTGGTGATGGTGGTGATGGTGGCAGTGATGATGGTGGTGGTGGTGGTGGTGATGGTGGTGATGGTGGGGTGATGATGGTGGTGGTGGTTGTACTGATGGTGGTGGTGGTGGTGGTGGTGGTGATAGTTTGATGGTGATGGTGGTGGTGATGGTGGGGTGATGATGGTGGTGGTGGTTGTGCTGATGGTGGTGGTGGTGGTGGTGATAGTTTGATGGTGATGGTGGTGGTGGTGGTGGTGATGGTGGTGATGGCAGTGATGGTGGTGATGGTGATGGTGGTTGTGGTGGTGATGACAGTGGTGGTGGTGATGGTGGTGATGGTGGGAGTAACAATGGTTGTGGTGGTGGTGGTGATGATGGTGGTGGTGATGGTGGTGACGGCAGTGATAGTGGTTATGGTGATGGTGGTTGTGGTGGTGATGATAATGGTGGTGGTGGTGGCAGTGATGGGTGAATAGGACTCAGCACTCACATCTGCCCTTTCCTGTTCCTTGTTTGGCCAGCTGCTACAAGGGTGCCTCTACAGGTGTGAAAACCCAACACAATGATAATCCAATCTCAGGTCGTCCCCAAATCTGGTCTGGGCTCCCAGCCTAGTGTCTGCACCTCAGTTGAAGGCTCACCTTCCTATCCAAAATCCAAGATTATTCTTGATGGCCTGCCACACCAGATCTGTCACCACTTCATGATTTCACTTCCTCTCCATCTCCAGCATAGTGGCCCACCAAGCCCCAGCCTCCTCTCACCTGCATGGCCCTACAACCCCTCTATGGTGCTCAAGTTTCTCTCTACCCGTTCTTCACATACACTTAATGTCACTTTCTTACTTAACGGCCCCCACCGCTCTCAGAATAAAGGCATCTCTGTGTCAAAGGCAGCTTTCTAAGTGCTAGGTATGGTGGCCCATGCCTATAATCCCAGCACTTGGGAGGCTGAGGCAGGAGGATCTCAAGTTCATAGCCAGCCTAGAATACATAGTAAGACGCTGTCTAGGAAAGGTAGGGGAAAGGGAAGCAGGAGGGAGAGAGGGAGGAGAAGGAAACAGTTTTAGGGATGAGGAGTGAAGGCTGGAGCTGCTGGGAAACCTATAATGGGACAGAAAGGCCCTGAGGCCCTTCCCGCCAGTCCCTCCTCACACCCAGCTCCATTCAGCCACACTGCCTTCCTCTCCCTTCTGCAGTCTCCTTCTTTTCCACCCCAGGGCCTTTGCACATTGCTACCTGGAAGACTCTTTTAATCCCTCTTAGATGACATCTCATCTGGAAGACAATTCCTCCAGGAAGTCTTCCATGACATTCTGAGTTCCCGTGGGGCATCGCGAATGTCTCTTTACAGCACTGACCGAGCTGCCATTGTCGTTGATTTGGGTGGCCGTCTGATGAAAGACGGTCTCCCTGAACCTCCCCACGAGCAAAATTTGTGTCCGGTTCTGCTTACTCCAGAACAAAGGGTCCTAGCCATGTAAAGAGCACAGTGGATAGAGTTGGATGAATGGATAAATGAACACTTCCGGTTTACATCCTCCATCACCCAACACACCTCCTGTATTGAACACTAAACTCACACAAACACAGGTGCAGACAGAGAAGAAAAGTTACCTGATCCAGTCACACTGGCTTTAGGGCCAGAGGGAGTTGGGCTCCCTGGGCTGGAGTAGCTTCCCTGCCTTGCAGACTGGGGGTGAGGTGACGGGGGTCGGGGGAGCTCTCTAGTTGGGGGGAACATTCAGCAGCAGTGTGCTAAGGCAGGGGAAAATGGGGAGCCCTTTGCACCTGGGCCCTAGTGAGAAAAATGTGTTTTCCACATGTTATGTGGGCCCTGTGACACAACATGCAAATGTGTGCAAATTATATGTAAACACATTCTCCATGCTGGATGAGAGAAACCAGAGCCTGGTATCAGGGAGACCATTCTAAGAGGGAACCAAGCTGCAGCCCATGCTGGCCTGTGAAGCTGTGCACAACCTTGTTGGCTGTATAGTGGACAAGTTCTGGAGTGTTCCAAGGTGGGAACACCTCCCTCACCTCCACCCTCTCTACTTTCTGACGCCAGGGAACCCGGGTATTGTGAACTTAGGTTTTCTTTTTTTTCCCTCGGGAGTGAGGTCATCCCTCCCAGCCCATCCTCAGCTCAGCTAGAAGAGGAATCTCCTCTGGGTATACCCCAAGTCCCCTACAAAAGTCTCTATCCATAGCAGCTTCTTCTGGTCCCCCTCTGCCCTGTATCTGAATCCCTTGGGATGTACCTTCAAAGACAGATGTCATGCCCACCTGCAGAGCAGAGTTTGGGTCACCTGTGGCTTGGCTGACATGCTCCTCTTCCACCATTAGAGACAGCTCATAAATCCCCAGTGAAGTCACCTCCAGGTCCCTTTCTCTCTCTAACCAGCCTCCTGCCCACCTCTAGCCTCACCAAGGCCTATGTGCCTACAACCAGTGACAACTGGACCCTGTAGGGACAGTTTCCATCTAATGATCTGTCTCCCAACTGCACAGGGCAGGCCTCTGGAGAGCATGACCCACAAGAGATGTCTGGTGAATGAATGAACAATGAATGAATGAATGAATCCATGGAATGATGGGGGAACAGTGGCAGAACAAATGTCCTGAAGACATGATTGATGTCTTCAGGAAAATCCCAGAGGGTTTGAGCATGCCAGTGATACACAAACAATATGGGCTGATAGATCTGGCCTCCTGCCCCCAGTGAACAGAGGCCTGCCCTGCCTTGGCTGACATCTATGGCTCCTGCTTCCTTCCTCTGACTCCAGTGTCCACCTAATCAGCTGTCAACACGGTGTTTCATCCAGAAAGTGAGCTGTTCCTTGAAGCCTCGCAGCCTGTGATTAGATCTATGGCAGCTTTCTAAGCTGCTCAGTGGTTCCCATGACAACCCTGCTGGTACCCGGACTGGCAGCAGGCCACCTGCAGGAGAGGGAGAGAGAAGAGGAGACAGGTGTGAGGAGATGGGATTGATGGGGCTAAATGCAGAGCTCCAGGGAGAGTCACAGGGACTTGGGGATGTGCTCTGAGCCTGGGAGAGATGGGGAGTCAGACAGGGGAGGGTAAAGGAGGCTGGGGCTTTGAAATTGGGAGACAGGCCAGGCATGGGGAGACAGGTGTAGGGAGTGGAGAAACCAGAGGAGACACAGGGCAAGCCCAGGGGAATGATGGCAGAAGGTAAGCTCAGGAGGCCTGGTTAGGCTAGGGAAAGGAGGATGCCAGAGATTGCAAGCTGAGAAAACTGAGGCAGACAGTGGCTCTACTCCCACACTAACACACACTTTAATTTAATAAGGAGTATAAAGGCACATACTCCTCCTGATGGCCCTCAAACTCTGATCTTAGCCCATCCTCAGCTGGCAGCTGAGGGTCTTGGCCTGGTCGGTGGTTGAGCCCAGCACAGCTACAGGGATTTGGTGAGGAAAGATTCACTTGACATTTGAAAGGTCAAGGAGCTTCATAGAAAAGATTCTACCAGGCTTAAGGACCTCCATCTATGAGATCACACACTACAGATGGAATCAGCAAAGTAAGGGCCTGCCTCAAGAAGCTTCCACTGTTGAGGGCTGGGCCTTAAGGCCACAGTCACCTTCTCAGGACACAGCAGCAAGAAAAGGTGCCAGTCTGGGCTTGGGGAGCTGGGACACTGTCACAAGTCACTGACAAGGTCATGAGCTCCCTGGCAGTCACCCTTGTAATAAACAGGGTCAGATCCCCCAGCAGCGTGCTTCATGGAGAGGGACAGGAGCCCACCAGATGAGATGGACAAGTCTGCCCATTTCACACATGTATCCAGGTACTCCAAAAATGTCCCAGTGCGCAGGGGAAGGGAGGCTTGTGGCTCAGCTGACACAGTGCTCATCTGTCATGGGTTTGAGTCCAAGCACTGTATAAAAACCAAACATGGAGGAGCACACCCATATTCCCAGCCCTCAGGAGGTAGAAGCAGGGGGATGAGAAATTCAAGGTCATCCTTGGCTAGCCTGGGCTACATGTAAGCCTGTCTCAGAACAAAGAAAAACAAAGAAGTCTCCTTATTTTGTTCTCCCTTGACTTCCTTCTTTATTATTTCATGCTCTAGCAAGCTGTGCCCCTGCCCCATTTGGTCACCAGCAGCTGCAAGCTCACATCCTGTCCCAGTAGAGAGGTACCCTTTTTCCAGGTGACAGCTGAAGTCCTAGGCAATACCCACTGGGCAGGAGTGACTCGCATGTCCATCCCTGCATGACAGTGATAGCGAGGTCACCCTCCCCAGCAATGAGTCACATGCCGCACTTTAATCCATATAATCCTCCAACAGACCAAGACTGGCATTATCCCATTTCACAGACAGGGAAACTGAGGCAGAAGCAGCTAGAACTTATCCGGAGCTAATGAACGGCAGAACTGGATTTCTGACCCTCTCCTGGACAGCCTGGCTTCAGGATCCAGTTTCTTAAGTGCTCTCTGGACTGGGGCCAGGGGTAGGACTCTAACGTGCTTTTATGACACTGAATTGGCCTCAGATGCTGCTTGGTTCAGCTGCTTGAACCAACCACAGTGACTCTGATTTTCCATACCTGTGACCCATGACCAACCCTTGTGTGGCAGAGCTATGAACCAATCCCTTAGTCATGTGGACCAAAAATAAGGGAGAATGTCTATAAAGGAAAATGACGACCCCATAATACCAAGAAGGGATTCTTGGATGACTCTGTGCCCTCCATGTGCCTCAAGTTCCTTATCTATGATACAAGGAGATAAGAATACCTTAGGGTGGTTGTGTGGACAAAATTAGCTGATACTTGTAAAGTATACACAGAATTGCCCTGGGAACATATTAAGTACCCAACAAAACTCAGACACACACTTAACATATATTAACATGAACACACATGTGCTAATAGATGGGGCCAAGAATGTAAAAGCCCTCAGTCACTCACCTGTAGACAGGTGTGAGGATACAAGGATGCGGAACACACCAGCACATACTAACCTCAAACTCACAGTGTAAGCGCACCAGTGGTTATGTGCTCTAATGGCTTCTCACACCCAGTCAGTTGGCCTAGGTGTGTGTTCAAGGATTCTGTGGAAGTCTGCTGTTGCTGTCTACCCCCAATAAATCCCCTTGGAAGAGTCTCAGAGAGAGAAGACAAGAGGCAGGTCTGGGAAGGGCAGCATCCTGACTGAGAACCCAATGTTTAAATCAATCAGAGGTCATTTGGGATCATCTCTACTAATTCCTAGTGGGGTGACCTTGAGAGAGTTGCTTAACCCCACTGAGCAGTTTCTACTTTCATAAAATGGGGGTGATGAGAAGCCTACATCTCAGGGTTGCTGTGAAAATGAAGATGAGGCCCTTAACCCAGATTCTGGACTGTGGAAGGCACTGGGTGAGATCCAGTGTTACAATTACGTTACACCGGTCACCATCTCTGGGTTCTGAAGATGTATCCAAAGGGGGGACTAGACTAATGTTCAAAGTCTCTTCAGACCCAGGTCCCCCTCCTGCCAGTACGACTTAGGTAGCATTAGTGCTGAGTGACTGCCTCTCTTCTAGAGCCTCTGCAGGCCCAAAAGGCTCCTCACTGTCGCCAGCTTCCCAGAGCATGCAGCACCTCTCCCTGCAGCTATGAGTGGCAGGTTGGTGATTATAAGTTGCAGCAGTATGTAATTTTCATTCAGGGGGTTGTGTAAACTCATAGGATCCATACTGGTGGTAGGAAGCTGTGATTCACACTGCCCAGTCGCTTTCTAAGAAAGGGCACTGGAGGCCTAGCTTGGCAAGTCTGTCTAAAGTCAGCCCTACACTCAAGACATGGGGTTCAGAGCCAAGACTATACCCAGGCAGCTCCGGAACCCTCCCAAGAGGACCAGCTCCTGCATACCTGTCCTGCCACCTTCTCTCTTCTCCCTGGCAGAAGAGCCAAGTGACCAAGAATTTAGGCTTTAGAGCCAAACAGACCCAGGTTCAAATCCTGCCTCTGTCACCTTCTCCCTGTCTGAGACTCAGTGAGTAACATAAGCTCTAGGGGCCCCATCTCTCCTCTTTGAAACTGAGCAAATAAAAAGCCTATGTCTGGGGCTAGAGAGAATGTCCTAGTTTGTTTTCCTGTTGCTGCAATAAACACAATAACCAAAAGCAACTTGTGGGGGGAAAGGGTTTATTTCATCTTGCAGGTCAGTCATCAAGGGAAGCCAAGGAAGGAACTCAAGGCAGAAGCTTGAAAGAACTCAAGGCAGAAGCATTCCACAGAGGAATGCTGTTTATTGACTTGCCTCAGGCTCACAACCAGCAACCTTTCTAGTACAGCTTAGGCCCACTTACCTAGGGATGGTACCACCCACAGTGGGCTGGCCCCCTACAGCACAGAGACACATATATATACATAACTTAAAATGCAAAACCAGGCACCCTTAATCCTGGCACTCAATCTTAATCCAGGTATTTGGGAGACAAGAGTCAGGCAGATATCTGCAAGATCAAGGCCAGCCTGGTCTACATAGTGAATTCCAGGCCAGCTGGGGTCACAGGGAGGCCCTGTCTCAAAAAGATCAAAGGTACAGCTCTCGGCAAAGGCAGGCAGATCTCTGTGAGATCGAGGCCAGCCTGGTCTACATAGTGAGTTCCAGGTGGACTGGGGCTAGGGAGACTCTGTCCAAAAAATAAAACAAAAAAACAAACAAACAAAAATTAAATTTTTTAATAAAAATTAAATTTTTTTTCTTAAAAACTATGTCATAGGGTGTTTGGAATGCATAGTGGTAAACACATACATCCCTGGATATCTGCAGGAGAATGGTTCTAAGAGTCCCCAAAATCTCCGATCTCCAGGTGCTGAGACCCTTATATACAATGGTGTAGTATTGGCTTATGGCCTACTGACATCCTGCTTTAAATTATCTCAGTCACTTATCCCTGATATAACAGGAATGCTATGCAAAGAGTTGTACTGTATTGTTTAGAGAGTAATGATAAGAAGAAAGTCTACCTGTGTTCAGTACGGACACCAAGGTTTTCAGAGTATTTGCTACCTAAGTTTGGTTGAATCTTTAGATGGGTAAGGAGGGCTGCTCATAAATGTGTTGGCCTGTGATAAGGGCTCACCAATCAGGATTCTCCACTGCTCTCAGCTCCTCTGTAGGTGCTCCTCTCTCTTCACCCTTATTCCCAAGACATATTACCCATGGGCACCGCCAGTACATAGCAGTTGGCCCAAATCCTCAAGAAACCTGTGTGTGTGCTATTGGATTCCTGGCTCACTGGGGTGTTTCTAAACATGTTCAACACTGAATGGAGATCCTATGAAGGAGGGTTAGTCTCATCTACTGTCACACTCACAGCTCCTAGAGTGATGCTTATAGCATACAGCAGGCGCTCCATAGTTACTTACTAACAGACCTATTTGCCCACTTGTTCAGTTGATAAGCTCTACTGAGCATCAGACACTGTGTGTGAGCACAGAGAGAAATCCATAGATATGAACATGGAGACACAGGACCAAAGAGAGGTGAGAGGTACTGGCTCTTCCAGGAGGTCTTGTGTCCATCCCTCCCCCTCCCCCCTCCCACCGCAGTGACCCCAGACAGGACTTTGACTTTGAAGATCTGTTAGTAATGTCTACTCGCAGGCAGGAACAGGACCTGGGGAGGTGCCTCAGTCCATAAAGGACCTGAATTCAGATCCCCAGAACCCATATAAAAAGACAGATGTTGTGGCACGTGCCTGTAATCTAAGTGCTGGGGGAGTGAACATGGAGAATCCCTGGAGTTTGCTGACCAGCAGAATCAGTGAGCTTCAAGTTCAGTGAGGGACCCTGTCTCAAAAACTAAAGTGGAGAGTGAGTGAGGAAGTCAGCTGATGTCAGCTTCTAGCCGCTACATGCATGTGCACACAAACCCACACATGTACATACACATGAAAAAATGCACACGTGAATGCATACACATGTACACACACACACACACACACACACACACACACACACACACACAAAGGCAGGAGCCTTTGAAAGTCACTCCTCCCACATGATATGCTCCTTCAAAGAGGATTTGCTAACCAGCCTGAACCTGACAGTGATCCAGAGATCTGGACTGGATGCTTCCCCTCCAGGAACTTCCGAGAACAGACAATCTAGATCACTCCATCAGCTGCCCTCCCGAGGTAGAGCTATTTCCTCCAGATTGGGCATGACGATCTCCACCTTGAAGCAAAGCATCTACGATCATCCACCTGAGACCTTGGCTAGATTTGGACCCACTAGTATTCCCTTCATGAGGAAAAAGAGTCAGGGGACTTCCAAAGACTTCATGAGATCCTCACAAGGCCTCTCTCTTCTGAGATTCCAATTGCCATTGTACAAGAGGTAAATATTTGCCTGCATGGAACTGAGCACTTGTAGCCCAGGGTACTAGGGTGGTGCAGCTACTCTGGGTCACCCAAGCTGAGGGTGGCACTCTTTGTAAGGCAATTTGAAAGTCACTCCTCCCACATGATATGCTCCTTCAAAGAGGATTTGCTAACCAGCCTGAACCTGACAGTGATCCAGAGATCTGGACTGGATGCTTCCCCTCCAGGAACTTCCGAGAACAGACAATCTAGATCACTCCATCAGCTGCCCTCCCGAGGTAGAGCTATTTCCTCCAGATTGGGCATGACGATCTCCACCTTGAAGCAAAGCATCTACGATCATCCACCTGAGACCTTGGCTAGATTTGGACCCACTAGTATTCCCTTCATGAGGAAAAAGAGTCAGGGGACTTCCAAAGACTTCATGAGATCCTCACAAGGCCTCTCTCTTCTGAGATTCCAATTGCCATTGTACAAGAGGTAAATATTTGCCTGCATGGAACTGAGCACTTGTAGCCCAGGGTACTAGGGTGGTGCAGCTACTCTGGGTCACCCAAGCTGAGGGTGGCACTCTTTGTAAGGCAACTGTCCAAGAGTCAACAACACTCCTGTAAGACACCCCAGTCAACTCATTGGTTCAGCAAGCTGGACTCGGATAAAGCCCTTTCGTTTGTTGGTGCCCCGGAGCAAACACATCTTTCTCTATGTCTCCTCAGGAAGTCACACAACACCTGCACTCTAGAGTCAGTATAGCCTGGGTTACTAAGTTTACAATCCACAGTTCATGACAGCATCATCTGTTCCCCTACTGTTCTCTAAAACTGGCATGAAGCTATAGAGAGCCTCCCCTCTTAAAGGGCCTAGGTCTCACTTCCTCCAGGATCTACAGACTATGCCTTTTTACATCTCAGTTATCCTCCAGTATGCCCCCAGACTACTCAAGTACACTAAGCTCCCCTCCTAGGCAGATGACCAGTGCAAAAGACAGCATTCCATCTAATGTCCTGAGGGTGGCATCAATGATGATGTACAATCTGGTCCTAACCCTGCATGGGCAGATGGGTAGAAGATGGATGGATGAGTGGGTGGATGGAAAGATAGGAAATGGAGAAGGGTCAATGGGCAGATGGATGAATTATAAATAGGTAGGTATGTTGGATGGCAGGAGAAAGTGGCGATGAGTGACTAAGCAGGTAGACAGGTAGTTGATTGATGAACTGTTGATTCTGCCTCTCATCTTTCAGTCTGTCCCGCCTTCTCTCCTCCCAGCCCCCTCCTTCCCTTCCTCCTTTCTTCTCTTCCTCCTTCCTCTCCACCCCCTGGGGACATGAAAACCTGCAAAATCTGCTCCCAGCCCTGGGCAGGTTCATGGGTAGGTGGGCGGGTAGGTGGATGAATGGATCAGTAGATAGAGGTCTGAATTCATCTCAGCTAAGAGAAACAAGCCTTAGAAAGCAGAAGGAGACAGATCACTTTGTAATTTGGCATCTCCAGGATGAAACAGAAAGCAAATGTCCACTGGTCTTCAGGGTTTAAACAGAGCTGCCCACTGTGCTCAGTGTACCATTGACATTAGGGTTGTCTCCACGAGAGTGAAGCCACCTGCACATCCTCTTAATGAATAGTTGAACTGTTGGCTCTTGACTCTCTTCTCCCCTGAGAGTGGACCCCAAATTTTCCCCATTCATGAGGACCTGCAGTCAGTGACAGCCAGTGCAATAAATGACAGGAGACGGAGACACCAGTTCATTCATACATTTGTTCCTCACACAAATACTTACTGAGCATGTACCCTTAGGCTCCAGGAGGGTGTCCTCCTTGGGGCCGACTACACATCTCCGAGGTGGAACCCCAGAGCAGTCTTCTTCTAGGTCTCAATCAGGCTTATCCACTCTTCTCCTCTTACACTATCCCTGTCACCAAGCACTGGGGATGTGCCGGTGGCATTGCTCTCACCATGATAACCCTAATGCCAATGGTGTGCCAACCACAGTGCTCAGCTCTGCTCAAGCCCTGCAAACCAGCAGACGTTTGCTTTCTGTTTCACTCCCCAGATACCAAATTATAGGCAACCGATCTGTCTCTTTTTTGCTTTCGAAGGCTTCTTTCTCTTAGCTTAGAGCTGCTTTTACTTTTAAACACTATTTAAAACCAAGTTCTCTTGGTTCTGAGCCAAGATGCATTTCAGAACCATCAAATTCTGAATGAAGATGGAGTAGACACATTTTTTTTTCCTCTTCTTGCTAAGTACAGTTAAGAAGCTTGGGTGCTACATCTAAAAGAAGTTTAAGTAGACTCCGGAGGGCGGAGAGAAGATAAGCGTGCTGGGGAACTTGGGAGCGAAGTGGCGGCATCCCTTCCCTCCAAACTTGTCACACCCACCAGCAGTCTCAGGCCTCTCTGACTCCACTGTTAGTGCAGATCCATCACAAGATACCCATCCCCGCCCAGCTAGGCTGGTGTTACCAGAGGCCTGGTGGAGAGCCTCAAACCCCACCTTTGCCCAACAGCAGCAACACCCTCCCATGGGGTGCCGAAGAACCGTGAGCAGGGAACCTGAACTTTCACCCACCTGCAGGAATGAGGTGGCACACCCCTCCCCGCACTGGCACAGCACCCGAAGATTTAGGCAAGATCTAGAACTGTATATACTCACAGTGTCTAGAACTAAAAAACACCCATCGTAACAAGAATCAGGGAAAGCAAGCTAAAGAGATGGCTCAGTGGTTAAGGGCACTGGCTGCTGTTGCAGAGGACCCGAGTTTGATTCCCAGCACCCACATGGTAGCTAACAACTGTCTGTAACTCCACTTCTGGGAATTCAACACTCGCTTCTGACCCCCATGGGCATTGCATGACACAGGTGCACTACAGCATGCAAGCAATACACGTATACACATAAGATAATAAAAATAAAGTATTTTAAAAAATATTTTACTATGTTGTTTCTGAGATCCCTTCTAGACCTTAATGTATATGAGGACCAGTAGTTCAGTGAACTTCAAGTAGTATTCTTTTTAGAAATTATTTTAGATAAGCGACACCCTTTTCTGACCTCTGTAGGCATTGCACACACATTTGATGCATTTACAGACATACAGGCAATACACTCATACACATAAAATAAAAACAATCAATAAACTATTAAAAATAAATATTTTTAAAAGGGTGAGTCAAATAAATAATGACTAAGAAGTTCCCAAGTGTGCCTAAAGATGTAAACCTACAGATTCAAGAAGCTGACTAATCTCTATTAGGATAAACTCAAGGAAATCTACACTAAAACACACTACAACCAAACTTCAGTTAACTAGAGACAGCGGAGAAGATGCTGAGAGCAGAGTGTGTAGCTCTGAGGTAGAGTTTGAGCTCCTAGGTTTGATCCCCAGTGTTAGGAATTAGGTGTTAGAACTCTCTCCTGGTAAACTGAGAACTCTCTCACCAGGGAGTGTTTGAACTCCTAGTGTTAAGAGTCACAGGTAAGAAAAGAAAAGTAACCAACTTCAGACAACCACTATTGATTTTTTTTAGTCAATGAGATGAGATTATTGACCAGTGGGAGTCTGGAGTAGCAACACTGGTTGAACAGCAGGGGAGCTTAAGTGTTCTAGTTTGTTCTTCATTGCTGTGACAAAACACCCTGACCAATACCAACTTGGGGAGGAAAGGGTTTATTCAGTTTACATCTCCTGGGGTCATAGCTCATCAGGGAGCCCAAGGTAGGAACTCAGGGCAGGAACCTGGAGGCAGAAGCTGGAGCACAGGCCTGGAGGAACGCTGCTTACTCATTTGCTCCCCTGGCCCCTGCCCAACCTGCTTTCTTATACAACACAGGCCCACCTGCCCAGGGGTGCCACCATCCACAGTGGGCTGGGCCCTCCCATATCACTCAATGTTCAAGAAGATGCCCCACAGACATGACCACAGGCCAGACCAATGGAGACAATTCCCCTATTGAGGTTCCCTCTACCCAGGCATGTCAAGTTGATACTAAAAGCTATCCCACACATTAAGTGCTTTTGTGTAGGTAACACACTCTTAGGGATTGGTTCAAAATTCAAGGCCTACAGTGTTTCCTGATAGAGAAGGAAAGGAGGGCTTGTAGGAAAAAATTCAAGGTCTACATTTTTTCTCAGCACAGCAGAAATTTATGACTGGGATCATGGATAGACTTGTTTGCAAAACTTTATGGTTTGAAGGCCTCCCTTCACCCAACACTTCAAAAACAGAGGGAAGGAAGAAGGGATGGAGGGAAGGAGGAGGAGGGGGATGGAGGGAAGGAGGAGGAAGGGAGGGAAGCCATTGAAAGCAGTAAGATAAATAGGAAAGATGACAGTGGTTCATCAGGAACCCACAGAGCCCAGAAGAAAGCAGCACTTCTAAGTGCTAAAAAAATGAATTGTCAACCCTGAATTCTATATCTGGTGATATCTGGTGAAATTATTCTTCAGGAATCAAGAAAGGTCAAGACATTATCAGACTGGACTGGGGTTGTAACTCAATGGTAGAGTACTTTGTCTAGCATGCACAAGGCCCTGGATTCGATCCCTAGTCCCATTAAAAAAAAAAAAAAACACATTATCAGACAAAGGAAAAACAAGATAATAGAAAAAGAGAGTTCTAGGAATAATAAGGAGAACAGTCTTGGGGCATCAGGAAGGAAGACTGTAAAGAACAGAAATACAGATGTGGGTTACAGACATTTTTCCTCTTGAGTTCTCTGGGTTATATTCAATAAAGAAAGCAAAAAGCATGGCGTTATCTGAGCTAGTTCTCAACAGATGCAGAGAAACTATTTAGGATAATTATAATTTTCAGTTAGAAAGGAAATGGATTTTAAAAAGAGGTAACTTCTGCATCTCACTCAAACTTGTAAAATGTCAACACCAGAAGACAGTAAGTTATATATATGTACATATATATATATGATGTAATACCTAGAAAAACTATTTTCAAAGAGGTATACAAAGAGATATTGTTAAGCACACTAGAGAAATACCAAAATATAATTCTAGAAAATGCTCAAATAACCCACAAGAAGGCAATAGAGAGAAAACAGAAATGAAAGACAGAAGAAATAAGCAGAAATTTAAAATTTTAAATGTCAAGTAAGCCCTAACATATCAATTACAGTAAATGTAAATGCTCTAAATACAGTCACTAAATTACATAGACTGGCAGAGTTGGTTAAGGAAAAAAGATTCAACTACCTACTCTGTATAAGAAATTCACTTTATGGGCTGGAGAAGTAGCTCAGGGATTAAGAGCACTTTCTGTTCTTCCACAAGGGTCTGACTTCCAGGGCCCACATGGTGGCTCTGTCAACCTCTGCCAGTCTTTACAGGCACTACACATACACCAGTAAACATACCAGCAATCAAAACACTTGCACAAATACAAATAAATTATTTAAAGAAATTCACTTTAAATATAACAATAGGGACCAGAGGGTATGGCTCCACAAATAGCCAGGCCTTGGGTTGAATCCCCAGCAATGCAAAACAAACAAAAATAAATAAATATGATTAATGATAAAAGCAAGATGAGAGAAAACATTGAGGAAAAGATTGTCATGACAATAGTAATCGAAAGGAAGTAGAGATGCCTATTGTCAACATCAGATAGGATAGTATGAGAGTTTTATTTGGGATAACCCCAACTGGAAATAATCCAAATGTCTTCTGATAGGCAGATAGTTAAATCAATTGTGGTACGTCCGTCTCATGGAAGTCTACCCAGCAATAAAATGAACCATTTATGCAAGAAAAAACTCCACAATGCTCCTGAGTTACATCCATCTGTTTTTAAATCTCCATTTTCAGCACTCAAGCCAGCCTTGGATTTCTTTGGAATCTTTCTCTCTCTCTCTCTCTCTCTCTCTCTCTCTCTCTCTCTCTCTCGTACTAAAATATATAAATTAATTTTAAGTACCTCTCTCCCTATGTCTCTCTCTCTCTCTCTCTCTCTCTTTCTCTCTTTCTCTCTCTCTCACCTCTCCTTTTTTGGTGAGTGAAGGCTGAGGCGCTGGTGGAAGTGGAGGGGGGGAGAAAAATCTGGAGAGGGTCCTGGAAAGGTCTGGAGCTCAAGGAGGTCCTGGGAGGCCAGGGAAGGGCACCTGTTTGTACATGCTCAGTCCTTCTCTCTGGGACCTAAAGATACTCAGTTCTGCCACTTACTAGCTGAGGGATATTTATCTCCTTTTTTGGTGAGTGAAGGCTGAGGCGCTGGTGGAAGTGGAGGGGGGGAGAAAAATCTGGAGAGGGTCCTGGAAAGGTCTGGAGCTCAAGGAGGTCCTGGGAGGCCAGGGAAGGGCACCTGTTTGTACATGCTCAGTCCTTCTCTCTGGGACCTAAAGATACTCAGTTCTGCCACTTACTAGCTGAGGGATATTTAATCTCTGAGCCTCTGCTTCCTCGACAGAAAAAAGGTCTGGAGAGATGACTTAGTGGTTAAGAGCACTTGCTTCTCTTGCAGAGGAGATGAGTTCAGGTCCCAACACCCACATTGGGTGGCTCATAACTGCCTGTAACTCCAGCTCCAGGAGATTCAACACCCCCCTTCAGCACCTGCACTCACATGTACATACACACATAGCACATAATTAAAAATAAATCTTTTTTTAAAGAGATTGTTGTACAATTTTTGTACCTACAAAAGGAATTTTTCCAGTTCCCAGAGGTTCCTGTGACAAAATGACACATCACGAGTGGCCAGCCTGGGGTGGAGGCCGGGGATCCTGCCACCTTGCCCTCCACTTTCACGGTCTTCCTTCCGCACACATCTCCCAGGCCCTTTCTGCTCTGTCCCAGGTGCTGGAGACAGGGCAAGGAGATTGCTATGTGCTCCCCGTCCAAAAGGGCTGGAGCAAAGGCAGTCCTAGGAACCTGCTGAATTCAAGAACTTGCTGAATTCTCCCTCGCGCCCACTCTCAGCCCAGGACTCCAGTTTCTCCTCCACTGTCAGGTGGCCCTGACAATGAAACCTGCTCCAGCTCCTTCAGCATTGAGGCCTAAGATAGTACAGGAGCTACCTCCTCCTCCTTCCCACCTCCTCCCCTCCTTCCGCCTCCTCCTTCCCACCTCCTCCCCCTCCTCCACTCCTTCTTTCTCCCTCTTCACTCCTCTTTTCCCTGCTTCCTTCCCCTCCTTCCTCTCCTGTTCCTCCTGCTGCTCCTCTGCTTCCTCCCCACATCTTGTTCCTCCCCCTCTTCCCTCTCCTCTTCCCCCTCCTCTCCCTCCTCCTCTTCCCCTTCTCCCTCCTCCCTCCTGCTCTTGGTTCTCCTCCTTCAGCACAAAATCCTGAAGTGATACAGGCTCTTCCCCTTTCTCCTGCTCCTCCTTCTCCTCTTCCTCCTCTTCCTCCCTCTCTGTCCTCCCCTTCTTTCCAACCTCCCCCTCCTGTTCCTCCTGTCGCCCCCTCCTTCCTCCCCTCTTCTCTCTTCTTCCTCCTCCTCCCTCCCTTCCCTGCCTCCTCCACTTCCTTCGGCTTCCTCCTCCTGCTTCTCTGCCATTTCCTCTCCCCTCCTTCTTCCTCCTCCTCTTCCTCCTGTTCCTCCTCTGCTTCCTCTTCCATCCTTCCTCCTTCTCCGCCTCCTCTTCCTTCTCCTCTGCCTCCTCCTCCCTCTTTTCTCCCTCTCCCACAGCCTTCCTACAGAGCAAGTAAATGCCCTCCCCAGGAGTATCCCTGGGGTCAGGATAGAAAGTTGGTCCACAATAGCTCTTGGGCCTCAGGAGCTCTGGATTTGAGTCCTCACTCTGTCACTAACCTGCTTCCCCATCCTGAAGTGGGAAGGACAGGTCTCATTCCCTAAGTGCCCCCCACCCCAGTCTCTCACACCCCTGCTAGCCACTCTCTGGTTTTCTTTTCTTTTTTTGTTTTTTTGAGACAGAGTCCCATTATGTAGCCCCAGCTGGCCTGGAACTTGCTATGTAGACCAGGCTAGCCTTGAACTCACAGAGATTCTCCTGCCTCTGCCTCCCAAGTACTGGAATCAAGGGCATGTGCCACCACACCCAGCTTGGTTTTCTTCTGAATTGCAGCCCCAGACCTGCCCACAGCTTCCAGAGTTCTACTCAGCCCCCTGGGGAGGCTCCCAACACCCCCCCCAGACACCACTTCAGTCCAGTGCTGAGCACCTACATACACCCCTGCTGGCATGACAGTAGCCTCAGATGCCAGTGGTGGCTAAGCCTCCTACTCAGAAAGATCCAAAAGAGAAACTTCAGACCACCTGAGCCAACTGCAGGAGCTGTCCAGAGCCAGGACTTAAAAGAATGAGTGCCCAAGGACCCTCAGTGCCAGCTTCCCATGCAGCCTGCAGGCTGTGCTGCTCACTCCACAGATGCCATCATGATCACTGTGGGCAGCACAAAAGGAACATACTGGGGGGATGAGTCCAAAGAGGCCCAGGGGTGACTAGTGAGGGGGACAGACATTCCTCAGCACCCAGACCATAGAACAGAGTGTTATACCATCTGGCCATCCCCACTTCCGTTCCCAGGGAGAACCAGGCTGAGTTTGCTCATGCTCTGTCATGGGCACTGGAGTCTCCACAGCCTGGCATGGCCATGAAACAGCTGTGTGAGCTTGGGTAGGTCACTTTCCCTCTCTGAGCCCCAGCCCCTATTGGTAAACCAGAGACGATGGAAGTGCGGACTTCACAGGGCTCTCATAAGAACTGGATGGCACAAACTTTGCACAGCACTGGAGGGAGGAAGTCTTCATTAATACTAATCTTTGTTGTCACTGGCGTCTCAAAGGGGTGTGGCTAGTCTCAGCAAGATAGGACACATGCAAGTGTGGTGGGGAGGGGATCAGGTAAGAGCCCCTGGTCCCCTCTCTTGCCAACTTCCAACCCTCAGAGTCCAGGCACCTCAGCACCAGAGAAGCTGACCCTCAACTCCACTGTGGGCAAGTGGACCCAGAGAGAATGATGCCCAAAAGGTGAGGCAGAACCAGGAATGAAAGTCTCAGCAGAAACCCTGCACTCTGGAGCTGGGACACCTCTGGCGATCACCCCGGCTACCCCACCTCTGATTTCCAGAAAGGGAGACCAAGGCCCAGAAAGGAAAGGGGATCCATCCATGAAGAGTGAAGCCCAAACCAGGGCTCCAGGCCCTCACCCGGGGCACCCTACCCCGGGCAGCTGGCCCTCCCTGTTCACAGCAATCCCAGCGGCAGATCTAGGCCTGAGGTAAGCAGCTATGCAACGTGGGCGCAGGAGCCCTGCGCTCTGCTGGGCCTCAGCTGGATGCTGAGGACCACTCCGTTCTCCAGTCCTATGGGGGCCTGATCCATCCTTACATAACCAGCTCGTCATTACATAACCCACTGCTGCTGCCTGCTGAAGCTGGGGAGCTGAGCAGGGCTGGGGAGAGGCCATGCATCCACCATAGGAAACAAGGTCATTCCCCCAACCCCCAGGGTCTGGGAACAACTAAGGGCCTGCCTGCCATGGCCTAAAGTCAGACAGCCTCTCCCAGCCCCAGGAAAGAGAAAAGGCCGGGGTAGGACTAGAGCTTCCCCACACCTGGGGTTGGAGTCTATCTCTCCAACACGGGCCAGGGACCCCAAAATTCAAGGGAAGTGGAACACCCCTAATGGCATCCCTGGAGGGTCACTTGGAGGCAGGAGAGGTGGGAACATGGAGATCCTAGGCTACAGACCTTCAAGGCTGAGGGTGAACTGGATTATTTTGTCCAGTAACCAAGTTGCTTCAGATATGTCAATTCACCTCTCTGGTGTCAGTCTCCTCATCTGGAGAATGGGACTGAAAAGCCTGAACAGGGAGCCAACAATTGCCAGGTTTTGCTGTGAAGAGACATTAAGATAACGAGATGGAAAGCACTTGCAGAGAACGTGTTCCTGGGTTGCGATGGATCATCACTTCCCCAGGCTCCAACTCAGCAGGAACCTGGCTAATGACCACCAGGGGCCTCTCAGCTGCTCCAGCTGGTCAAACACCTTTCCCTTCCTGTGTGAGATTCTGAGCCTCAAAGAGGAAGAGAAAGCTCCAGGCATTTTCTCCAGTGTTGGAGTCCAGGCTGGACACTCACACACACACACACACACACACACACACACACTCACATCACACACACACACACACTCACACACACACACACTCACATCACACACACACATCACACACACTCACACACACTCACACACACACTCACATCACACACACACACACACTCACACACACACACACTCACATCTCACACACACATCACACACACTCACACACACTCACACACACACTCACATCACACACACACACACACTCACACACACACACACTCACATCACACACACACATCACACACACACTCACATCACACACACTCACACTCACACACACACACTCACACTCACACACACAGATCACACACACACTCACACACTCACACTCACACACACACACACACACAGGAGCCTTCTTTCATCAAGGCATTGGCTTGCATCTCACACACACACACACACACACACTCACATCACACACACACTCATACACACACACACTCACACTCACACACACACATCACACACACACACTCACACACTCACATTCACACACACACACACACAGGAGCCTTCTTTCATCAAGGCATTGGCTTGCATCGAGCCCCTTACTCTGTAGTCATGACCACCCTCACACTCAGTCTTCACAATTGCCTCCACTTCACTAGAATTCATCTCCCATATTTTATAGATTAGCTAAAGCTCAGAGAGGCCAAGTCACTAACCCAGAATCACACAGCTCTCAACCTAGCAAAGCCAGAACTCCAACTGAGTATGCTTCTCTGTGGTCTCACTAATCTACTCCTGCATACCCCCAAACAAGATGGAAAGTGGTACAGGAAGATACTCACAGGTGTGCCATGGCATACACACACACACACACACACACACACACACACACACACACACAAAAAAAAGTTTTTAAATGTTAAGGTACTTCTCAGAGAGGCCACAAGAAAGGTGGTCAAGCTATAAACTTAGAACAGCTTCCTAGGGTGCACCCTTCCTGGTCCCCTGCCATGCCCTATAAGTGAGAGCTGTGACCTTCAACCTCAGGAGACCAGAGACACCATGATTTACATTGGAAAAGTGGACACTAAAGAAGACAAGAAGTTTGTTCAAGAAATGTTAAGGTACTTCTCAGAGAGGCCACAAGAAAGGTGGTCAAGCTATAAACTTAGAACAGCTTCCTAGGGTGCACCCTTCCTGGTCCCCTGCCATGCCCTATAAGTGAGAGCTGTGACCTTCAACCTCAGGAGACCAGAGACACCATGATTTACATTGGAAAAGTGGACACTAAAGAAGACAAGAAGTTTGTTCAAGTCAGAAAGCCAGGAATGCTGATTACAATGGGACTATTGTGACCCTCTCTGATCTCAAGCACCCTGGGAGTACAAGAAGAGACTCATTAAAGCCCCTCCACTCCAGTGACCAGAAGTCCACAAACCCAGACCAGAATCCTAGGGTCTTTCCTAAAGCCTTAGATACCCAGTCATACCCCTGGGAGAGTCAGATGTGGTAGAATTGAGGAGGAACTTAGAAACATCTTACCCACTAGGACCCTCTCCCAAACCCTGACCCTGACCTTCTGTGATGAGCCAAGTCCTAGCTTCCCAACCTAGCTCAACTTCTACTTCCAACTGTCCACTTCCACTTGTCCACTTCCAGATGACACATAGTCTCCTGCCCACCTTCAAGAGGCCATTGTGGGGTTAGAGTGGTAGCTTAGGGTTTGGCTGTCTGGGGGATGGACTATCCTGGGGTCTCAGACCCACAGCTCTGAATCATAGCCTATGGGGTTGGAATCTGAGTTCAAGGGAGAACTCAGAGTGCCCCCACTTCCTTCATAGCTGATTCTACATCTGGCAGCTACTGGGCTGCACCTACTGAGTTCAAGGCCAGCCTGATCTACATAGTGAGTTCCAGGACAGCTGGGGCTACAGAGAGACCCTGTCTCAGAAAGACCAAAAAAAAAAACCAACTAAGTCCAATGAAACACCACAGCTCCCAGCAGTCCTTCCCAACCCCATGGGACCCTGAGACCCTGATGGGGAGCTGAGAGCTCAGCCTCCATTTTACAGGGGGGCAGCTACTGGGCTGCACCTACTGAGTTCAAGGCCAGCCTGATCTACATAGTGAGTTCCAGGACAGCTGGGGCTACAGAGAGACCCTGTCTCAAAAAGACCAAAAAAAAAAAACCAACTAGGTCCAATGAAACACCACAGCTCCCAGCAGTCCTTCCCAACCCCATGGGACCCTGAGACCCTGATGGGGAGCTGAGAGCTCAGCCTCCATTTTACAGGGGGGCCACTGAACACCGAAAGCCATCTCTCTAGGCTGTGTCCCCATCCAGGCAAGTGTGGCACCATGCTTCCCAACCAACCCTGGTGTCTCTACTGATTAGAACTTCCCTGTTGCCACGGCAACCCCCCTGGGGAGGCCTGCCCTACTTTGCATCCCTGGCATAGGACAGGCAGCCTGCACCCACCTCTGAGACCAAGGGATGGGATAGAGTTCACTCCCTGCAAGGACAGGTCCCCCTGGAAAAGATTAAAATCCGGTCATTGAGATGCTGGCCAAACTTGAGCAATGTCAGCAACATCTGAGGACCAAGCCAGGCCCTGGGACTGAAAGGGAAAGAAGCTGGGGCCCTTGCCGGGGTCAGCTGATGGATAACCAGGCAAAAGCTTGCCTGCTGTGACTCTGGAGCATGAGCAGTAAGGAGAGAGGTCGAGCAGCAGGTGCAGCTCTCTGGCGTCTCCATGGGGGCTGCACATAAGTATGCTGTTAGCTCTTAGGAAGGTACCAAGTTCATCCCCATTTTAGAGACGATGAAGCAGAGGCTGAGCCTTAAGAAACTTAGCCAAGGGCTGAGGAGATGGCTCTGTCAGTAAAGTACTTGCGTTGCAAGCATGAGGTCCTGAGTTCAATCCCCAGAACCGAAATGAAAAACGTCACAGATGTGGTACTATGCACCTATAATCCTGGCACTTGGTGAGTTCTAAGCAAGTGTCTCAACAACAGCTGAGGTTGATCTCTGGCCTCCGCAGGCAGCCGGGGGTGGGGGGGGGGCACGACTAACTTACCCATGCAGGTAAGCCACATTGTGGGTTCTCAGAATCAAGCTGGTTCAGATGGATCCCCAGCAGCAGAGCTAGTGCAAGGGATCTAAGAGTCTCTGCCTCAGCGACTTCAGAAAGGAAAATACAGTCCTAGTGGTCAGGCTGGAGCCGCAGGTGTGGCAGCCACAGGGTATGAGCCACTGAGAAAGCAGAAATGCCCCTGGCAGCTCCCAAGGGGGCAGCCCAGGGCAGGTGTCCACACTCACACCTGTCTCACTTCCTCATGGTGGGTCCTTGGACAGGTTGGTGGTGCTGGTCAACTCTTTGGCACTGTGGCAAAATGCCTGAGATAATTAAGTTTTTTAAAGGTTTATTGAACTTGGCGCGGTGGCCCATGCTTTTAATCCCAGCACCGGGGAGGCAGAGGCAGGTGGATCTCTGTGAGTTCAAAGCCAGCCTGGTCTACATAGTGAGTTCTAGGCCAGCTGGGGCTACAGGGAGACCCTGTCTCAAAAAAGAGAGTTTATTGGGCTCAGAGTTTCAGGGGTCTCCGTCTATGCTGCTCTGCGCCTGTGGCAGCTCGGGATATGACGAAGCCTTCAACCCATGAGCCTTTGCGGAGTATTCAAGATCCAAACTGTAGCATTTTTGAATGTCCCTGGGCCTCGGTTTCCACATTCTTTATGTCTGTGTGCATGGGGGGCAGGGTATACAGGTGCATGTGGAGGCCTAGGCTGCTGTTCCCCAGGTGCCAGCCACCTTGTTTTTTGAGATTAGAACTTGGCCTGGAACTCACCAAGTAGACTAGGCTGGCTGTTGAACTCCCAGGATTCACCTGGGTCTGCCTCCCCAGCACTGAGATTAACAAGGGCCACCAGGCCTAGTTTTTATTTTGCTTTCCTTTGTTTTTGTGTGTGTATGTTTTTTTTTTATGTGCGTTCTACAGGATCAAACTCATGCCCTCACATTTGCAAAGCAAGCATTTTATCAACTGAGTTATCACCTGAGCCCTTCAGTTTCCACATCCTTGAAAAGGGATAAGCTAGTCCTGTGTATATCACAGTGTCATGAGGGTTCAATATGTCTATTGCCTGAAGTTCATAGCCGTGCTTTGTTTTGTTTCTGTTTTTATTTTTGTTTTGTTGTTGTTTTGCAACAGGGTCTCAGTGTGTAGCACTAGCTGTCTGGGAACTTGCTATGTAGACCAGGCTGGCCTCAATCTCACAGATACCTACCTGCCTCTGCCTCTCTCATGTGCCACCAGTACTTTTAAAAATATTTTTATTTGTTAGGTTTAATTTTATGTGTATGAGTGTATTGCCTGCATGTATGTAAGTGCACCCGTATCATGTGCACCTGTATCATGCAATGGCCAAGGAAGTCAGAAGAGGGCATCAGATTCCCTGGAACTGGAGTTACGCATGGTTGTTAGCTGCCATGTGGGTGCTGAGAATTGAACCCAGGTCCTCTGCAAGAGCAATCAGTGCTCTTAACCACTGAGCCATCTCTCCAGCCCCATCCAATTCTTTCTTTTATAGTACTTGGACATTTACAGATCTGTATCTTCACACAGTCAAGCACGCAGGTGTATAATACTGTGCGCATAAGTGAGTACACACTCATGACAGAACCTCCCCTCTCCTGCCAGTGTTCAAATAAACCTACCTCCTCCAGGAGGGGCTGTGGACATAGGAGCTATAGGGAACACTGGAGCCACCCTGCATGGACCCATCCTGGTATGGTACATAGGCACCAGGGATGGGCACACGTGGAAACATGGTTTGAGGCTGATACACATTACACATAAGATAAAGAAGGATCTGCCTCAGTTTTTCTCCTTGTGATGTAAAAAAATCTCAGCTCTGGAAAACAAAGATCAATAGGCAGGGAAAATAGTGCTTAAGGCTTAAAGCTCCTACCACAGGCCCTTGGGGAGCCACAAAGTCGCCCCACTGTCAGGAAAAGAGGAACACCATTAAGATTAAAGGCAGGAGCCACAGAGGGCCAGGCTGGCCAGGCAAGAGCTTTCTTGTCTTCCCAGAAAAGAGGCTGTCCCCAAGGAAGTCAGTTCCCCTCAGACAGACTTAAAAGGCCATGGGGTCCCCAGCTGCCCCCCCACCAATTAAGGAAATGAGCCTTCTCAGAGGAAAGCAGCCCCTGCCTGTCCTCACCACCACCTGGGATCTTTCTTAGGGACAGAGACTAGAAAGAAAGATAGCTTGGAAGGCTGCTCTGTAGCAAGCTCAGCCCAGCACCACTGAGCTTCCAAAGGCACAGCCTGGCACTCTGCACACCCACCTCTAAGTTCAGTCAGGCATAGTTTCACACTTCACCCCTAAAGCCTGATTCCCCCAGCCAACTCTCCCTTGTCCAGGTATTGGCTATATAGACACAGCCACACCCAAACATATTTGTAGAAGACCAGAATGTGCCACCTCAAATTAGGACCATTGAGTTGAGGTAATTAAGATGGTCCAGAGCTGGGGACATGGGTCAGTGGATAAAGTGCTTGTTGCACAAGGGTGAGGACTAGAGTTCAGACCCCCAGAGCCCATGTAAATACCAGGTGGGCAGGACAGCTTGCCTGAAATTCCAGTGCTTAGAAGGCAGAAACAATTATGAGTTTCTTGTAGCGGTCAGGCCCAGAATGGTGCCAGTCACTCAGCAAGTACTTAACATCAGGGTGGGTTCATCCATGGACAAACACATGGATGGATGGGTGGATGAATGGATGGATGGATGGATGGGCGGGCACATGGACCCATGGGTGGGTGGATGGATGGATGGATGGATGGATGGACGGATGGATGGATGGTGAGACCCATGTATGGACACATGGACAGATGGATGGATGGAGGGATGAATGATGGATAGTGCAGGGTGGGAGAAGCAAGTGGGGATAGTACAGGCTGAGGTTGAGAAGGAGCAATCTAAATGTCAGGTCCCTGTGTTTTACCTCTGGGTCTCACTTTCCCCATCTATAAATCCCAGGTGACTCCCAATGACTCTTCATACATTAGAATCTGTGGGGTGTTTTTTTTTTTTTGAGACAGGGTCTCCCTGTAGCCCCAGCTAGCCTGGAACTCACTATGTAGACCAGGCTGGCCTTGAACTCACAGGGATCTGCCTGCCTCTGCCTCCCGAGCGCTGGGATTAAAGAAATGTGCCACCGTGCCCAGAAGAGCCTGTGGTTTTTATAGACAGAAGCAAGGGCTCTGCTAAGCAGCTGACAGCAGGCTTTGCCTTGCTGGTTTAAAAAAACACGTGGCTGTGGGAGTGGAGGAGGGGGTGGAGAGCCAGGCCTGGTCCTACAGAACCCAGGACTCAAGGCCTGGCTTTGCTGTTTATCAGAGGTCGTGTCCCCTCCTGGACAGAGTTTCCAGCATTTTAGGATTCTGTGAGATTTGTCTGAAGGACTGAATTTATAGATAAGAGGAACCCAGCCTCACCTTCCCCTACCCCACTTAAGAAGCTGAAGTGACTTGGGAAAAGCACTTAGTCTCATTCTTGGAATTACCCTTCACTTCCCTGGCAGATAAATGGGGCAAAACAGAAGTTGCAGCTGCATTTAAATGGAGTGAGGCAAGAGGGAGTTTGTAAGATTTGAATATGCTTTGGGGCTGCCTTTGAACATTCATGTACCCAGGGGAGAGAACTGGACAGCTAGATCTACGGGCCCAAGGGAAGGTTATTTAAGGCGAGCGGGAAAGGAGGCACAGAAACAGAGTTGGCAAAAATCCCTGTTCTTAGGGGCAAATGGTAACTCTCCACCAGCTAAAATGTCACGGGCTCAGAGTAAATTCTGGGAGTGGATACACCTCTTAGTTACTGTTGCCATAGCAACTGCCTCCCTGTCACCATGTGTACCAGCAGATCACAGCCAACAAGTCCATGAGGTAAATGACAGGGAATCAGCCCAGGTCTCCAGCAGGCCCCCAGAATGTCAGAATGTCAGAATGAGAAGCCCTGGGCTCCTCAGGCATCCTTGAGAATTCTAAAAGAGCCCCAAGTTCTGGGACAAGCCTGGAATGTTGAAATTTATACTTTATTTCTAGAATACTTAACCCAAGCTTGAGTACACAACCCTGATATCCAAAGGACTTCCTCCACGTTTGGAGGTCTCCAAATACATTCTAGGTAGGTACCCCTAGTCTCTAAAGCATGCCCCTGGCTAGCACCAGATAGCCCTTAAGTTCTTACTCGCTTCCTGAATGAATTCTTCCTCAAGATGCTTTTTATGAACTGCAAAGATGGTGGAGAATTTGGGCCTGTATTAAAAAAGAGAGTCCAAGAAGACCACCTACAGGGTTATGCGGGTGTGCCCAGCACAGGTGTGCCCATCACATGCCAGCCTCATGGTCAAGGTGCTGGCTCTGACACTCCCAGGGCATTCCACGTTGGTTCGTGCCTCTGCAGTAGGACTGGGCTGTCACAGAGTCATGCCTACTTACTGCCAAGGCCCCCAGGACATTAAATCCTAGGGTCCATGTATGAGGCCACTGTAGAAGAATGCCCCCAATTGATCTTTTGGCCCGAGATGCCTGTAGTTGTTGTGGGGAGCAGCTGAGCTGTGGAGCTCACCCTCCGACAGCGGGTCGGGGGATCATCTTGTCACAAGCCTGGCTTTCCCCCACCATCCCAGCCAGTGGCGATCTGGAACGTGTTCTGAACATGGGTCTTATCCCCACACTAAGGAAAAGCCTCAGCACAAGCTTCTCTTCCCCACCACCCTAATGCACTGCTGAGTGAGCTCTGTCTTAACTGTTTCTTCTTCTTAACTGTTTCTTCTTCCCTCTTCTTCTTCCTCAAAAGTTCTAGGCACCATCTCTAAATCTTCAAGCTTGTATAAGGCCTAATTCCTGACATCCTTCTTAGCTGGACTACAGCTTCTGAGTAAACTAGGGACCATCAGAGTTGCTAGGAGCTCTGGAGGTGATTCAGGTTCAAGCAGCTTTCAGACTGGGCTCTGGAACATTCTCATGGGAAAGCTTGAAGATGTAGGAGAGGAGTTCTGATGGGTGGCCAGGCCCAGGGTACACAGAACTCTACATCTGCTCCAACCCAAGTAATCATCCGTGGATGTATGGGGAGCCCCTTCCCGGCATCAGATGCTGTGACAGAGCAGCAAATAGCAGGTCAGAAACTTCCTCCTCAGGAAACTTGCAAGACAAGCAACATCTCAATGAATAAAGACGTGCAATGTTGTCAGAGCGTGCAGAGGACACCACAGGATGGGGACAGAGAGGGAAGGAGGGTATCAGTAAATGCGGACCAGGGAAGGCTTGCTGAAAGAAAGAGAACTTGAGCCAATCCATGAAGGTCAAGAGCCAGATATATACAGATCATTCTAGGGAAAGGATATTCATGCAGAGGAAGAGTCCTGCATAGGCCCTGAGGCGAAATACACCTGCTATCTTAAAATACAGAAGAGCCAGGCAGTGCAGGTATCTGAGGGCCCAGTTACTCAAGAGGCTGAGGTACAGGGATTACCAGAGCCTAGGAGTTCAAGACAAACCTGAGAAACATCGCAAGAGCCTATAAATAAATAATATTTAAAGAGGTCAGCATAGTAGCTACACAAGGTGAGACTTCTGTAGTCAAGCCCACTCAGGAAAATTGGACTTTGCTGCTAAAAACCAGGGTAGAGATAGATAGATGATAGGTAGATGATAGATGCAGAGGGTAGATAGATGGATGGGTAGATTGGATAGATGATAGATAGATTGATTGATAGATAGATAGATAGATAGATAGATAGATAGGTGATAGATAGATAGATAGATAGATAGATAGATAGATAGATAGATAGATGATAGAGGATAGATAGATGATAGATGATAGATAGTAGATGAGGGTAGATAGATGGATGGATAGATTGGATAGATGATAGATAGACTGATAGATAGATAGATAGATAGATAGATAGATAGATAGATAGATAGATAGATAGATAGATAGATAGATAGATAGATAGATAGATAGATAGATAGATAGATAGATAGATAGATAGATAGATAGATGATAGATAGATGATAGATAGATAGGAAGAAAGGATGGATGGATGAATATATGGGATGGATAGATGGATGGATGGATGAATAGAAGATAGATAGATAGATAGATAGATAGATAGATAGATGATAGATAATGTAGATAGATAGATAGATGATGGGATAGATGGCTGGATAGACAGAATGGATGGATAGATAGGATGGATGGATAGATAGATGATGGGTGGATAGATGGATAGATGGATAGATAGAAAGACACATAGGTCATAGATGGAAGAAACAAAGGGAAGAGAGAGAGGAAGAAGAAAGAAAGAAAGAAAGAAAGAAAGAAAGAAAAGAAAGAAGAGAAAGGAAGGAAGGAAGAAAGAAAGGATGGACTGATATATTGGATGAGTGGGTGGATGGATGGATGGAAGGATGGATGGATAGATGGTAGGTAGATAGATAGGATGGGTGGGATAGAAAGATGGGTAGACAGAATGGATGGATGGGATAGAAAGATGGGTAGACAGAATGGATGGATAGGATAGATGATAGATGATAGATAAAGATAGATAGATAGATAGATAGATAGATAGATAGATAGATAGATAGATAGATAGATAGATGGTAGATAGACACATACATGCATACACACATACATAGATACATAGATAGATGATAGATGATAGATAAATAGTCCATTGGCCTAATCCAGTCCTTCCACTTTACAGAAGAAAAACTGTGACAGGTCACTGGGTACTAGCGTCCCTGATCTCTGCTTTTCCCATGTGGATTCCTGCTGCTCCCGGCATCTCCCCAGGCCGGCTGAGTAGTGCACACAGGTGAGAGCGAGATAATGCCTCCCAGGCAGCTGGGCTCCCAGAAGACAGCAGCCAGACAAATCAGGGGCTTTATTGGATTTGTTAAATGCTCATCCTGTGGCCAAGGGCCTCCTGGCACCAGCCAGTAGCATGGAGGGAAGAGAGAAGATCCGATGAGGAAATTAAAAGGCATTTCATTTCCAGAGCCAAGGCCGATGGGCACAAATTGAGAACATGTCTGCCTGGCTTCTTACCCATCTGGCCTCCAGCATCCCAGGCCCCTGTGGAGCAGCTCCTCAGGCCAGGGGCCATGGTGAATGAGGTGGCAAGGGGCCATGGCACACGTGGTGGCAGGGGGCTTCTGGGCTGCCATCCTGAGCTGAGGTCAGGTACCTCAGACACTGAGGACCTGAAAGGGATTCTGTGAAGAGTACACTGCAACAGCCTGAGGTCACATCAGCTCAGGGTACAACCTGAACTTGACTGTTTCTTCTGCCTAGGATTCTAATCAACTTTTATCATCAATAAAACACTCTGGCCAAAGCCAGCTTCGGGAGGAAAGGGTTGATTCATCCACAACTCTCAGGTCACAGTCCATCAGTGAGGGAAGCCAGGGCAGGAACTAAAGCACAGAACTAAAGCTTGCTCCCTGGCTTGCTCAGCTGCTTTTCTTTCTTTTTTCTTTTTTTTTAATTTTTTTATTTATTATTTTTATTTTATATATATGAGCATATTGCCTGCATGTAGGTAAGTGCACCTATGTCATGCAATGCCCGAGGAGGTCAGAAGAGGCTGTCAGATCCCCTGGGACTGGAGTTACAGACAGTTGTTAGCTGCCATGTGGGTGCTGGGATTCGAACCCGGGTCTTCTGCAAGAACAACCAGTGTTCTTAACCGCTGACTCCAGCCTTCAACTACTTTTCTTATATAGCCCAGGCCCACCCTCTTGGGATGACATCACCCACAGTGGGCTGGACGCTCCCCCATCAAGCAGCAATTAAGAAAATGCTCCACAGACAGGCCCACAAGCCAATCTGATGGAGGCCATTTCTCAACTGAGGTCCCCTCTTTCCAACTGTGTCAAGTTGACAACTGACACTAACCAGGACACTTAGCATGCACAATGGTCTGAGCTCAGTCCCAAGCACCACATAAACTGGATGTGGTGGTGCACACCTGTAATCCCAGCACATAGGAGGTTCAGGCAGAAAGATCAAGAGTTCAAGGTCAGGGCTGGAGAGTGGCTCAGGGGTTAAGAGCACTGGTTGCTCTTGCAGAGGACTGGGGTTCAATTCCCAGAACCCACATCGTGGCTAATCACCATCCGTAACTCCAGCTCCAGGGGACTCCAACACTTTCTTCTCACCTCTGTGGGCACAGGTACACTAATACACATGCAGGCAATACACTCATACACTAAAATAAAAAATTTTTTTTAGTTTTAAAGAGTTCTTAGTCACCCTCAGCTACACAGGGAGCAATGAAGTCAGCTGGGCTAAAGAGACTTTAATTGGGGGTGGGGAAGCAAGGAAGAAAGGGAGAGAGAGAGAAAAGAAGAAGAGGAGGAGGAGGAAGAGGAAGAGGAGGAAGAGGAGGAGGAAGAAAAGGAGGAGGAAGAAGAGGAGGAAGAAGAGGAGGAGGAAGAAAAGGAGGAGGAGGAAGAGGAGGAGGCAGGAGAAAATCAGGCAGGTTCCAGTCCCAGTCTGGACAGATCAGTTCTTCAACCCAGGTACTTGACCTCTGAGCGCTTCAGTTTCTTCCCCTGGGATGACCACGGTGGGGATAAAATGAGATGTTTGGATGCAAGCTCCAGGCACACAGTAGGCACCAAAGATTATTTTTAGTAGTCCCTGGAGCCCCAAGCTTCCACAAACCCTATACTGGTGAAGGGAGTCTGTGTTCCAGCTCCCCACCCACACCACCAGGCAGACTCATTGCGATTTCCCCAGAGCCTCAGATAACAGCAAACTATTTGTGTGCAATTACATTAACTTGCATAATATTTTCAGTGTTTCCCCCAAGAGTATCACCTGATCGCTTGCTCTTTCCCTTCAGCCGGGCCACTAAGATGCCGCTGTGTAAGCAGATGGCATTTCCTTACCATGGCTGGGGAGAAGGGATGCATACATGTATCTGTGTGTGTGCATGCACACATGTGAGTATTAAATAGATATTCCCAAAGCAAAGGTTGCCTCTCCTGTCTGGGCTGCCCTTAAGAATGGGCCAGTGAGGATGGACAAACACAAACTGAGGACATGATATTGTTTGTAGATTTCTGTAAAGATCATTCTAGTCACTGTTGACTCTTTTCAATATTTTTCCCAGCAAGCATTCATTGGGCACTTAGTGTATGCATGATGTTGTATTCAAAAGACTGACCCTCCTCCCTCTTTCCATGGCAGTACTGAGTGATCAGATAGATCTACAAGCTGCCAGATGATCTGATTAAAATGGTCCTGACAGAAGACTCCATGTCAGCCTGGAAGGTCTCTGATGGCATGGCACAGGGTCTGTCTTTGCATCACATCCAGGATAGGATGACTGAAGGATCCTGGATGTTGGTGAGCTCAGGGTATTTATTTGTGCACACCATTTTTTTGTTGGTTGGTTGGTTGGGTGAGTGGTGGTTGTTTTTTGTTTTTGTTTTGTTTTGGTGTGTGTGTGTGTGTGTGTGTGTGTGTGTGTGTGTGTGTGTGCGCGCGCGCACGCATGTGTGTTTGAGACAAGGTCTTCTTGTAGCCCCAGCTGGCCTGGAACTTGCTAGGTAGACCAGGCTGGCCTGGATCTCACAGACATCCACTTGCCTCTGCCTCCTGAGATTAAAGGCATGCATTACCATGAGGCTGGGATTAAAGGCATGCATTACCATACCCTACCCACATGTTTCAATGTTTATTGTTGTTGCTGTTTGTTTGTGAGACAGAGTCTCACGTGACCCAGGCTGGCCTCAAACTCATAGCCTAGGATGACCTTGAACTTCTGTTGCTCTTGCCTTTACCTCTAAAGTGCTGAGATGACAGGTGCGTACTACCATGCCTGGTTTATTCAGTGCTGTAGATCAAACCCTGGGCCTCATGCATGCGAAGTGAGCACTCTGCCAACTGAGCTCCGCTCCCAGTGCTTAGGCGAACGCACTTCCAGAGCATCCACTCTAGGCCAGGCACAGCTCCAGGCACTTAGGCCACAGCTATGAACAAGACAGACCAACATGTTTATCTTTATGGAGTTTATGTTGCAGTCAATCAACCAAACAATCAGCCAAGGTACAGAAGATAACATTTCAGCAAAGGCCTTAAGGAAGGAAGCCACAGCAGGCCCCTGGGTGTCACAGGGCATCCTGAGCAGAAAGGAGGCATATGCCAAGGTCCTAGGGCGGAGATGTGTCTGGCACACTCATGGGGCAGCAAGGAGGCCAGCGTGGCCATAGCAGAGTGGAATGGTGGGTAGGGTGAGCGATGGGGACACAGAGGAAATGATGAGGAAGAATCTAGGTGACTAATGAGAACAGGGACCAGGGCAGATCTCCACTGTCAATACAAGGGCCATGAACAAGGTAGCTGAGATCAGTAACTACATGGATATTTTAACAAGATACTTTAACTTTCTGTGCCTTTATAAATGTTGTTTAGTTTTATGGTAGAGAGCACCTTCCTCGGGTAGTCAAGGCAAATGTCATGAGCAACATCATGGCCAGTGGCTAGCGGTCATCACAGTGTGCTGGGAGAAGGCTCTTCACCCTGTGCTACGCTCTGCAGTCTCTCACCCCAGTGTGGTCAAGAGAAAATCATCGAGCAGAACCAGCTTCAGAGATATTTTCTAAAGCACCTGGCCAGAGATCTTCCAGTCAGCTCATAAAAACTGAAGAAAGACTGAGACAGTCATGGACCAAGGAACACTGAGGAGCTGCGATAACTCTATGCAACAGGAGGCCCTGGGTCAGATCCTGGACCAGCAAAGGACATTAGTGTAAAGTTGGAGAAATCTAAACCAGCCAGGAGTATAGTTCATAGCCATGGGCCGATGTCGGCTTCTTGGTTTCAACCAGTGTGCTGTGGTCATGTCAGAAACATGGAAGCTAGGTGGGAGGGTGTGTGAACTGGTATTTCACTTCCCAGGGGCCAGAATTATTCATTCAACAAACATGCAGCAGGTTGCCAGTCTGTTCCCTCTACCTACCCTGAGGAGAACCAGAGCCCAGCAAGACAGCAGGGAGAAAGGGGATGTGTGAAGAATCAAAGCCATGCATCTCTAAACATGGCATCTCCCCACAGAAAGGGCTCAGACAGGCCAGAGAGCCCTTTGCTGTGAAACCAGCTTCCAGGATCCAAAAGGAGGCTACTGGGCCCGTGAGATGGCTCAGTGGGTAAAACACACTTGCCGTACAAGTCTGGCAACCCAAGTTCAATCTCTGCAACCCACATAAAGGTGGAAGGATAGAACAGACTCCATGAAGTTGTTCTCTGACCTCCACATGTTTGCTGTGGTATACACACACACATACACACACACACACACACGCACACACACACACACACACACACACACACACACACACACACACTAATAATAGTAATGATTAACACATAAGCGTTTTTTGGTTTGTTTTTTGTTTTTTGGTTTTTTGGTTTTTTTTGTCTTTTTGAGACAGGGTCTCCCTGTAGCCCCAGCTGGCCTGGAACTAGCTATGTAGACCAGGCTGGCCTCAAACTCACAAAGATCCACCTGCCTATGCCTCCCAAGTGCTGGGATTAAAGGCATATGCCACACCGCCCTGCTAACATGTCAGTTTTTAAAGGAGGCTGCCAAAGGCCCTGGGTGTTCTCATCCCCACCAGAACCCTTATTTTCCAGCAGATCCCCAAAGCCTGATCCCAATCACTACTAACGCATCTGTCCCAGGTCACACTCTCCCTTCCTGCCCCTGACAAAGGCTGAGCTGGCAGAAGGAAGTTGTTCACACCCTTTCCTGTTGACACAACTGCACAGACTACCAGTCATCCCTGTTAATCATTCAACAAACACTTCATATGGCAGATGGAATATGATACCATAATTTATCGAAGAGGTGTCGAAGGGGTCAGAGCTCAGGTATACCACCTTCAGCTGCAAGGTCCATGACTGGACCCGGAGGCTGTTTCTTCATCCCAAAACAGGGAAACAGTAACCTCAGGGTTGGTGTAAGTACACACTAAAAGATGATTGCTATCTTCTACCTATGCAGCTACCACTGACGCAAGCAGAGTACAAAGCCAGACAAGCCCAACCCAACCCTTTCTTGGAGGAAGTGAGGCATTCATTTGTTCTAGATTCATTTGTTACTGTGATAAAATGCCCTGACGAAAAGCAACTTGGGGGGAAAAGAAACTTATTTTAGCTCACAATTCCAGGTGACAGTCTCTCGTTGTGGGGAAGGCACAGCAGGAGGTTGAAGCAGCTGGTCACACTGCCTCCACAGTCAAGAGCAGAGAGAAGAACACATCACGTTTAGTGGTCAACTGGCTTTCTCTATTCCTATACAGTCCAGAGCCTCAAACTAGGGAGTGGTGCTACCCTTGGTGGGCTGGATCTTTCCACATCAATTAAGGAAATCAAGACACTCCCCCACAGACATGCCTGCGGGCCAACCTTGTCTAGACAATGTCTCATTCCCAGGTGATTCTAGCTTGTGTCATGTTGACAATTAAAACTAACCACCACACAATTCATTGCAATACGGGAGTGACACACCATCAGGTCAGCACGGCCTCTTCAAGAGCATAACCCCAAATCTCAAGACTTCAAGGAAGTAATTGTCTTTTTCAAAGGTGTCTTCCTCCAAGGCCCAGAGACCCAAGTCTGATTTGGAGTTGACAACCAGCCAAAGAAGGCTGGCATTTGAAATTGAGAAAAATACTCTGACTTTTCAAAGACTCCCCAAGGGGCTGGGGAGATGGTTAAATCATTAAAGTACTTGCCACACAGCATGAGTACCTGGGTTCGATCCCTACAACCCATGTTTTTAAAAGGGCCAGGTATGGTGACTCATACCTGTAATCCCAGAGCTGGAGAGGCAGAGATGGGTGCATCCCTGAGGCTCTCTGGCTGTCCAGGTTAGCCTTTGAATCCTGTAGCAGCCCCAGTCCTGCAGGCACTCCGGACACCATACCTCCTCTGACACCCCCTGACTGCTGGCCATCCTGGGAGGACTCAGCTGCACCAGTGGCAAAAGTCTCCAGTGTGGCCAGCAGGTAAGGACACAGCCTGTCAAGGCAAGAATTTAGGGTATCAGCAGACTCCAACTAAAATGCCTCTTTTTTTTAATGTTTTATTTTTATTTTATGTGTATGCGTGTATTGCCTGCATGTAGGTAAGTGCACCCGTGTCCTGCAATGCCCACAGAGGTCAGAAGAGGCTGTTGGATCCCCTGGAACTGGAGTTACAGACAGTTGTTAGCTGC